>NW_017728927.1:4605473-4618259 GCF_001723895.1 Crocodylus porosus | reverse complement strand
CTCCTCTTAAACACCCCCAGGGTAGGAGCCTGCACCACTTCTCTTGGAAGCTGGTTCCAGACCCTAGCCGCCCTGACCGTGAAGTAGCGCCTCCTGAGAGAGAAATGAATATACTAAGGCATGTTTTGAAAATTAGTTAGCTACATAAAGTTGAGAATATTTTGATCTGGGGTTCAGGTGGTCTATGGGTAGGCAAACTAATTTTTTACCTGCGCTACTATTGGGATCATGCCAGAGTTTTTCTTACCATGTATGGAAAAATCCACCGTCAGAAAATGGTACTTCCAGGATTGACGGTGATTTTGCTGACGCTGAGATTGGTCACAAAACTCCATGAGTGTCATGAGAGACTGTTTCAGCCCAAGACAACATGAAAGTACTGATGAAGGTGCAATTAAGGCAGCTTTTGCACGTCCTGTATGAGACAAAGCTTTAACAAAAAGAGATGACCCCATTTGTTTCAAAAGGTGACTTTAATCATAGGATTTTTGACACCGAATCTGACCTTCCAGGCAGGGCTAGTTAGCAATCTGTTACATTAATTGCCAGCTGTATGTCTCCCAATCTCAGCATCACTAGGTGCTGAATAACAAGGTGATAAACATACACCATAATGACTTAGACAACCTGTGCTATATTCTTCTTCATTAAAAGTTATCTGTGATTTCACAGCTTCATAATTAGCAGCTTCAAGAAACCAAGAAATCTCTAATGAGTTGACAGGGACAAAATGGAATAAAACAAAATTGGTTTTAGAAAAGGGATTTGTGTCCCCTTTTGATTCCCTTCTACATCAACACAAAGCTCTCAGATATTAAAAAGAAATAGCCAGAAAAATATATTCCAAGTTTAGTGTGGCTGCCGGGTAGGTGGCTTTCATTTCAGGTGAAGCCCAACCCAGCCTCTCTTGCTGCCAGATGGGGAGAAATCATATTGCCCATCCCCCCAGTATTTCTGACTGGAAATTTACTCCTGGAGACTTGATACTTCCCTTTTATTTCAACAAGTTTCTTCCTCTGAGTTCCAGATATCTCCCTCCGTATTCCCTTCTTCCCCAACTAGTTTGTAACAACCAAACCCATTCCTGATCAAAAGCTCATCTCTTTCAGTAGATTGTCTGCTGGGGCCAATCTTGGATGTTGAAAATGGGGATGCAGATGATACAGCACACCATCACATATAACCCAACACATATTTTTCTCCAGTTAAAGAGAAATTAGGGTCTTTGCTAATATGCTAGGGAGTAGTGCTATATTATTCAGTTTTAAATCAAAGCAAAAAACAAATATAACTATTGGAATAAGTGCTGATTTGCTAGAGCATCTATAAAGTTTCAAAAAGCAGCATGCTAGGTAAAAAATAGTCAACGGTTATTGGTTATTGGATCATTAATCCTGTAATCATTACAGTTAAATGTATGCCTCTTATTCAGATTCACAAAACAAAGTATAGCCTTCTTGAATGTTTTGACAGTGCTTCCCATACTTCACTATCAGTCATTTCTACACCTGAGTTAATCTTACCATACCTTAAGTTTTGTAGCTAGAGCTAAAAGCAGCTGGCAAGGCTCTGAAATAGGAGAGATATCACCAGGCTAACAGACAGCAACACTGAAGAAGAAAGGATAGTTTGAATAGTAGAACTTCAAGACCATTAAAAAGAAGAGAGGGTTGTTAATACCTGTGAAACAGAGAGAGGTTAACAGGAATCAGGAAGATGATAATGAGCCATGAGGTCAATTGACTCTTCCACTACTGCCTGAATAGAAATGCCTCTACTTCTCCCAGGCAGTTGGTTTTAAAGTTTGGGTAGAGCAGGAATCAAAGGGGTGGGGGGAGGGGGGACGTGCAACTGCACCAGAGCTCTCCCTCAGATCTGCCTCTGATGCTGATGTAAAAATTTTAGCCCATGGTTATGCACTATCAATCAGTTATGCTCCTTTCTACCAGGCTCCATTAAGAGGGGTTCACCTGTCTCCTTACAACTTTACTTATCAGGCAGGAATATGTTGTCATGAAACTGCAAATTGAATAGGCCAACCAGGCCCATTAAACAGAGGGTAAAGAGAAGGAAGGAAGGGGACCCACAAACTCAGTTTGCTGAAAATGTGGATTCACTTTTTATCTACAAAAGCAAATTCAAAAGGCTTTCAGGTCCAATAAAAAAAGAATAAAAGAACCTCAACCACAGTCCTACTGAGGCTCCAAAGAGACAGTGGATCTATTTCTAGCTTTCAAAGCTAGTCAATAAAAGTAGCAGAAGCTCTGTAGGTACACTGAACTGCTTGGCTTATGCTGAAATCACTGAAGCAATTACTTGGTGTTTACTTACCTGGTTTTGTTATTACCTGCAGGAAAATAAACAGGAAAGCTAGATGTTCAGGAAAGGCCATGAGCCAGATTCTCAGATGGTGTAAATCGTCTTTGCACCACCACAGTTGTTGGAATTAACTTTATTTGTGTGGCGTGTGGGTCTGGATTGTTCATGAGTGGCTGCTTTCTCTTTGTAACTTGATGCAAGATGGAAATGGTGAAGGAATGATGAAATGGCTTTGGTTTGAATTTGAAAGTCCCCCGCGTCTAGATAATCTATTTACTTCCTAGGATATGCAAACATAGCACTAGCAAAGAAAAGGGGGCCTTTCTGTGCTCACGCTGTAGAAAGCAGGTCTAGTAAATCAGGGAACTATTTTTCCACTTCTCTGCTTAAATCAACCTTGAACCAAGTTGTACTGAAGGCTAAATAAGCATTCACTGAGTTCCCAGAATCTGGGCAAGCCTGGGATCGAAAAGGACCAAATATGAAAAGACGCTGTTTTCCTGGAAACAGTGGAAACTACACACAGGATCTTGTTTCTTCAGTTTTCCAGTCTGGTTTTGCATGTGGACAATTCAGATAAACAGTGAGTGAAAAACAAATAAATAATTGGATAGCAGCCATTGACTTAGGATCAGAAAGTCTCTTGCAAATATTAATTAATGCAGGACTGTGAATTAGAGAAGCATGGTCATCCCCTTTCTAGGAAATGAGGAAACAGGCATGAAGGAAGTAAGCGGCTTGTCTGAGATCACACAGGACATGTGACAGATTGGAAGCAAAATTCAAGGTTTACCCAACAAGACCATGCTTCCTCTTCAACAGTTGTTTAAGGTTGCAACTGAAATGCAACTGCAATGGTGCCTAACTATAACTAGCATATACGATTTTGAAACAGTCACCATCATTCGACAGTATTACTACCAGAGGCTTTGGGATCCCACATTTTGTAGTGCTTTTCCCCCTACTCTAAACATCTGAAGCTTCACCCCACAATGATTACCAAACTCTGTAGTACTTGTTTTCCTTCCAAATGATCATTACAGTTTGGGTTCTCCAGGAAACCCACTACATAGGATTTCCCACTTCTTTAAAAAATCTTTTTTTTTTCTTTTGTGAAAATGCAGTTCTGTTTAACAGCAGGATTTTAATCTATAGACACTGACTTTTATAATCCAGCTGTGTGAAATTTCACAAAAGGACTCAAATAATATTCAGCTCATTAAGTATAAATGTAATAGTCAAACACAAAACAAAAATCCCAAGGTGTCCAATACAAAGTAAGCACAAATCCCTTTTCTGGCTTTGTTAAGTATTTCAAAATATTGCTTAACTGTAACAATAGTGTCTCTAGGCAAAATTCTTCTCTTCTCTTGGCACAGCAGATCTCAGTGCCAGGACGCCACATGCTTAGTGGGAATACTGTACACATAGACAAACAGAGCAGAACACTTGAACCAAGAGCCAGAAATGGGTCAAGTTACAGAGAAATTACCTTTTCTAGAAAAATGTAAGTCAAAAGAACTTCCAGATGAAAAAATGTTTCTGCCCTACTTTTCCTGTATTTCTCTGCTTTTTTATTATTATTTTTTAAATTCACCTTTGACATCTACTACCTTCGCTTCACACCAAGACCTTCCTGGACACAGTTCAATGGAATTTTGCCTGTTTGCATTACCTTGCATTGCTTTCTCTCAATGTAGACTGTGCAGAGCAGCAATGACTCAGACTGTATATCTAAGCCAGCAGATATTATAGAAATGACTGTATTATGGCTCAGAGCATTCTTCTCCCGGTAAGTGGATCATAGAAGGACGTATCTGTGGGCTGAGTCACTATACTGGCTTACTGCAGGGCTCTTCAAAACACTTTTTCTTTTTTTTTTTGCTATTTTGTGACATGTTTATAAAATCATTTGCCCACACTATTTATGCATTATGAGTCCTTTTATATAACATGCTTTTTGCATTTGATGATATATTTTACAATATTACGAGGGATACTGATAACTTAGGTCAGTAATTCTCAACCAGGGTGCTTTGGGGTACCTTGAGATCCTCTCAAGAATGCCGCAGGGTGCTGCAAAATGTTAGCCCTGTTAAGTGTGCAAACATGATTAACAAGATAAACCCAGAGATTTCAAATAGAAATTCATGGTATTTAAAAACATTCCTTTTGTGGTCTTCCTGAGTTCTTTGCAACAGAAGAATTGTTCTGTTATTTTTCTGTAGCCAAAAAATGAGGGAAAATGAAGAGCTGGCATTTTCTGAGGGATGTCTTGCATCTAACATGGGGTGGCCTGAGCCTAAAAATGTTGAAAACCACTAACTTCTGCTCTGACAAACTGCAGTCTCTGAGCATGTATAGGATTTCACAAAAGAAGCCATTAAGGCAAGGACAGAGGAATTACAAAGAGAATGTAAGTAATGCTTGAAAACACACAGACAAGTTCAACCCTGGTGGAATCTGTTGAGATTACTTCAGGGATGAATTTGGCCTCTTATTAAGACAAAAGTGTTATTATGCTCATAACTCATGTAATTAAGCTAGGTACAGATATTACACATACATCAGCATAAGTAAGGACCTACCTAAATTATGGTTTCACAGATTTTGCAGAAACCCCGAAAAACATGTTCTCCATGACCACCGCAATCACTAGGGAATCTCTCATTGATTTCCAATTAAATAAACCAAAAAAAAAGGTAGTGATATAGACTGAGTGAAGGCATCCTCCACCAATTAGTGGTGAGGAGCGGGGCCACCATGAACTGCCAGCAAAATTGACTCTCTGTGCTGTGTAGTGGGCTGTGAAAATCCTGTTGTCTCGCCACAACTTAGGTAGGGCCCTAAGTATTAATAATTGAAAACTGGTTTATACCTGTTACAGAACAGACGTTTAGTGCTGGTTTAAAAATGGCAGAACCCAGTCTAAAATAGACCTTGGTGGATGGAGTTTCAGATTATTTGGTTTAAATTAAACCGCTCTATTGAACTTCTATACCAAATCCCCTTTCAACTCAACTTAGGTCATTGTCTGCTTGCATCCCAGGGGCTTTTGTGGCCTCCCCACTAACCCCCCATACAGCACCCATTGGATGCCTGGCTGCTCCGGGCTGTCATTGATCCAAGCCAGCACAGATGCAACAGGCGGGGGGAGAAGGAGGGGGGAACAGGGGGAAGGGGGTCTTGCGCTGGGCAGCAGGGACAGGCATACTCTGTAGAAGGAAGGACCAAGCCCCTTGCAGCTTGGCACCAGCGGCAGCTGAGGGGCCCGATCCTTCCTTCTAAGGAGCACGCCTTTTTCTGCTGCCCAGTGCATCTTGCTGGCCCATGCTGGTGCTGGCTCGTGCTGGGCTGCCCTAAAGGCTTGCACCAGGCAGCAGGAGCACTCCTTAGAAAGAAGGATCAGACACCTTGGAGCCTGGTCCTTCCTTCTAGAGAGCCAGGGCACACCTGATCGGTTGTCAGGCACACACCCCAACGCTCAGCTGTCACAGCGGACCCTTCCAGCAGAGCCCCATGGCATGCTCAACAGCCTTGGCAATCTCCGGCAGGCTGGAGGCATGTGGGTGCCTCTGGCCTTGGCCAGTGCAAGCATCTGTGTGCCCCCCCCAACTGAAGAGTGAACAAGTGCTCTGTTCACTCCCAATACAATCTGTGCAGCTTAGAGAAACCCATAGAGGTTGAATAGCTGTACCAAGCCTTAGAGCTCGCTTCTCAAGGAAACCATAATGGCTTTTCAGTTTACTGATGTCTTTACTGCAACTTACAGTGCTTCAAAAAACAGACCTATGGGGACTGGATGAAATGCACCATACACTGTACATCGTGTCCTTGGTTCAGTTAAGCTTGTTTGTGTATTGCAGCTTTCATGTGAAATATCTCAAACTGCTTGGCTGATAGATTAGCTGCCCTGGACACTTCATTCATACCATACCGAATGCAAAAAGGAACTTTGTAGTCATTACAAGGCAGCAGTCTCATCTACCTTGAGGTGAATGTGGGGGAAGCAGAGCAGGTATTTCACATAAGTGAAACAAAAACGTGTGGCATTTTCTGATCATCTGCTCTGAGCTCTTGCAGATTTACTATTCATGTAGAACATATGGTACCTTTCTGACAAAAGAGTCCCAGTAACTGGCCCCATTCAGCTTCTGTGAGAAAACTCTGCTCTACAGGACTGCGGGGTTGCATAGAGCGGCTCCACTTTCTCTGCACAGTAGAGGCCTCTTCTCCGGGATGCCACAGAACCACTTCCATTTGCTATTGTGCCTTACGTTATACAGGAGTGTCGTTAGGTTTACGGCCTTCTAGATTCTGAGTTCTGGGGACCAGGTTCCCTCTCTCTCATCATTCCCGATAGCTGTCTGTTGAGTAAGATACCCACTGGGAGCTGGTGCTTCCTTTGGGCCTTATCCAGTGGCTGCTACTGCACAAGGCTCTCTCCACTGAATCCTACTGCCTGGGAGCAGGGTGATGGGGAGAAGATGGAGAACAGCTGCAGAGACTGAAGGGTCCAGGGGTCTGTGAGGCTGGGAACCTTCACTTGTTTTTGAGTGGAAGGTGAGGTGAGCCTTGTTCATTACACACACACACATATACACACAAACACACACACCCCTCCATATCTAGACTTTATGAAGTCTTGTACTTGCCATGGGAGTGTAATTCGGTTCAGTTCTCCCTAAATTGAAAAGGTGTTTTTTTTTTTAAAAACACTGCTTCAATTTAAGGAAAATTAAATCAAACTAAACCCCCATGGCATGTACACAAGTGTGGGGGCCTAATCCTTACCTGCCTCTTTGGCGGTGGGGGAGAGGGGGCAAGGTGCTGGTGGGCCAAGTGGTCCCTGAGCTGCGTGGGGGCCCCCCAGGTGGCACGCCCCTGCTGGCACCCAGCCCAGGTGGTCCCAGGGGGCTCCAAGCCACAGAGGGAAGCACTGCCCCCCCGCTCCCCCAGCCACGGAGGGAAGCACCAGGCCCCCACACAGCTCAGGTAGGCAGGCAGGCCCGGGGAGAAGAAAAAAAAAAAAGATCAGGCTTGCTGTTTTGGTTTTTTTTCTTCGGTGGAGCCTGCCTGCACGGGCTGCTGCCAGGTCCCACAGCCCCTGAACTGCGCGGGGCTGACTAAGCCCCAAGCACATCAGCTTCCAGTGCCCTGTGCACTATTGCGCTTTGTTAGGCAGCAAACTAAAACACCTTGGACTTGTTTTATCTTGCTACGGGCCAAAGTCATTTAAAGTGGAATATGCTTCTGAGTGTGCAAACAGCAACACCATTAAACCAGTGCAAAAGGGCATTTAAGTTGCTTTAAAGGCCAATTTTGTGGTGTGTACAAAGGCCTTATATCCACAACTCTGGGTATGAAAACATAAGAGTTTACTAATATGTCCCCTGGATCTTATTTCACTTCCTAAACATACTGGCCAGAGTTTTTCCCAGTCAGCTGGATGGAGGGGATAAGACACAGGCTGTTCCAAACAGAAGTTAGGAAAGATGTTAGAAGGAGCTTAGGGAATCAGAGCAGATGGTGGGGTTAGCATTCCTCAGTCACCAAAACCCACCAGCCTGAGGGGCTGTGACTGGAAAGTTCAAGCTGCAGATGACATTCAGAATTCAGATGGCTGCAGGATTGTTTCTGCCATCACAAGCACAGTATCTTGTTTACTTATCTCCAAAGGGTTATGAGAGAGGAATGAAAAAGTTCATGTATCAGGAAAGAAATGTTGGGAATACAATATAAAGAAACCAAGTGCTGTTCATCCTGAGTGGGGGAACTAGGCCTGGCTGCCAGAAGTCCATGAGTAGAGAACTAGCATTGGTAGACGGGGCGTTGACTTTTTTTCTCTTGTGGGGAAAGTTCAGGGATTCAGCATTGCCCCCAAAAAGGACGGCACAGACCACAGAGGAGGTGTGGTCTGTAAAACCAGAAGAAGTTTAGATGGTGCAACCTCTTAGCAGCATCCCCCAGCATTTGAAATCACTGAGATAAACCTTGGCAATGACACCACTCCTTTTCCAAATTGGGCCCAAATTCTATAATCAGGGAGGAACAAATAGTATAGGAGCCTCAGCTGGTGCTTTGCTACTATACATTGGCCACGGCTTTGTACCTTTATATCTGAACGTGGCAGATCAGACTGAACATTTATTCCAAGAAAATACCTCCTGTTAACATAGTCATTTTACTCTAATATAGCAGTGCTTATTATAGTAATACAGAAAACTCAAATTTTACAAACACAGAATGGATAAGGAGCTATGTGGTTTGCTTATATCCCGGCACATTTTGAATATTGATTCTCCTAAGTGTTTGAGATTGTTAATTGATAAAAGTAATTTCAGTGCCACTTAGCATGATGAAGCTCAGGAGTAAAACAGACTTTGTTCATGGTCTGCATGAACCATGTGGGCAGCCTGAATGGAAAACAGACACCAGCCTTAAGGTCTCTGCCTTTTGGTCCCCTGGGTTACTCCAGACTAAGCAGTGATCAGTTTGGAATAACAACTCCAGGTAGAGGCAGATGATGAAAATGCAGGTTTCTTGTTTTGTCATCAAGCTATAAGATGGCCGGCTTGTCAGTACGCTGTACAGGGAGAGATGCTGGAAGAGTTCTTGCTTCCAGGTTTAGGAGAGCCAAGCGCCTTTGGAGCTCATGGAGAAGAAAGGAAGGCAATAATAAAGAAAGTTATCAGTCACCTCCTTGACACCTTCTTTAAGGAGACATATCAGCGGTTAAAGGATTAGCCAATGTTCCCTTCATACATGAAGTAAGGAAATATAGATCAGGCAAGATGGAGATAACCAAAGTGGCAAGTAATAAAAGGGCTGACACATTTTGATAACAAATAACTAAGGAATGGCCTGGGGAAGGGAGGATATTCAGTGTAGGGGCATGAGGGAGGAGGTTGGCTCAGTCTGTGATTATGAATTGGTTTGTCCCAGAAACACTTACTTCACCACTTCACACATATTTCTGTCATTTGATTGTATTACCCTCTGCACACGCTTTCTCTTCTTCTCTTTAACTCTCTCCCTTATATGAGCCAGTTATGGTACTGGGATTTCTAGCTTTCTGGCTCAAAATCTCAAAGGAAATTACCTGTTATAACATCAGTTTTGCCCCTTTCAAAAGGAAATCTGCAATAGTGTAATAATCTCTATGATGTATTCATCAGAAATGCAGCTGGCATTGTCTTGGATTGACAATAATCTACTGGACTTTGGTGCATGTGAAATAGGTTGGTATGCGAGTGTGGACAGAGCAGTCTCCGTAAGAGATTCAAAACAGCTGTCCCCAAAAGAGCCCCCAGTACATCAGCACAGTGCTGACAGAAGGGCTGAATCAAAATCTTAAACTAAAAGGAAGCATTTGCCAGGAAGATAATGCTGAAGATGACTAAATCCCAATGGAATACATCAGTATTTGTAATGTCCAGATGGTTTTGCTAAAGATTGTGAGCTGCATCCTGTGAAGCGCTGTTAACTTCAGTGAGAGTTGAATGTGCACAGCACATTACGTGATTGGGTCCTATCTGCGTTATATTATTCTCTAATTTTAGGAAGCCTTGTATCCTTTATTACCGTGTGTCTGCGCACCTCAGAACCTTTACAGCATCCTTCCATCTCCTGAAAAGGTGGAACAGTGCTGTTGTTGCCATTTTACTACGGGACAGAGCCTCAGTGGGCACCTAACTCCCAATGCTGGACCTTTGAGGAGCTGGACCGCACACAAAAAGAAGTGTGGCCATGCACAGCCTTTTCAAGGCCGTGCACCAGGAGAAGCTGGAGTCAAAGCCTGGCACGGGCTCTGCCGGCTCCGGGGAAATGCCCCTCTCCCCCGCATCAGGGCCAAGGAGTGGAGCTCTTGCCCGGAGCCGGCGGAGCCTGCGCCAGCCCCCTGTGCCAGCCTCCACCCCTGTCTTGCCTCACCTCAGGGAGGAGCCGCTGCCTGCCCCAGGGAGGCCCCACTGGCTCTGGGACACTGCTCTGCTCCCCCACGCTGCCCTGGGGAGCAAGGAGCACATGGTGTCAGAGCCCGGGAGTGGAGAAGTGTCCTGGAGCCGGTGGAGCCTCACAGGGGCAGGCAGCGGCTCCTCCCTCAGCTCCAGCCTCCAGCCCCTGACCCCAGCCCGCGGCCTCTGGCCCCCTGCCCCCTTCAGTGAGTGTCCCATGCCGCACCAAGGGGCACACTCGTGGACCGAGGTGGCGCGCTCCGCTGCTCCTTGGAGGGAACACTGAACCAATGTCCTACACCTTTACCCGTAACCATGCACCATTCTTTCTTCATTATTCCCTACTGGAGACAGTAGTTGAAAAATGTAACCACTGTAGCTCACAGCTTATTATTGTAGCATATATCCTGATACCTCTTGGGGTTTATTAAATGTTCAGGTACCCATTTTCAGAGGTGACCATAGAAAAGAAAAAAGGCCACTAGTGTGACAATAAAAGTATGTAGGCTAGACCAATACAGGGCAAATAAGCATTGACATGAGCAGTCACTTGGCGGGGCCTTATCATGGAGGTTCATTTGTTCTGCACATTGGATGCTGAAAGGTGTCAGTGACTGATAGCAGCTGGGTGTATTGGTTAAAAAATCCAGGCTCTCAGCAAAAGGGCAAATCCCAAGCAAAATGTGGTACTGCGTGCTTCACCTTGGTTTGGCTAATGCCACAACATGTCTAGTGAATGTGCATGTTCCTGACATCATGCCTTTTCTGTTTCTGCAGGATGGATGACATCCAGCTGTGCAAGGACATCATGAACCTTAAAAAAGAGCTGCAAAACTTAGTAGCTATCCCAGGTAACTACTGCGTCTATCTTACAAAGGACTATTACATTTTGAAACCCCAATAATGCCTGGCTGCTTGGAAAGGGAGAAACTTGGACCCTCCACCTGCTCAAAAACTGACACCAGATCCCATCTTAACACTCCTCCTTTGGCCAGAAACAGGAGTTACACTTGTGCTGAAAGAAAAAGCTTTCTTCTGGCACAAAAAGGAGAGTGCATGACCATTTAAGGGATTTCTTGTGGAAGAAAACTGGCTCTTCCAAAAGAAGTTAAATCAGATACCGATGAAGAAGATCTCACTTCTCCAGATCAAACTTGAATGTCTGTAAGGTTCTCTCAGTTGTGGAAGACACCCAATATCCCACAGTTGTTTGCTCTTTGTCTTTCCCTGCCTCCAAGGGAGAGGCAAAGGCAGAGAGCACTGGCTCTCAGATAGCCTGCCCAGAGGTGAGCTGACAGGGAGCCCTGTAGGGCGACTCGAGCCCTGTCCTGCCAATCCGCTGATTAGCGGGATGTGGGGAGCCATCCTTCTGCAGCAGGAACCATCCTGTCCCAGAGCCCTGGGAGAGTTGCGGACCTATGAGATTATACCCCACCTTGCTGCCTCACCCTGTGCTGCCAATCAACTGATTATCGAGACAGACATCCTCCGGTGGAGGGAACTCCCCAGTAGCTCTGGGAGGGTTCCTGCCATGGGAAAAGAGCACTCCTCTGCTTCAGCCAGGAGGAGTGAGCAGTGGGAGGCAGGTATACCTGGGCCTGGAGCCTTTCTGGAGCTCCAGGAAGGCTCCAGACCTAGGACAATACTCCCTACCCCAGTTTCCAACTCCACAGGATTTAAATGACACCCCCACTGCCCAGCTGAGTGGTGTGGGTGGCAACTTCAGAGCCATAGGATAGGGAATCAGAGCTCAGGAATCCATCCTCACCTTGGTTTCGGGCCCCTGCCAGGCTTTAAATGCCATGTGTGCCACACCACTGGGTTGCACACACGGTGATTTAGAAGCCTGGGAGCCAGGACTTGGGGGGAGGGAGGCTTTCCCCAGCCCAGCTTCCCTGTACCTCTGGTTTTACATAACACCATGTGCAGCCTAACTGGTGACTTAAAACTGGAAGGACTGCCTATTGTGTATATGCTTCAGCTCCCTGGCTAATTTTCTACTCATAGGTAGTTTCATAGTTGGTAGGGTAGGAAGGGACCTGAGCAGATCATCAAGTCTGACCCCCTGCCATGGGCAGGAATGAAAGTTGGGGTTAAATGACTCCGGCTAGGTGATTATCTAGCCTCCTTTTGAAGACCCCCAGGGTAGGAGCGAGTACCACTTCCCTTGGAAGTTGGTTCCAGATCCTAGCCACCCTGACTGTGAAGTAGTGCCTTCAGATGTCTAGTCTGAACCTACTCTCAATCAATTTGTGGCCATTATTCCTTGTTACTCCTGGTAATGCCTCCTGGTAGTTCCCCCACTGGTCCCCCCTGGTAATTTAATAGATGGCCACCAGATCCCCTCTCAGCCTTCTCTTGTGGAGGCTGAACAGGTTCAGGTCCTGTAGCCTCTCCTCGTAGGGCCTGCCGTGCTGCCCCTGATCTTGCGAGTGACCCTCCTCTGGACCCTCTCCATGCTGTCCACATCCCTCTTGAAGTGCGGTGCCCAGAACTGGACGCAGTACTCCAA
>NW_017728927.1:4590056-4605373 GCF_001723895.1 Crocodylus porosus | reverse complement strand
GGTCCACATCCCTCCTGAAGTGCGGCGCCCAGAACTGGATGCAGTACTTCAACTGCGGCCTGACCGGTGTCATAAAGAGGGGTTGGATCACCTACTTGGACCTGCTTGTGATGCATCTGTGGATGCATGACAAGGTGCGGTTAGTCTTACTGAATGTGGACTCACATTGGCAGCCCATGTTCATCTTGGAATCAATGATGACTCCAAGATCCCTTTCTGCCTCTGTACTGACGAGAAGGGAGTTCCCCAGCCTGTACGTATGGTGCTGGTTCTTTCTCTCTGGGTGCAGTACCCTGCACTTGTCAGTGCTGAATCCCATCCTATTCTCATCCGCCCACCCCTGTAACCTGTCCAGATCTAGTTGTAGCCTGTCCCTCCCTTCTAGCATGCCCACCTCTCCCCACATCTTCGTGCCATCCGCGAATTTGAACGAGGTGCTTTTCACCCCCTCATCTAAGTCACTGATAAAAATGTTGAACAGTATGGTCCTGAGGACCAAGCCGTGGGGGACCCCACTGCCCACATCCTTCCAGGTTGAAAATGACCCGTCCACCACCACCCTCTGGGTGCGGCCCTCTAGCCAATTTGCGACCTATCTGACTGTGTAGGTATCAATGCCACAGTCGCCTATTTTTTTAATGGGAATGGGGTGAGAGAGAGTGTTGAAGGCCTTCCTAAAGTCCAGAAAGACTACATCTACCACAACACTTCTGTCCAAGGATTTTGTGACCTGGTCGTAAAAGGCACCGGGTTGGTCTGACAGGACCTGCCTCTAATGAACCCAGGCTGGTTGGCCCTGAGCATAATCTCCCCTGCTAGTCCCTTGCAGATGTGCTCCTGGATAATTTTCTCAAAGACCTTCCCCAGGACTGAGGTAAGACTAATGGGCCCATAGTTACCTGGGTCTTCCTTCTTCCCTTTTCTGAAAATAGGGACCACATTGGCCCTCTTCCAGTCCTCTGGCACCTGGCCAGAGCACCATGAGTGCTCGTAAAGCCATGCCAGGGGTCCCGCAATGACCCCTGCCAATTCCCTCAGCACCCTGGGGTAGAGATCATCTGGAGCTGCTGATTTAAACACGTCCAGCCCCACCAGAAGTTCCTTAACTAGGTCCTCCCAGACCCTAAGCCTGGCGGTGCCTCTCCTGTTAAAAGAGGTCAGCTTTATTTTGTGGTGCAGCCACCAGATTGCCAAGTGTGTCTTTCAGGGGCCCCATGTTACCCGATGCCTTCTTTTTACTCCCTATGTATTTAAAAAAGGACTTCTTGTTATCTTTGATCCTGGTCTCAAGTCCTAGTTCTGTCTCTGCCTTAGCCTTCCTTACTGCCCCCCTACATCCTCGGGCGACTGTAACATAGTCCTTCTTGGTGATAACCCCTCCCTTCTATCAGGTGTACGCCTCCTTTTTAGCTTTCAGACATTCCTGAATGCCTTTGGTGAGCCATGGGGGCTTTTGAGCACTCTTGCCTGCTTTGATTCGTGTTGGGACTGTCACCCTTTGGGCTTGAAGGATCATCTCCTTAAGGAATGACCACTCGTCTTGGACTCCCAACTCTCCTACCCTCCAGGACCTCAGTGCCTCCCCAACTAATCTCCTTAACTCATTGAAATCGTCCCTCCTGAAGTTAAGGGCTACTGCCTTGCTGCAGGCCTTTGACACCTTGCGCTGGATGGTGAATTCCAGTAGGCGATGATCACTATCACCCAGGTGGTCAAGCACCTGCAGTCCCCTCACCAGGTTGTCGCCTGTGTCCAGGACCAGGTCCAGCAAGGTATTTCTTCTGATGGGACTGTGTACCTCCTGGGTTAGGTGGAGGTCCTGTATCTCAGCTAGGAACCTATGGAGGGGTCAGACCTGGCTGACTGTTCCTCCCAACAGATGTCCGAAGTTTAGGTCACCCATGATGACCACATCCCTTGACTTAACTGCCTCTGCGAGCTGACCTGAGAATTCCCGGTCCAGCTCTTCCCCCTGGTTGGGTGGTCTGTAGTTGGGTGTTGGGTGGTGACCCCACTGTTAGGTCCCTTTCCCCATGACCCCCTTGTATTCTAACCCAGAGCACTTCAGTCTGCCCCTCCTCCAACCCCATGCTGTTTGTTGAGGACATGTATTGCTCTTTGACGTAGAGCACCACACCCCTTCCTTTCCTCCCCGTTCTATCCTGCCTATACAGTCTGTAGCCCTTAATGTTTACTGCCCAATTAAATGTTGAATCCAACCAGGTTTCAGTGAGCCCCACTATATCCGGGTTTGTGTTAGCTAGCAGGAAGGCAAGTTCCTCCTGCTTGTTCCCTATACTGTGAGCATTAGTGTGGAGGCATATCAGGCCTCCTATGGGTGCATGCACCACCCCCTTGATCCTAGGACTATACGGACCCATGTCACTTACCTGGGTACTTGTGCTCATCTCCTGTCTTGGCTGGAAAGTGTCCTCGTGTCCCCCTGTGGCCCCATCCCCTGGTAAAGCTAGTTTAAAGAATGCTGTACAAGATCAGCCAACCTGGAAGAAAAGAAAAGCTTGCCTTTAGGGGAGAGGTGAAGCCCATCCCACCTGAGCATGCCCCCTGAGCAAAAAAGTGGGTCATTGTCAAGCAACCTGAGGCCTGCCTGGTAGCACCAACTCTGAAGCCACCAGCTGACCACTCTGATGCAGGCCTCATGGCACCTTCCATGTCTACTTACCGGGAGACTAGAGGAGAATACCATCTGCGCCTCCATCTCCTTAAGCTTGGCCCCCGGGGCCTTGTAGTCCTTCATAATCCAGTTCCCAGCTGCATCATTCATTCCCATGTGGATTAGGACCATGGGGTACTGGTCCAAGGGCCGAAGTACTTTTCTGAAATTCTTACCAGTAGGAATGAATACAGGTCCATGGTCTTTGTCTCATTCTTCTCGCTCTCTATTTCCTGCACATCTCTCTCATCTCTTGTGTCCTTACCTTTGTTCTTCTCCTCTCTGTTTTTCTGAATTTCTTTGCTCCATTTTACTACCACTACTGACAGCTGGCACTGCCAGTATAATTTCAACATGCTGCATTTTTCTCAAGCTCTTCCAATCTTTTGTAAATCTCATGAGAACCATTGTTGACACAGTATGTTCGTCAGTGAGAGTGTGCATGAAGAAGGAAAAATGTTGACAGCTATAAAAAACCTAGTGCTGGTGCAATGGGAAATAGAGCCCTGGATATGGGTTTGTGTGTGTTTGTTTCCTAGAGTTACCAATTAATTGTAGCTTCCTATAAACAAATCTGTATCATAGAATAGCTGAAGGTTTGCTGTTTTCCAGAAAGGGCTGAGGAAAATGTCTAGACTGTGTTGTACCTGAATTTTTAAGGGACTTAACCTAAATCCTCAGTGACTTAAGTGCTTTGGGCACTTTGTGCAAAGTGTTGCAGCCATTATTCAGACTCCTGCTGAAAGCGGTACTTTAGTAATGCCTTCAGGACTGAGCCGCTTGATATTTCAGGTGATCTAATTTTCTTGCTGCTTTGCAAAAATCTCTAACACCATCTTATTCAAGGAAACAAGTGAGGACTCAGTCCTGCAAAGATTTCTTCCCAGGCATGGCCCTGTACACATTCAGGAGGCAGGCAGACATTAGGGTCCTGCTCTAAGTCATGGCACTTTACATGAGTTAGAGACGAGAGTTAGAGATCTAACTCTACTCTACTATCTCCCACCCCTCCAACCCAACAGAGGTTTGCCTATTGGGCTGGGAAAGAGGCTAGAGCCAGCCTTCGCCGGCCCTGGCCAGCAGGTGGGGGCCCTCCCGCAGAACTCTGAGGAAGCTGCTGAAGCACCCCTTTCCCCTGCCGCCCCTCTCTCCCCCAGCTCCGGGGCTGTCAGTCAGGGGAGGAAGGGGGAAGGGGAGCGAGCTACCAGCTGCTGAATGGCCACAGCTGGTGGGGGAGTGTGGAAACCCTTATCTCATACCCCTATAGCTACCCCAGCCAGGGTAGCTGGGGGAGGCAAAGTGAGGGGCTTCATTTCCCTCCCACTTCCCCTCAGCTCTGGCTATTCAGCAGCCAGCAACTCCCTCCCCTTTCCTCTCCTTCCCACCTGACAGCCTGGGGGAGTGGCTAGGCTGGTAGCATCAGCCCAGCCTAGCCCCACTTCCTGCATGAAAAATTAACCGTGGAGGGAACACAAGTTATCTAAGGTGCTCTGCTTTCGAGTGCATTACTGTTACCAGATTTGACCAGAGTTAATTTTTCACCTGATTGGCCATTTTAAAAGTGCTCTGCAGTCATGTGTGTTATTACATGGCTGTAGAGCACTTTCAGGGGCCTGATAGCTTAAAATATGTCACTTCTGTCTGTACCCTCAGTCTCCAGTGGTTTTGCAACTCAGGGCAATTTGGCCCCATCCCCTTTTATGCCATCCATTGCTCTCCATTTCCCAGCAATACATTCCATGACCCTGTGAATAAATAGTGTTACTCACCAAGTGAATTGCCAAAAACCCAACAATCTTTGTTCCTCTCTAATAAACATATTTAAAGGATAATGCAGTTACTGACCTAGGTATATGGGTAATACCATGCGCACACACAATGAGCTAAGGAACCAGACAGGTCTTTGCCCATATATCTAGTCACTGATCTGTGATTCAGGTTCTGCAAGTGATATGTGTACTGCTGAAAGAACAGAGGAAAAACTCCACAAGAAAATCCTTGCAAGGTGATCTGACTCTCTAGTAGGGTTGCAGTGATAGGAAAAGATGTTCAGTCAAAGCTAATAATGGTGCCATAGGCTGTGTGTAGATGAAATGAGGGGCATGTGTGCATGGCACTTTAAAGCGGGTTAAATGCTTTTGCACAGCTTTAATGGTGTTGGTGTTTGCACAGTAATCCCAGCTGCTATAGCAAATTTGGCAGCATAATGCACCTTAAATGACTCGGGGCACAGCAAACTCCTCCAAGGAGTTTTAGTTTGCTGCCCTAGAGCAGTGGAGCGAAGCACAAGGCTCTGTGAAGCTCAGGGGCTCTGCAGGAGGCCCATGCAGGCAGCCTGGCAGTAGCCTGGGAAGGCAGGCTTGACCCAAGAAAAAAAAAAGGCGGTGAGCCTGATCTTTTTGTTTTTTTCCCCCCAGAGCCTGCCTGCCTGAGCTGTGCAGGGGCCTGGTGCTTCCCAACATGGCTTCGGTGTCCCCAAAACTGCCCGAGCTGGTTGCCTGCAGGTGGTGCCACCTGGGGTTGGGGGCACGGCTGCCACAGAGGGAAGCGCCAGTCCCCTCCCCTCCACCCAGGGACTGCTCCGCCTGCTGGCAGCTCACCCTCCCCTCCCTGCTGCTGGAGAGGCAGGTAAGTGCACAGGTGTGTGCATGACATGGGGGTTTACTTTGCCCTAAATTGAAGCGGTGTTTTAAAAAAACCACCACTTCAATTTAGGGCCCCTGTTTTGTCTACACACACCCATTGCTTCTTAATCTGGCAAACACTCACTTCTGTGTTTAGCTCCATTGCAGTCCAGGGGAGGGAACTGTTTTAGAGGGCCTTCCCACGGTACGCCTGCCATTCTTTTAATACAGTAATAAAATAGCTAGCATCACCCAGTTGAACATAAATTTCCCCTGGGTGCAGAACTTTGGCTGAGAAAATATAATTAGATACAAAACCTGCCCATAGCCTTTCAAAAAGAGCAATACAGACTACATACAGAGGCTCTTTATGTAGCAATTAGCAACTTTGGGCAAAGCTCAGCCCCATGTTTGCCTTTTTTCAGCTTAAATAAAAACCACAGTTAGCATTTGTATGCTAGTTAGGATTGTGTTCACTGGACAGTCAAACTCAGTGAAGCATACCATTTCTGTAATGACACAAGATGTTTTAATAGGAGCAATTTGTACTTTGGTTTAGTAAGCTCATGCCCATTTCTACTGAATGCAATCTTCTCTTTATGCCAGCTATGTGGCCTGTTAATCTTTGCCATTTACCAAGCATAGCAGATTCACTTTCCTTTGGCAGGCTTTTGGCCAGCAAATAAGTGCTTGTGAAACTGGAAATGCTTGACACAACTCTTACAGCTAGGTTTTGTGAGAGAGTTCTGTAGAACAGTATATTACAGTCAACAGCTGGACTGAACCCAAAATCACTGGGTCTAAATATTAGTCTCTTCTGCCTGAGCTAAAAGACCCAGCATGCTGTAGTACACATAGCAACTTCCAAGAGTGGCCCAGTCATAAGGGGCTCTGATATTCAGTAGGAGTGGGTCACAAGAGCAGTGCTGAATTCTGCAGATGGTTAAGAATGCTGAGGAAGCTGAAAAATCCCCAAAAAAACCTTTTTATAAGTCTAATAATATGCAAATAGTACGAATTTATTACTGAGATCAGCATGGCATTAAAACAAGCTTGCACTCACTTTGTGCAACTGGAAATAATTTGGCAAGACAGAATTGGGTCATAAAAGAAGTTTTCCCCCTTGTGTTCTGGTTGAAAGTGGAGTAATCTGAAGTTCAGTTCTTCTTCTCCATCACATTTCCTTGTCATAAACTAGATGTTTTTTCAGAATCATGCACAAGTGATGGTTCTTTCCATTGCTGCAGTAACGTCCTCCTTCATACAGGTCTCACTAAGGAGTCGGCAAATGAACATGTGCTCCATAGTCTGCACTTCATAGCACCCACGTATATCCAGGTCATTAGAGTAGCTCTATTTGATCATGTGTATTTTTGATCTTCCAATTCATGTGCACAGGCAATTCAGGCGTTGCCATGTTGGGCAATCTAGATCTGCCTTCTGGGTTTCCAGGCCCATTTCAGAGCACCTGATTGCATGTAATCTTTCCTCCCATAACCTCAGTCACACCTGTCAGCCATTGTGTCCAACAGCACAACACTGGTCACAAAATTGTTTCATGTTTTAAGCCATTTAGTTCCTTCTGTATGACCACAGAGTGGATGCCTGGAGATGTCCATCTTCCATGACCTTTCTTTTTTGGCTCACTACCTTTCTTCTGATCTGAGGTGGTACAATGCCATCCAGTAAGGACAGACTATCTTCTGGTGTTGGTTTTAGACATCCCGTTATTTCACAACATTTGTTGTTTAGCATTGGGTCTGTTTTCCTGGCATGAACTGATCATTCCCATACTAGACATATATACTCTGCAGTGAAGTAACACAAGGCAATAACAGTGGTTCATAATGTATCTGGGTTAGCTCCCCACTTTGAATTGAGCCATTTTTGACGTATGTTATTGTGAGTGCTGACTTTCCCTTTTGTCTTCTCTACATGTGCATTGAAGGTAAGTGTTTGGTCCAATGTAGCCCCCAAGTACACAGGGTTTGGGTGATTAGTCAGTGCAATTCCACCCCAGATTATGTTTAATTTCCACTTGGCTTCTGTATGGTATGTAGGTTAAAAGCTATGACCTGTGTCTTGGTTGGGTTGACATGAAGCTGATTCTTATTGTAGTAATCTGAAAGGTTGCTCAGTGTACATCAGTCTGCTCCTGACCATGGCAAAGGCCTTCTTTCTCTTGAGATGTGATGCATAGACCATCAGCATAGATAAAGCTCCTCATATTACTCTGCATGGGTAGGTCATTGGTATATATATTAAAAAGGATCAGTGCTAGCCTGTGGGAGGCCATTTCATTGTCCTCTCTAGTGGCTCTTGCACAGTTGCACAGTTATACGTAAAAATGTTTATTCTCCAAAAGAGATCAGATGAGCTGTACTCGGTGGTCATTGTGTGTCTTGTGTGTCATATTGTAGACTTTGGCAAACAGGTTTCGGTGGTTGACCTTCATATGCCGCTGATAGGTCTACAAACACAGCACCTGTTATTATCCCTTTCTATATGCTGGGTTATGTTTAGTATTTGGCTAGTGTAGGATTTGCTGGTCTAAACCGAGTTTGTTTTGGTATTAGATGTTGTTTGATATGAGGTGAAAGGCGATTGACAATAAGGTGTTCATAAAACTTGTAAAGATGACACAGAAGTGACACTGGCCTAAAGTTCTCTGGGCAAGAGGCATCCTTCTCTGGCTTTAACAGAGTTATTCCATCGGGCAGTCATCATAACTTAGGTATTATAGGTATAATTAGGTATTATAAGGACTGATGAGCAATTGTTAAAAAGGCGTAATACCCATAACTTGGTTGCAGGACCGAAGTGTTTGATCTGCTCCATGCATATGTCATTGAGTCCTGCTGTTTTGCCATTCTTTAAGTGACTTATTCCAGTGTCAAGTTCATTCATTGTGTATAGCACACTAAAATGATTTTCCTCCAGATCAGTTTGCCGTCTAATTTGTATTTTAGGCTGTTCATTCAAAGTTTACTATTGAGCAGAAGTTGGTGAGCCACATGGTTGGCTGTGATGTTGTGGTGCTGCTGTACTTTGGGTTGTTACTCAGCTTGTGAATGCTTAACCATGCTTTCCTGCTAGTGTGGGTCATATCTGTTCTTTTGATCAATTATTTTAAGTTCTGTCACTTTTCTTCTTGGAGCTTGTGGATTAGGGCTGTCCCTGCCACAATAGCATCTTCTGAGAAAGGATCTCTGAAACGTTTGCTGATATTTTTTGTGTTTGGCTGCTGGTGTGGGAGTAAACCCTGGTGTATGTTCAGTTCTGCATCCTCGAGGTATATACTTCTTGGAGCTTTTGCGCAGTACATTCACAAAGAGGTTGTAGTCATCTGAGACTGGTTCAGTGCGTGTCACTTTTTTGTCACGGTCTTCAGAAAAGCCTCTCCAGTCTGCTTTCTTAAAATCGAAGTGTCTACATATTGGTACTGTGTTTGCATGGCTGCTGAGACTCTGAAAGCGACAGATCTGTGCTGTGTGGGGGAATGGGTTCCAACCTGTCTTTTCTGTACATGAGTTTTTTATTGCTGTCAACAAAAGCAAGGTCTAGATTATAACTTCATTGATGTTGCGCTGATAACAAGTTTCAGTTTTACCAAGATCATGCTGCTGCTGTATTTCTTGGGCTGCCTTTCAATAGCTAATCTCATCCCAGGGATTGATGGCCTATTGCTGTTTGGCCTTCTGTGTGTCTTCTGGAGTCAAAGCACATCATCACATTGTAGTTAGTGCAAATCCTGGAAAGAACGCCCTGTTTGACTCCTGTGGGTCATAGAATCGTAGAAACTTAGGGTTATAGTGTCCCTCTATATTTACAGAGATGACTGTCAGTGCTCATGGTTGTGACACGGCAGATCAGCCTGTTGCGAATTACAGCGTTGCATTATATATGTTCTGAGATTGTTGATGACAAGCTTTTAGCAGAATTTGCAGATTCATTGGAAACAGACAGGGGCTGTGTTGTGAATGCTTTTGCTATGGCTGTTATGGCAATTGGATCTCAGTGCCTCATCTTGATTTATACAGCTCAGCTGGGATCCTGAATGGGTGTTCCTTGCACCACAAAGATCTGCCCTATTACACCTCTCTGATTGGCTCTTCGTAGTTTTTTGGTGTATGGAGCTTCCTGGCAATGAAGGAGTATGAATGGACCTGGGTGTGTGAGAAGTGATACAAGTCAACCCTATAAAGAGCGGTACTGATGCTGTCCTGCCATACTCAGCTAGCCCCTTGATTACTCCCAGGAACAGAAGAGGAAAGGAAAGGTGGCAGAAAGCCACGCTTGCCACGTGCAAATGTAACTAACTATTGCTGTGGTGCACCTGAAGGCTGAGACCTTTGGGACGTGCACATCAGTAATACAGGTTCCCTGGACAGCTTTTCAGGACAACGCTGATTCAAACCTTCTGTCTATATGTAGAAAAAGGCACCATAAAAGCCAGTCAGCACAATTAGAAAGAAGTCTGTGTGGGGCCTCCAGCACCCTTGAAAAGTAATTTGCCTTTGCCTAGCAAAGAGAGATGGGCTTGTTTCCCAGTCAGCCATCCTTATATTTTTCTACCCATCATCATGAAAAAGCTCTGCAACTCGGTAATTGAGCTAAAAGAAAAGGAAAAGCCTTGCCAGAAAGGAGGTTACTCATGGAACAAGAAGCTGATCATATCTGCGTTTTTTCTCTCTAAGCACAGCAGACACACACAGCAGCATTTCTCAGTAGAATAAGAACTTTTCCACATTTTTTCACATCTAACAAAAAGCACATTCGTCTTTTTTTCTTGACATTATCTCAGCTACTTTTGCTTCAGTCAGTTCCTTCTTTTTTGATAACATTGGTCTGCACTGAATAGTACCCAGTGAGGAATTATGCAAGTAAGTTTCATCAGCAACAATACAAAGATTTTATTTTACAGATAACCTTTGCAAAGGATTGTGAACAGTGCACAGATACGTAACCCACTCTTACCAACATTCCTGTATCCAAACCTCTCCTGAATTATATAATAAGCAACCAGTTAGTGTTGCCAACCTCCACTTTTCTACTTATCTTCTCAAACAATGTATGCACTCGTTCTTAAATCATAAAATCTTAACCAAGCAAAGTCTCATATACAGACTTCCTCAATAGATCTTGTCACATTTTGCACAATGTACTTCCCCATAGTTTCTAAGAGTCAGATATGTGTATTTGACTGTTCAGGATTTAGCTGTAGCAGTGCCATCTGTTGGCAAACCCAGTACCAAATAGTTTTATGTTAGTAACAGGTAACAAAATTAGTAAGTATGTACAGGACTGTAGTTATTTGCACAGAACTAAACACTAAGGCTGAGATTTTCTCAGTCTAAAAAATGTGGACCAAAAAAGATAATTTATTCTTGTCACCTACCGTCATGCTTTCACACATCTTGTGCTTGTTCCCACTGTTTTCAACAGATGTAAGCTATGGACAGACTTTCAACTTTTAACCACTTCAAAAGAAAGCCAGATTTTTTGTTTGAGAACAGGCATCAGCCTGATGTAATGGTTACTTCTACAAGTCCCTGTAGCAATACAAGTGGGTTGAATTGCTGTAACTTGAAAATGGAATGAAACAGCCTTGAAGTTGCAATGGTTTTACTAAACTTGCACTGCTACAGAAGCTTGCAGATATAACAGAGACCTCAAAACAGCTTGTGTGATATCATTTGAAAGTGATACAATTCTTGCACTCTGTATATGCCTTTACATTGCACCAACTTAGACCAGGATCACTGGCTACCAACACAATTGTAACTTCTGCTTATACCTAGAGTGGCAGCTTCTCTCCAAGGGGGGAAGCTTTTTCTTTCCCACCCTAGACAAGACCTCTCAGTGCATGGCGTTCAGTCGCTCGCCAACCAGTCCTTCCCGCTCCACAGCATTTGTCCACTCGCCACTCCTCCCTTGCCCACCCCGCTCAGCCAGTGTGCCATGGAGTGGGGGAGGCCCTATAAGTGTGCCGGGGGGTGAAAAAGGTTGGGAAACGCTGGTGTACGGTCAGTTTTAAACTCCTTCTTTTCTATCCACTGTACATTTATGGCATGTGAGTTAAAGAGCATGCCTGTGCATATGGCTTCTTCTTGCATTCAGTAGGAGGAATTCTTGAAGAACCCACTGTCGTCAGTAATAACGTACCCCTTCATTTTTTAACACAAGATATTATTTTTCATAAACACTGAAAATATATCTTAGTTAAAAACAAAACATCTTTCTTGCACGTTACAATTGTTTACTTCTTCTATCCCTGGCAAACCATAACTTAAAGTTCTCCAAGGAAGAATGATTTTCTGCAGTCAGATTTACAGAATTTCATTATCTGCAAAAGCCAGGGTACTCAGCACTTTCATGTCATTTTTTTAAGAAGTGGATTTATTGCAGAAATTTCCAGTGGGAAGTGCTCCTGGACCTCCTTACCAATCCAGTCAATAAGCGTAAGATGTATTGAATGCATCACACTGTAGGTTACTTGTTACGGCTTCCAGGGACTTTCAGAATACTTGCCTTAGTTTGATGTTTCTCAGAGCTCAGTTCCAGTGCTGGAAAACAAAATTCTTGATTTAATGTGAAGCTTGTTTTCTGCTGATCAACATTTTGAGCTCTTTAACGAGATGTGTGGGCTGGGATTTGCTTCTAGCTTTTTCATCTCCACTGCACTTTCTCATTTATACCAGATTTGTCTTAACTGCAGTTTGTTTAATACTCCTGAACTGAATTCCCAATCCCTCGTATTTATAATAATTCTAGCATGTGGCAGCTAAATCTATCATCAAGCAAACTGGTCATTATAAATCAGCTCTGTTTTTGCCTTATTAACCAGGATGATATTAATTACACTGACTTTGGAAATTGGGGGTGGGGGGGGAAGTTTTCTTTATCTGTACCACAAAGTAATCTTTAGAGCACCTGACTTTTATCAGAGTTGTGACTATGAGCTAACTTCTAATGGGATGTCATACTTGACAGCTAGATTTGTCCCACATTGCCAGTTCCATCTCATCTGAGGCCTGATCCCATTCCCGCAGAAGTCAATGCCAATTGTGTCATTGCTTGCAGAGAGACAGAATGGTGCTTGTTAATTATTAAAGCTGTTAGGGAGTTTAGGAACATACACTCTAAACATGGAGAGATTTGCAGACTGAAAACGCACCAGCGTTCAGTTGTTCACTGGTGCTCCTAAAGGCAGTGCTAAGCCTGCTAATGGCAGCTATGTGACACTTTTTCAGCCTATGGCATGTGTACGGTAGTTGGGCAGGGCATGTTTTGACAGCAGCACTCCCTAGCACTGTCCACACTGGGCTAGGCATGCCTTCAATAAGCACAGCCAGTTGGGAGTTTTTCAAAGGAATAAGTTTCTGATGAAAACACCCTTTTCTCAGAATCAAAATTGTCCCAGGTGCCACCTTGGCAAGCCTTTGTTCATTTCCCTTTGGGTCCGCAGGGGGGAGTGGGAATGACAAAGTGATCGAGACAGGCAGGAGGGTGGGAGGGGAGATCGAGGAGGGGAACAGCTCAGCTCTCTGGCGGTCAGACTGCAGTACGCGTAGAGAGCCTGGGCACCTGGCCTCCAGCACCCGGCCTGGAAAGGTTTCCTGCATTTCACTTCTGGCCTGTGAAAGTGACAAGAGACTTCCAGGAGGAAGCGGAACGGTTCCTTTGAAATTCTCCCAAAATGAACACTTCTGGAAATCCCTTTTTTTTAAAAAAAGTCTTAAATAGATCACTTCTTTTTCTCAATTTGATATGAGAAAAAGACATGAAATATTTTGAAAACAGATTTCGGTTATACAGCCAGCTCCAACAGTGACTTGTCCAAAATATGCAGCAGTTCCATGGCAGAAAAAGAGCCTATTTATTCCTCCCCCACAGTGTCCTAGCCACTGAACATCACTGATCAGAAATTGCTAACAATTTCTCATTGAAACCACATCAGTAGTTTTCTACTGTAATCTCAATTTACTGTCATTCTGGGGACATTCAGTTAATATACCTGTCATTAGCTTATAGTGCTTTATGAAAAAAGCCAATAAAAGATTAAAGAACAAGATTAATGAATTATATTTGCATAAATGTGATGCATTCATAGAGGCACATTAGGAAACAAGCACTTATTGATGATCCTTTAATATTTGGATTTAAAACAAAAAGTTGCTCTTTCTTACCATTCATTGCTGAGCATTTTTACAAAGAGAGATTTGCTTTTAAAAGACAGTCTAGGAAAAGCACTGAAGGCTTTTTATTGAATGAAAAAAGCATCTGGAGTATTATATCCTGAAGTAATGTGACCTGGGATCATAATCTGCTCTAAACCACTGGATATCTGGAGAAAGATCATTGACTTCTATCAATCAATCATTGTTAGAAATCTGAGATTAAGTTCTTGAGCCTGCAAAGCCCATAACTGTTGTCTCTGTTTTTTGATCAGAAAAAGAAAAAACAACAACACAGAAAAAAAGAGAGGATGAGTTGATTCAGAAGATCCATAAATTGGTGCAAAAAAGAGATTTTCTTGTAGATGATGCAGAAGTGGAGAGATTAAGGTAAGAATTAAAAATGCCTGAATTTGTTCCAGAGACTTGGCAAGGCTCAAAAAGTGCCTGATGCTACTCCCACTGAACTAAATGACAAAATTTCCATTGACATTAATAGAAGTGGACTCAGATCTTAAAACATTCTGTAATGCTAAAAACTTCTCTCCAGTCCCATAGGAGATACATTCAAACTAGATGGCTACATTTCTGTCTGCTTATTCTGTAATTTTGCTTAATCTCACTACTACAGAAGATTAGTTTCCCTCTGATTTCATTACAAGAAAATGACTGAACCATCTACCATTACAAAAGGGAGAAAGGATTTCAGATTCCTGCCAGAGGAACTTCCCACATTGGGGAAGTAAACTTTGAAAAGAAAGATTTTCCCACATGGGGCAGATGCAAGGGAGATACAGTGGTACAGTCACTCCCCTCCCCTCTCTTTGATTTCTGGTACACCTAAATTTAAAACCAACTACCTGCCAGTGGCAGTAGCATTTCTATTCAGGCAGCAGCAAGAGAATCATTTGACCTTATGGCTCATTATAATCTACCAGTTTCCTTCTAAACTCTTCATGCCAGAAATGATAATGGCCCTCTTTCTTTTTTAAATTGTATTAATGTCCCTCTAATCAAGCTATTCTTTCTTCTGCAATTCTGCTTTCTGCTAGCTGATCCTGGTAAAGTAGCTCCTGTTTCACAGTTCTGCAGACTGTTTTTAAAAACATTAACTCCAGTATGAAAATAAACTCAGGTAGCTAAAACATTAACTCAGATGAATATTAACTCAGATGTGAAAATAACTTCCAGTGAAACATTGAATGTACTGTCAAGATGCACAAGAAGGCCTGATTTTGTTTCATGAATCAGAAAGAGAGGTATATTTAATTCTTATGATCATGGGATCAAAGAAGCAACATCTTAGACTGATTTTGACTAGTGTGCTGTGTTTTCAATATATGATGTATGATATAGCAAATTATTACACATTCCAATAAAGTTATATTTGTTTTTCGTTCAGTCTTCAACTGAATAATATAGTCCTAGGACCCTAGCATATTAGCAAAGAATCTAGTTCCTTTTTACCTGGAGAAAAATGAGTTTTGTGTTATATATAATGATCAGGGATCTGGGTGTTCTGTTTGCTGCAGAAAAATGTGGGTTTTCTCTTTTAATGGAGAAAAATGTGGATTTTTTCCTTTGGAGGAGAGGAATGTGGGAGAGCATGGGTTTTCTCATGCAGGCTGGCAGCGATCCAGCCTGCAAAGGGCTGCTTGGGGCTGGGAGTGGGGTGCAGGGGGCAGGCGGTGCTATATGTATCTGCACGTGCGCACATGCACATCGCAGCCAGGCAGGGTGGTGGAGAGCAGCTCCTGCAGCTCCCTCCAGGTAAGTCTATGGGGCTGGGGGGGCATGGGGCACAGCCAATGTGTTGGGTGGATGTGGGGGAAAGGTGGCATG
>NW_017728927.1:4533167-4589956 GCF_001723895.1 Crocodylus porosus | reverse complement strand
GGGGCTGGGGGGGCATGGGGCACAGCCAATGTGTTGGGTGGATGTGGGGGAAAGGTGGCATGTTGAGGGGGGTGGGGAAGCACAGGTGATGTGGCGGGGGGCCAAGGCAACACAGTGGGTAGGGGGGCACATGACCCCCTGAAATTTCTGCACCTACAACAGGGTGTGGGGCTGCAGCTGGGCCAGCCCAGCTCCAGGTGGCAGCAAGAGGCACAACTTTGCACCATTGCCACTGCTGCACCTCATCATTGCAGCATGGTGCTCCCTCCTGCGCCAAGTCCCTCCATGTATTTCCTGTGTGCCCCCCTTCACCACACACCCACTCCCTTTCTCACACATGGGGAGGCTGGGGGAGGGGAGCAGTGGGTCAGGAGTGAGAGGTACCAGCAGGGCTGGGGGGGCTGTGGGTTGGGAGTGAGGGGCATTGGCAGGACCAGGACGCTGTGCGATGGGAGTTAGGGGCTCTGGCAGTGTTAGGGGGCTGTGGGTTGGGAGTGAGGGACAATGGCATGGGCACAGGCAGGGCAGTGGCATATCAGGGCTGCTCAGTGCCACAAAGCAGCAGGGCGGGGGCTGGGGGGGGGACACGGCCACAGTTGGACCTGCATTCTGATGAGCAAAGGAGGCAGGGGGAGCTCTGATTTTATATAATGAACACCCCCCCTCACCAAAATATATAGGCATTTAGAATTTTTTTTTTAAATAACTGAGGCACTGGTAGGCTTCCAAATTGCTTTAAAATTGTAAATATATCAATAAAACGTTGTGTTAATCTGATACCTATATATATCTATAGCTAGCTATAGCTATAGCTATAGATGGTGTTTCATTTTAATCATGGAAAAACACAGATTTGGGGAGGTTTAATCTGAGAATTTGGGGTTTCTATCATAGAATTTGCAATTTTTAAACAGAGAAAACCAGGGTCCCTGATAATGATGGACCATACTTTCTGCACCCCTTCTATCAAAATCCTAGATTTGCCCCTGTTTTAACACATACATATACATTATTCTTTAGGTAAGCATATTAATAATAATAATATTGTCACTGAAGTGATGTTTAGAGGCACCAACCACCATTTGTACATATCATAAAAAACAGCACCCAGCCCTAGAAACTTAAAGTCTAAGTAGACAAGACACACAAAAGATGGGAGGGAAACCGCCCACAGGCATGCAGTGGGTCAGTGGTTGGTTGATTTGAAACAGAAACTGGAATCGCTGACTCCTTGCTTGCCATCTGAAGCCTCACCTGCAACCAGAGACTCTAAAGGCCATAAAACAACTCCGATCTAAACTGCTGAAAATACATTAAATGCAGCTGTGAATACAGCAGCGGCAGACAGCAGCATGTGGAACTGAAAGAAGTGTCACCACATTCACATTAGCGTGGGGGGGGAACGAGCGCTAACCTAAGCCGCCCACTTTGAACCCTACACACATATAACTACACTGCTTCCAGCTCAGGAGGTAGTATGTGCAGAGCAGCACAACCTATTTGAGTGTCCTGGGTAGTCTGACTTATGGAAATCTTGCTGGAAACATGAACCACTATCACTGCTTTGAAGCACGCTGCTTGATAAGAATGAATTGCATTTCTTCACACTAAAATGAAATACTTTCTATAAATGGGCTCTTTACCAATTTTGAAAGAATGAGACAATGAGACAAAATCCCCATTTTTTTTGCTAAATCAGCAAAGTGGTGATAATTTGTTTAGGATACTGCTGCCCCCACACACTCAAAAATTCACTTGGGAGTGTTCAGACAGCAGGAGACGGTGGGTGCGTCTATACAAGATGCTTAATGCCCATCGGACTAATTCTACTGTGCATTAGTGTGGCTAGCAAAAAATGTGCTAATGCACAAATGTGCAGTAGATTAGTCCAATGACCATTAAGCATCACAAAAAAAGCATTTGTTTGCACTAATGTGCTGTAGCGCAGATTACAGTGCATTTAGTACCTGTTATTACAGGTACTAAACGTAATGCACTGTAATTACAGAGTATTAATGAACATGTAGACACACCCAGTAAGGTCAAATTTTCAGTTTGGGGGTGGGTTGGGGGAAGCGGGAGCTTTACAAAAGGATTTTAGCAAGTACTGTTTCCTTTGTTGCTCTATGAAAGGGAGCCTACTTCTGAGTTGGAAAGCAACCTGGCATAGGCCCTGGTTCACTAAAGCACGTAGCCATATCTTAATTTAAAACATCTGCTTAAATTCCATAGGCTTTAATGAAGTGAACTAAGAGTTTAGGATGTGGGGGGCGGGAGGGAGGGGGGTGCTAACACTTGTCTGTCTCACAGACATATGGAAAGGCTTGCGGGAAAATCCCACCCCTTTGAAGTAAATGACAGTTTTACTGTTGGCACCAATGGGATCATGATTTTGCTTCAAAGTTTCTAATGACCTTTGAGACAAAAAGTGCTCAGAAGGGTTAGTAATAAGATTTATGGGGCTCTTACCTTTACAGAAGAAGCTAGATCTGGTAGTTGTGTAGGAAATATTCCTACACAACTTTTTAATTCTTCTTTTTCTTTTTGCACCAACAGAGAACAAGAGGAAGACAAGGAGATGGCTGAATTCCTTCGAATCAAGTTAAAGCCTCTGGACAAAGTAACACAACCTCCAGCCAGTAAGTTTCTAACTGTTCAAAATGAAGTAGGAAGGGAAAAAGCTCTTCAAAAAATTCTGGAAAGAAAGGAATAGATTTCTAAGGTCTCCCAGGACTTGCTAGTCAAGCACCCAGTGAATGTCAATGAGAGTTTGGCATTTCACTGCCATTTGTACTTCTGAAAAATATTCCCTGAACTGCTTTGACCAAAACCAGCCTTGCTTTCTAGCCATCTTAGTGGCTAAGTTATTAAAAACAATTTAAGGGATTTTAATGCCTAATTCCAATTAAAATCAAATCTAAATTTTATACGCAACTTTAGAAAACTGTCTTAACCTGTTTTATAAGTTAGCAATGTGTTTGTCTATGCACAGACATTGCCACAGCTTGTTTGTGCCGCAGCAGTAGTTTATTGCAAGGATTTTTTGATGAACAAAATGAATACACTTTTAATCATGTTGGCTCAACTTAGTTAGCTTGAATACTTGCAAATCATTTTTCCAATTCAGGCTAACATTTTTGAACGCAGGGTAGCTGGCTGTGCCACAGCCTATGGCAAAACAGTGCCAGGTAGCATAACTCCCCAGGTTGTAGCCCATAAGTATATTATACTACACATTTCTTAACCGTACTTAGGAATAAACAGAGTGTTGAGAACAGGATTGGCTCCTAAATTCTCATTCAAATCAGCTGCAAAAGTGCAACACATCACTGGGTTAGTTCAAGGATGGATGCAACCTTCCCTAGAGTTTACCTGTCCCTTTATTAAGGGATCTTTATTGTATGGCCTTTTCAAGGCATCAGTCTCAAAGATACACTGCCAGGTCTCAACCTTACATATCTAACTCTGGTCTAATCAGAGAGATGGTCTCAAGGGTCAACTGGCCATTATTCCATTTTCATGTTCTTTTCCTCGGTAGGAAGATGCTATTTTATTAGCTGGGTACTGAATGGACAGGGAGGTTCTGATGGCTGGAGTGTCTAAAGTAACCGTATCAACTGAACAAAAATGGTACCTCCAGAAAGCATATCCCTGTTTGTTATCTCCCTCTTACCTTGCCTTATAAATACATCTAAAAATATACAGTCACTTTGAATGAAAATTAATTTCCCTAAATTCAGCTGTTTTAGGACTCCATCTTAAACTGCATCCTGTGGCAAACACAACAATGATAAACTGAATGCCAGTTATTGATGTGCTACCTAAGTGTCTTGGGAGGCAAGAGCTGAGTAAGAGCATTTTAGTCTCACAGACCTTCCCATCAGCAGCCTCACTCCCGAAGATATATACCTTCACAACATTGTGGCTGGTCACACGCATTGAAAGTTAATGATAACTTTGGCTGATATTCATTCTGGCAACATTTTTATTTGGTAGAGAACTAAGAAGCACCTAATGAGCCAGGTTGTCAGACAAGCTCTGTTAAACATCTGATAGCCATCAGCCCTAGAACCACTGCCATTGAGGAAAACAGAAGAAAACCCAAGCTCAGGAAGAGCAGGAGATATTGTTAAAACAGTAGTAGATGTTTTCTAAGTTAGGCTGTTCACTTATGCTACTGGAAAGTGCTGGGGGATTAATACCCAACTCTAAAGGAAGTGGATGAGAAATGAGACCATATAGTCCTCGCTCGGCGAGTGTGCCCTATTAGTAGGAAAATACCAACTTAAAAAGGGTCTGCATCCAGCAGAATATCACCATTTTGCACAGCTTAGTTTCAAAGGACCAAGGTCTTTCTGGAGCGGGGTAAAGCAGGCACGGGCACAGGTTTTGCTACAGGACTGAGAAAGAGATATTTAAAAATGCATTGCTAACTGTTTATCGCCTTTTAGTCATGAGGACATGACTCACCTCCCTTGCATGTTCTCTTTCCTTCATCTTCCTTTTAATGCTTTTTACCATTTAAAATTGTTAATAATAAAGATACTTTTCCCTTTTTGTAAAAAGACTATGTTTTGCCCTTGCTGAGCCTGACATTAACATCCTCAAGCAAGTTGCACTGACCTGCGTGGGCTGTCTTTTAAGCTAGAAGTGGTGTAGCTGAGCCCAAATGGGCCCATGGGCCAGATAATTAGTACCATAGTGACAGTAGCTAGTAGTCCATTTCTGTGCTGATTAGCCTGCCTGCAGCACTGCCCAGACGCAGCTACACTTCCGCCAGTTCAGAAGGAAGCCCACGTGGTGAGCTGCGGTGTGTTTGAGGGCACTCGCTGGGCATGGTAAATTTACTATGTAAACCGTAGTCTTGCTACCGGTCTCTGAGGACTGGCGGATGTAGGAACCCAGCCAATGGAATTATGCTGATTTTCACCAACTAAGGATCCTGACCCTCACACACTGTACCTAGCGGTGGACTGACACAGCCAGACAGAGCAGTCTGAGGAAGCGTACACTGCCATTGCAATTGCAGTTCTTGGCAGTTGAATGCTGCACTTCAGTCTCCAGGGCTGTCAGGTAGTGACCAACTTCTGGGTCTCCCACTCAGAGGACTGGTTGATATCTAAGGTTTTCTGCTTAGCCTTCCCTTTCGCCTCCACCACTTTGACCCAGGACCCACTTCTACTCATTGGTTTGCCATTTTCTGTCTCATTTCACGTCACATCTAGATTCTGCGGTCTCTTCCTCTCTTGGAAGGGCTCCACCCAGCAGTCTCAGGCATTAATAAGCTGGTGCCTTTCAACAGCACTAGAAGCACTGTCCAAAGGAACGTGCATTCAAATGTGTCCAGAAGCAAAACTTGTTGTGTACTTCAGCTAGAAGCAAGTAGAAACAGTGTGGTCCAGCTCCAGGTTTTTGATAGTGCTCTGTTTTGAATGTTACAGGTGCCCCAGCAGAAAAGAAGGCAGAACCTCCTCCAAGCAAGCCCACTGTTGCCAAAGCAGGCTTAGCTATCATTAAAGATTGCTGCGGGGCCACACAATGCAGCATCATGTAGCAATGGGCCCTTTGTCAAGTCTATCCATTTTCTTTTCAAACCTTTTCATCGGATAAAAGTATAGGGTGAAAGGATTTAAAAGCATCCCAACAGTCAAAGCAACAGCTACTGTAACATTACAGTAATGTACTGAATGTGTACCAATGGTGAACCCTTCACTATTGCATGGATCACTCAATGCGCATGCCTAAAACAAAGATAGATAGATATATATATATAGCAGCTGTCCAACGACCAGAAAAGATTTGTAAGAATACAAGAAAAAAATACAATCCAGTGACAAATGTGAATTAGAAAAGGGCATGTTTTACCAAGTAATGTGTAAAGTAGCAATTTAAAAAAATTCCTCACTTTGTAGGATTTGTTATACACTTCTTCCCCTTGGTAAATTGAATTTGAACTCTTGCCAAGGTCTGAGTATAAAATATCCCATCTTGGCTCCTTTTCAAAATGAAACCTCCGAGTGGTGATATTGTACATAGTGCAACCAATAGATGAAGCGAATTTAGTATAACTGATGTTGCATACAAAATATTATTGAACTAGTGTAACATTCACCTACTTTGCTGTGGAGTTTCATTTCCAATTCTTCATAAAGAATGGATAACAATGACCAAGGATGCTGTCCCCAGACTTGATTTATTGTGACATTTAAGTGACACTGTGGGCAAACATCCAACATCAGTTCTGAACAACCCCGTTCAGATGGATAGTGACCGTCCATTTGTAAAAAGGTCTCTGCTAAACTTGTAGCAGATGTAGCTAGTGTTGGGTGTAAATTCAAATGCTACATCATTTGTGTCCACCTTGCGCACAGTCAGCAAGCTAATAACCCAGAGAGTTCAGTCAGCTATTTAAAACAGCATCTAAAAGCACTACTAGACTATGCATCACGGTTTAAATAGGTTGCTGACCAGAAGGGTAGAAAAACATGAAGGCAGCATGTTCATTTAAGATATGAATCAGGGTGCTAAAAACAGCTATTAGTTAGATACTTAATGGCTATGGGAAACACTTGCTGCCACATATTAGAGAAAGACAATAAACACCCCAATTATGACGTTGAGTTCAAAACTAAAAAATACAAAGATGAAATTGTTGATACCAAGAAGGTTGCAATATATAAGAAGTGATATGTTTTCAGACTAAAGGAAACACAGATAGACCTAATATGCCTGTGTTTCACTATTTCACTGCATTTTTCAACCAGTATGCAGACTACAACATGTAAAATCTAGTTGTTCTTTTGATAACAGTAAGATGATATGTCTCTGTGACTTGTACACCATATGTATAGGCGTGTGTTGTGATGGATGTAAGTAGTTAAATAAATGCAGACAATCTTGTGTGAAAGCAGCAGGCTTAAAAGGAATAATAATGATCAACAGGTGGTGAGATGTTCCTAAAAGAACATTTGGACCCGTCTGACTGGAAAAGAGATTAAATCACAAGATCGCCACAGCTAGAGGGAGAGATGGCTTAGTCAAGTGAGGATTTCTGAGAATGTTTAAAGTGGATGGTAGACTGCTGTTCCTAATCATGATGGGAGAGACTGCTGGGAATCCAGCATTTAAAGAAGTCGTGTTGCCAGATCTTTTTGAGGGGTGGGGAGAAATGAGTCGTGTTTCCAGGGAGGAAGCAATGCTGGCTGAAGAATCGTATTAACAAGGAATCCTTGTGGGATTCAGCTTTTATGGCTGGAGTTCAGGCACATCTCTGCAGAACAGCGGCAGTAAGCTCCTAAAGAACAAGCACAGCAAAGACATCGGTTGGTGTCTCAAGGAAATTGAACTAACATTACAGAATTGAAACTGATCTTTCCACTTGCAGAATGTAAAGATCAGCTTCGCTGAAAGAAACAGTTATCAGTGACGTCTTAGGGGGTTTTTTGGCGGGGGAGGATGGGGGGATCTTTTTCCATTGGATAACTAATACATAAGTTGAGCAGCTATGACCAAGATAAATCAGTGGTCCCTTTGAAAGCAGAATCAAGGATCCCCCTGGCTACAGGTCTTGTAATGAATGACTAGCCTGTGCAGAATCAGATTTTCAGTGGTGTTCAATGTTAATGCTCCCTTTGTTAAATTCATAAGGGTTTTTTTTTACATCTGGCTTCAGTGTGAACAGTGAGGTACTGAATGCTTTTGTAAATCTCACACATTGTCTCTGAAAACTGGACTTAGCGCACGTTTCAAAGTGCTACAACATGTTAGATCGGGGTGGGCAAAATGCGGCCCAGGGGCAGGATGCGGCTTGCCAGGCCATTCTATCCAGCCTGCGGGGCCCCTAAAAAATTTAAAAAATTAATATTAATCTGTTCTGGGCTGCCTGTCATGCAGCCCTTGATGGCTTCCTGAAACTCAGTAAGTGGCCCTCTGCCCAAAATAATTGCCCGCCCCTGTGTTAGATCGTAGACCTAGCTGCCCCTGTTAAAGTCGGTAAGAAGAGTCTTAAGCCTGAAACTTTGAACAGAGTACCTTAGAAGCATACTACACATGACCATTTTAAGGTACTTATCTGAGAGTTAACAAAACAACTTGTGATTTGATGTTGTCTTTGTTTAGGGAAGGGGCTTGGGAAAGACATCTTAGAAGGCTGAATTTAGTGGCTGGGTTGTTGGCATGTTTAGGGTGACATGGAAAATCAGGTCTACCCAGGTGTGTCAGGGTGCGCAGCCACCTTTATTTTTGGAATTCTTGGCTAAACACCAATTTCCTTAGCATCAGGAAAATGCACAAAATTCAAGATAGGAAAGATATTTTAGAACATCAAGCTCATCACCAAGGGAAGACTGCTCCATGCCAGCACACTTGATTATATTTTTGCATAGGATTTCACAGTCCCAAGAGAAAAATGAAAATGATAAAATTACTATTTGTACCGAGCAGTCTCATTCTGCTATCACATGGTTCCCATTACATCTTTTACTGGTTTACTGAAACTCTACAGCAAAGTAGAGTTAAATGTGTTTCCAAGTAAAGTAAGATGTAGTGTTATATGAAACATTTGTTATTATTTTTCTTTAAGCTACTGAGAACTATGAGGTGGTTGTGGACTAGAGTAGGATATGTATGTCTTATGCATAATTTCCTTTCAGAAGATGTAGATTAGCATTCTGAAAAGAAAGAATGATTCTGTAAATTAATACTGTTTATGAAAAAAATGAAGGGCTTAATTTCAATTAAAAATGCACAATTTCTTCCATGGATTAGACTCCATAGAAATGGAACTCAGCAAAAATGGCTGAGTCCATAACTTTTTCCCTTGGCTAGATGCTGTGAAAAATAACTTGCTACCTCCCAGAAAGATCAAGAGTTCTCAGCCTTGTATTTAACTAGAATCATTTGTGCAAAGGTGGAAAAGGAGGCCATGGGAGATAAAGCCCTTAATTCAGGGGTGTCATGTCAAGAACACTTTATTTTTATATAAAACCTGATGTCAGGGCCATCTGGTATAGCCTAACTGTAAAACGTTGGTTCTCTGAAATACTTTCCTGAGTCAGGAATTAAAGGCAATCTTTAGCTAAGAAGGTTTAACAGCAGCTAGGGGAGTAGTTAGCCCATTACAGAAAGAAATATACTCTATGTGGACTGGTCTTCCCATTAGGGTGCTATGCTGTGCACTTGCCTGATGCACAGTTCTCTGTGGGCTCTGTGGTGGTGGTAAAATGAGATACCTTGCCAAATGACTGATCAGTCCTGGGGAGAGTAGTACAATTAAGGGACACATCAAGGGATTTCTTTTCAGTATTATTACTTCCATTATTTGTTCTGCTGCAGGAAGTGCAACAAAATTGTATGTTCAACTGAATTAAGAGTTTATTTTACTCCTACATTTGGAGAAATAGCTCTTCAGAGTAACCCAGGAAACTTGAACAATACATAATTTTATTATCAGGGATTAATTCAACTCAGTTTAACTAAAGTTGTATTAAAAGGAGTTGCCGAGAACATCGACATTTTTAAAAAAATCGACTAAACTTCTTCCACACAACTTCTGAGTGGATTGACAATTTTCAGGTTATTAAACCAGTGATACAGGGAACAGATTATACTATCAAAATAGGCTCCCATAGGTTCAGTTTTTGCTGAGAACAAGGCATTTGTTACCTTGTAGTTACTGTTCACTGACACCGGTGTTAACTCCTTTATGGACAACATGCCTCATCAGAGGGAATTAATGTTTTATGCACACAGGCTCAGAGGCCACCAGAGTCCTTCCTACTATATCCTGAACAGCAGTGCGTGGAGAAGAGGAGAGTTATGGAACGGCTGTGTCTTTTTGTTGTAAATAAGAGTCCTACATGTTTTATTTCATTGGTGGTCCTGATTGTCCAGCTTTGTTCACACTTCATATTTCCACATAGGTTTTTAAGCCTATCTTCAATCACACCTAAATGGACAAAGTCAATTAAACTGTTTTTTCCCCGCTTCTGACCAGTTTTCCCAGTGTGTTGGCCTGCTTGACCTTCAGCTGTACTGCTGGCAGCCACAAAATGTTTAAAATTGACTGATGTGAATAAAAGACCTAACAAGTGGGGTACTTGGTCAGTTGATATTTTAACTTGACGATGTTTTTCCTCTCAGCCAACTTACCTGTTCATTTTGTGTACACTGGAGCTTTATGCTGCAACTCTGAAGCTCCCTTTTGAGTGGTCTTCAGTGGGAGTTTCACATACAGAACAGCTAAGGAATGACTCACAGGAAGGTTGGTCCCCCCGGTGAAAAGCTGTTTTCAGGCTCTTCATCCTTTCCTCTGTATAGAGCAAGATGGACTTCTAACTCCAAATCCAAGCACGTCTGAGACCTGGAGCAGTCCTGATCCATATCCACGCGCCACAGGTGGCTCAACATCTCTTTTTGGCCAAACGTGGAGTGACAGCTCCTAGAATTGAAAGAAAGCAGCTCGAGACTCAAAACTTGTGTCTGGGCCTTCCCTTGATTTGAATCTGATTTGAATTAGTCTAGCTATCAGGGGAGCTTCAGTCTGGATTCCAACTTTGATGCTCAGATCCAACCCCAAAATGAGGTTGATTAGACCATGCTTATTTATCATGAGTAAGAAACATATGTAACCTCTAAAAATGTCACCAACAGGAATTCTTTTCTTATTACATTTTTCTTATTATATTTTTGTTAGAAAAAGACAGGGATATGGATGCATGAGGACTGGGGAGTTTTGATAGTCAAGTCCTGTATATTTCTAAGTTGGGCTGCACTGATCTTATTATTCTTCCTGCAAAAAAAAAAAAAAGAGCCCACACTCCCACTAAAGTAATAAAAATAAACTAACTGGACACTTTACATTCCCCTGTAAAGACTATTCAGAGAAGTGTGAACAAACCAAATTGTTCTATGTACTGTTATTCACCTACTGTAATATATGTGTGTATCACTCTCTCTCTCTCTCATATATATATTACAGCTGAAATTTTTCTGGTGCTCCCGCATATGAAATAAATATTTGTTTGTGCTTGCAAGTCAGCTCTACCTTTGTATGACAACAGAAATGTTACTATAAAAACACTTATGACCACAATGGGCTTGAAGTCATCTGTGACCAATCTCTCACCACCAGCAACCAGTCCATAATTCAGAACATTTACCAATTCTTTCCTGTTTGCACATCGTAGACAAGGTATATTCCAACTGCTTCAGCAGAAATCTCCACTCCTGCCAGCATTAGCACACAAGCTATTTTGTGAACTTAAGGAGTTCTGCTCCCACAAAACATAATTATGATTCAGGGGCCTTGAAATGAAGGGAGATTACTCCCCCATGAAACTAGGTACTTAAGTCAGAAAATATATTTTGCTGAGTAGCAGAGGATGGGGGTTACCTGATAACGAGCAGGACGGTCTGCATTCACCAAGCCATCCAGGAATTAAATAAGTACTCACTATTTCAAAACATTTAGAGCCTTATCTGCAGTAAATTGATTTGCATAGACTTCAGAAGACAAATAATGAATTTACACTGGCTGTGAACATAGCACACATTCCCAGAGTGAAGCAGGAATAAATGCATGCAGCTGGACCCCCCTGCAATGAAGAGGGCTGCTGGGTTTTGTCTCATTTTAGGAAGAAGATTTCTGCAAATAACATGCAATGAGCAATTTGATTAATTTGCAGACAATTATTCATTATGCTAAACAATTCCTGTTCTGGAGGTTGTTCCTGAGTTTGTTTTGAGAACAATCAATTTTACCCTTCATCATGATTTGTGATCAGGGCTTCACTGTTCCAGGTACTATACAAAGACTGAGTGAAAAAGTCCCTGCTTGAAACACCTCAATAGAGAAGACAGACAAAGGCTGGAAGGTGAGACAGGGACACAGAGAGGGAAAGTAGCTTACCCCAACTCAAAGAGCAGTAACAGAACCCAGATCTACTCCTTGTCCATTAAACGATCTAACTACTGACCAGAGAGAGGTCATTAGTCATGTTAGTCTGAAGTCAAGGAGAAGGCATGCTAGAGTTGCACCCTACAGACTAACTGAATCAAAGCTTTTGCAAGCCTGAGCTTGGTTCATTAAATGTTCATCACTGTAGATAGTCAAGTGGTCTTTATTAGACATATTGCCAAGACTGTCTGAGGATCAGGTTTCCTACTTGAACAATATTTAAGATTAGAATATCAAACCATGCCCTCTCTGAATATTTTGCAACATTTACTTAAGATTCATTTAGTATTTGTGGTTTCCATGTTTCCTAGAAGGCTCCTAGAAGGTTTCCTAGAAGACAAGGGGCACAAACACAAATCATTAAAAAATTCCACACAAGTATTGACAAAACAGCTGTTCTGCAGCATTTGCTTTGCTGTTGCATTAACCTAGATTTAGATCTGCCACAGCAGTGAAGTTGCTGAGTGTCCTTATTGATCAGCAGTAGTGGAAGACCTCTCCAAGTGTTTTAAAATATATTCAGTCAGAAAGAGTTTTAGGGATGTCTTCTAAGGACCCACATTCAAAGCATCCTGGGGCCCAAGCATAAAAGAGACACCCTGCCGCCTTCTCTGTAACAGACGTTGTTTCCCCCACAGCTGTTAATACGTTTGCCGTGAATGGCCCCCATTGTTCAACGGTGGGTGAACGCTGCAAGGAAGCGATAGATAGAGTAACTGCACAATAGGCACCTGTATCACAGTATACTTCTAAGTGACCTTCCTCCTTCTTGCTGTGACTTATAAAAGGTACACACAGAGACACAATAAAGCCATCAGAAAGGATCCTGAAGCCATAGACTTGGGCTCGTCAGCAGAAATCCAAAGAACATTTTAATCACACCACAAAGATTCCAAGAAATATATGCATATGAAAGATGAGGCTTTCTTCTTAGGAGAAAAAGATGTTAAGGAGAATATGATAGCAGTTTTAAATATTTGAAAGGCTGCCATAAAGAAAAGCTAGAACAACGGTTCTTCCTCATCACAAGGCATGACATGAAGCAATGCGTTTAAACTGCAAAACAGATTGAGATAATGCTTCAGAAAACAGTTCCTTACTTCTAAGACTAGCAGGACAATGGAACAGGAGGACGACGGGACAAGCTGCTCAAGTAAGTTGTGGAATCTCCTTCATTGCAGGTTTTCAAGAAGAGGCTGGATAACTATTTGTCTGGGATGGTTTAGGAATAGCACAGTCTGTACAATATGTTGGACTAGACAGATGCAACTGGGCAGTTCTGTGCCCTGGACAACAGCAGCACACATGGCAGAGGCCTCAGCTGGGCTACCAGCAGCTGCATGGCAGTCAGGAGAGCAGTGGAGGCAGCTGCTGTTTCTACATTCCTCACTTCCTCCATCAGTACCCAGGGTTAGTGCCCTTGTTGCCCCTCTCCCAATTATGTTGCTGGACTAGATGACCCTTCTAGTCATAGAGTCATGGAAAACAAGGGGTTCAAGGGACCTCAGGAGGTCATCTAGTCCAAACCCCTGCTCAAAGCAGGACCAGCCCCAACTAGATCATCCCAGCCAAGGCTTTGTCAAGCTGGGCCTTAAACCTCCGAGGATGGAAATTCCACCACCTCGCTGTATGTAACCCATTCCAGTGTTTCACCAGCCTCCTAGTGAGAAAATGTTTCTTAATATCCAACCTAAACTTCCCTTGCTGTAATTTGAGCCCATTGCTCCTTGTTCTGTCACCTGCCACCACTGAGGACAGTCCCTTCCAACCGTATCATTTCTATGCCTATGATGACCCCAAACAATTCTAATCATGACAGTATGTGTGCATCAGCACAGACCTTTGTAAACTGCAACTCACGCTAAGTGGCCTCAAGTGGCACTTCCAAGGTGAATTACTTTACCATCAGATTGACTATTAAAGAGCACTTAATCTGTAAGCTAACCAGACAGTTTGCTTTCACTTTAGATTTGCATCAATGCTTAAAGACCTTTCTGCAGTCAGGATAGCACTAGTAGCTTACTGGCAAAGGTGGTTTTCCAGCAGTTAACCAATTTGGCATAACTTCTTCAAAAATGGCTAGGCAGCATGCTTTTGCCAGTCTAGAGCGTAAATAAGGTTATGGTCGCTTCTTGGTATGAACATGCAGGGCCCACAATGACCTTTCTTATATGAAATAAAAGAAGATCCATGGGATGCAAGTTAGTTCGATGAATTACAGCTGTCACAAGAATTCTAGAAAATGCATTACCTCCAAACCATATGATGGCATTATCCACACTGCCAAGACCAAAGCGACAGAGCCCCTGTCCAGAAAAGCTGTGAAGCAAACACTCATTTTAAAGCTGAACATATTGAACAAATGAAAGCATTCACTGCCATGGGCTATGAATGTAATGGCAGATTTGAAGTTAACCTAATCAGTGTAAACTTGGGTGTGTGGGTGTGTGTGTATGGCAGCCATTACCAATGGTAAGTACTTTTACATACAGGAAAGAAATCTCAATGGGCCTGTTTTACTGAAAAAACAAACGTGTGTTTTAACTATAGTCTGGTGATACATAGTTTTAGAACCATTTTGAATTTCTGGTTACAACCTTGACACAATTTGAAATGAAGTTAATACAGGAACTATTAATACAGGAATCATCATTTTTGCTTTTGTCCAAGGTTATTGAATAAGTTGGGGGGAAAAGATGGGAACAGAACCAAGGAGCTGCATGCCCTAGACTTCCATTCTACCTGCTCTGTACATAGGGATAAATGGAAGAATCAGTAGCTATGTCCAGGAAAAACTGCACACAGAGCCGGGAGGTTTGTATACCCCACAAGTTCTCCTTTATAGTCACCTCAGCTTGCAAAGAATTTCTGTGCTGCAGCTGTGCTGTACCTGCTCACATGCTGCCCAGTGGGAGTCCTGGTGAGAAAGGGTTCAGGTAACAAATCATAGAATCATTAAAAAATAGGGTTGGAAAGTCACCTAGTCCAACCCCCTGTTAAAGGCAGTGTCATTCCCAACCAGGTCACCCCAGCCAAAGCTTTGTCAAGCCAGGTCTTAAAAGCTTTCAAGGATGGAGAGTCCACAACTTCTTTGGGTAACCTGTTTCAGTGTTTTACTACCCTCCTAGTAAGAACATTTTTCCAAATATCTAACCTAAACTTTCCTTGCTGCAACTTGAGACCATTGTGCCTTGTTCTGTCACCACTGAGAACAGTTCAGCTCCATCCTCTTTCAAACCCTGCTTCAGGTTGTTATTAAATCCCCTCTCTGTCTTCTCTTCTCTAGACTAAATAAGTGCAGTTCCCTCAGTCTTTCCTCACATAAGTCATGTCCCCCAGTCCCCTCACCATTTTTGTTGCCTTCCACTGGACTTTGTCCAATTTGTCCACATCCTTTCTGTAGTGGAGGACCCAAAACTGAACACATCACTCCAGATGTGGCCTCACCAATGCTGCAGAGAGGGGAATAATCACTTCCCTTGGCCTACTGGCAACATTCCTACTGCTGCAGCCCAGTATGCTGTTAGTCTTCTTTGCAACAAGGGCGCACGGCTGACTCATATCTGACTTATTGTACCCTGTAACCCCGAGGTCCTTTTCTGCTGAGCTGCTGCTTAGCCAGGTGGTCCCAAATCTGTAGTAGTGCATGGGATTGCTCAAAGTGCAAGACTTGCAACTTATTGCTATTGAACTTCATGAGATTTCTTTTGGCCCAATCCTCCAATTTGTCTAAGTCACTCTGAATGCAAGCCTTAACCTTCACATCTACTACTTCCCACAGCTTGGTGTCATCTGTGAACTTGCTGAGGGTGCACTCCATCCCATCTTCCAGGTTGTTAATGAATATATTGAACAGAACCAGTCCCAGTACCAACCTCATGGGCACTCCCCTTGATACTGGCTGCTAACTAGACTTCAAAGCATTGATTACTATGCTCTGAGCCCAATGATCCAGCCAGTTTTCTATCCGCCTTACAGTCCATTCATCCAGCCCATGCTTCCTTAGCTTGCCCGCAAGAACGTTGTGGGAGATCATATCAAAAGCCTTGTTAAAATCAAGGTACACCTCATCCACTGGTCTCCCTACATCCACAGAGCCAGTCACTTTGTCATAGAAGGCAATTGGGTTGGTCAGGCATGACTTGCCCTTGGTGAATCAAGTGCTTAGAAATGGATTCCTTGAGGATCTGCTCCATTTTTCTAGGGATTGAGGTGAGGCTGACTGGTCTGGTCTGTTAAATATGAGCACTATGTTTGCCCTTTTCCAATCATCTGGGACCTTTCCTGATTGCCATGAGTTTTCAAAGACAATGGCCAATGGCTCTGCAACCTCATCAGCCAACTCCTCAGCACCTTAGGTGCATCCCATCCAGCCCCTAGGACTTGTACATGTCTAGCTTTGCTAAATAGTCACTCACTTGTTCTTTCATTGCTGTTGTTTGCTCACCTCCTCCCCAAACTGTGCTGTCTGGTGCAGTAGTCTGGCAGCTGATCTTGCTACTGACATACTTGTAGAAACCTGTCTCATTTCCCTTCACATCCCTTGCTAGCTGCAACTCCAACTGCACTTTGTCCTTCCTGACTTCATCTCTGCATGCCCAGGCAATGCTCTTATACTCCTCCCTATTTATTTGTCCATGTTTCAACTTCTTATAAGCTTCCTTTTTGTGATTTAGTTTATTGAAGAGATCCCTGCTAAGCCAAGCTGGACTTCCGCCATACTTGCTGGTCTTCTTGCACATCGGGATGGTTTGTTCCTGAACTCTCAGCAAGTCCAGCTCTCCTGGACTCCTCTCCCCCTCAGACTGGCTTCCCAGGAGATCCTGCCCATGAGTTTCCCCAAGTGAGTCAAAGTCTGCTTTTCTGAAGTCCCGGGTCCTTATTCTGCTGCTGTCCATCCTTCCTTTCCTCAGGATCCTGAAACACAATCATCTCATGGTCTCCACTGCCATCTACTAGTACGTTCCCCACCCATTCTTCTCTGTGAGCAGCAGGTCAAGAAGAACATGGCCCCTAGTTGGACACTCCAGCACTTGCACCAGGTAATTGTTCCCAACTCTCTCCAAAAACTTTCTGGATTGCCTGTACACTGCTGTGTTGCCCTCCCAATAGCTGCCAGGGTGTGAGAGTGTAACTAATTAACTGCAGGTGTCTGAGAGTAATTCTCTAAATCAGGAGTGAGAGAGTCTACCTAATTAATTGCCACCCTGCCATAGTCTCCATCTACTGGATTATGGGTAGAAAATTGTATTTAGAGATTTGCATGTAGGAATTAGCTTGTAGGCAAAGTAGATATTGCATTAGAAAAATGGTCCATGGAAATGCAAGGGTTAATTGGTTTCTAAAAGCTTCTGACAAAGTTTCCTTCAAGGCCCACTGTGTCTGGAACCAGCAGACAAACAGGCTGGGAAACTGAAGACATGTACCACACTGACCCATAACAAAGGATAGGCTTGCCACGTTGGTGCCAGGTCACAGTGTCTACCTCCAAAGCTGCTGGGATTTCCAGTTTCAGTGAATGGATGCAATTAGGAGGGCGGAGCATGACCAAATTAAGACACTGGTAAATGACCAAATTAAGATGTGTGCATGTGATGGGTTCGTGGGAACAAAGGAATATGCTGACAGAACAAAACATGGACAGTATGATAACCACAGGGAAACCAATCAATGGTACCTGGAAGAGTCATCAGGAGGAGGAAAAATACAAAGGAGGGATTTCAGCGCAGCAAAAAGTCTCCATAGAGGATGCCCATGGCCACCATGGACAGAAGGCATACCACTAGCCTGTCTCATGCACCCCAGTGGCAGGGGAGTGGGCCTTGGCCCTTGGCCTTCAGACTGCTGACATTCAAGAAAGAACCACAGAGGGATGCTCATGTACTGGCCAGATGTACCTTTCTTCTAGTACAGACTTTGGACTGGTAGATATAAAATTGTTTGCCTTGAATGGATTATTCTTATCTGCTATCACTGTATATCAATACAATTTGCCTATTATCGAATGGAAGAAGTCGTGGTTGGTCTGAAGGTTTAGGTCTGTGCAGAACAAGGTATCTGAGTCATAAATCCAGTGCCAACGCTGTAGGGTTTTGGTTTCCCAGGTGATTGTTGTTTTTGAGCTCAAGAAAACTCAAACCACCAGAGATGACTGCAGCCAATTCCAAAATTCCTTGTGCTTAAAGATCCTACCTACACCAATGACAAAATATTTTGTAATCTTAGTTCCCTTCTCACACAAAAGAGACTTGTTGGCTGAGTTCCTTTTTGTATGCTGTTTCAGGCCAGCCTGGCAGGCTGATTGCAGTAGGCACAGAAATCTCCAAGGTATATGCTAATGCATATATGAGCTCTATGCAGAGTCTGAAATAGAGTAACATAAAAGTAGACACTTCACTCTCTCATGCAATAAAGAACAAGGGGCTAATTCAAGGTGGCATAAAAGGAAGTTTCATGCAGCATAAAAGGAAATTTCATACACCAGCTGGCCACAGGAAGACCCTTTGCTTATAGCACAGGTTCAAAAGCTGTTAAAAGTAAAGCTAATCTGTTTCCAATTCAGAACATATTGTAGAAGCTGATGCATCTTTTCTTCCTTCAACCTCCCAGGGGGGAAGAGACCTTATTTCTGTCAGTGGGTGCCTGAGATCAGTGCTCAATGCTGTTTCACTTCTGTTCAAGTTCTGAACTAGTAACGGTTGCCCAAAAGAACTATGACTGATGCACAGCAGTGCAGGACTGCAGTTGAAGTATGTGCTTCAAAATCCTGACTGGTGAAAAAGGACACACAGATCTGTTTAAAAAACTCTGCTTAACTGTTAAGATCAAAGACTGGTAAGATCACTTGAAAGATATCCTGAAGTACTCACTGCACGAGCTAAAGAGACAATCCATATACTTCACTGCCTAGCACCAGGGCCTAGAACAGCTTCCTAATATTACCACGAGAACAGGACACAAAGCCCAGGAGTACAAACCACCTGTTTCCTTGCTTGTGGCTTTTGAAAGGGTGGAAAAGTCATGTTTATGTAGATACCTGTACTCCTCTGGAACATTTTCTAGGGTTTTTGTAAGGTTGTAAAATTTCCAAGTAAGCTTTTAAGAGTTGTTTTCAGGAAGTTTTTCCTTATAGTAAGTCTAATTTTCCTTTTCAACCTAATTACTTCTACAGCCCCCACATACCACACAAAAAAATCTCCATTCTCTCCAATTTTAGACTTCTCTCTGCCTTTTGTCATCTTAGCCCGCAGGCATAAATAGTTTTCTTAAATATTTTCCCAGAAGCCAATTTTGCTAGCTCTCTGGAGGTCTTCTCCAAGTCCCTTTAGTTTACTAACGAATAAGGTTAGCCCCCCTCAACACTTGCCCAAGGCCTTCAGCAGTCAGAAATAGTTTACAGGCCTATATAATTATATCCCCTCTCTCATAAGGATGTTGAACCCAGTCCCTGTGCCTTTGTGGGAGATCCTGGCCTAACTTACTCCCGGTCTCATGTTTGAAGAGGTAAATTAAAGGATGCCTGTTAGTACATTGCTACTAGGGCTGTGCGAAATAGCACTGGTCTGCTTCCAATTTTCAATGGAACAGCGTTCTGTTTCCAATTTCATTTCAATTCAAAACTACTGTCCCATTTTGTTTTGTCGAAACTGTCACTGTTTCAACATTTCGCCCATAGGCTATAATGGGGAAGCTCCAAACAGCCTGTAACTTTGTTATTTCTGGCTTGATTTGGATGAAACTTGCAGGAATGGTAGCCCCTTCTGAGGGCATGAAGCCTGCTAAGTTTCAAGGAGATAGGCGGAGTTCCAGGGAAACTGCACCTCAAAATCTTGAAAGCAAAAAAACTCATGTCACATGATGCAGGGTTGAAACTGCAGGCACGCTAGCCTCTGCTGCGGCGACAGAGCCTGCCGGCTGTCAAGATGGGTGCACGGCTTCTGGTTCTGGGGCCCTGCACCTCTAGCTGCTGACAGGCAAAACGCATGACTTGGGTGGGTGACACTGCGTGTGCGCTAAGGTACGCCTTCACTCAACTGCTACCAGGGCAGAAAGCAGGGCAGTTCAAACAATGCTGCCTTTTCTGCAGTTTTTTCATCCCCGCCCCAGAGCATGGGGATTGGAAGAGACCTCAGGGAAGGGTGACAGTCACTGGCCAGCTACATAGTCAATATGAGAGCACTCCTCCCCACCCCCTTCCCCTTCCCCTTCCTTACTTTAGTTTCCATTTCCCTGCAGGTAAGCCCAGCCTGAGCTTCGAAACTTGAAACATTTAAAAAAGTTTGAAACTTTCAACTTGCCTCGTTTTGTATGGAGGCTGTTTCGAAGCTCTCTGCTTTGTTTTGATTTTGCTGTTTTGAGCTCAAAATGAGTCAAAATGGAACTGCTGGCAAAATTTTGCACAGCCTTAATTGCTACCACAATCAAAAGACCCAGAAAGTACGTCTGTCCTCCTCTTTCAAGATCACATGGCTTCCAATCATAATAAGTCCACCAAATGCTCCCGGAAAGAAAGCATATCATTTTTTGCTTGGTTCCATTAGATGGAACTAACCTTTTTGGGAGAACCTTAATATTCTCAGTGGCGAAGAAATAACACCAGAAAGAGGAAGAAAATTTTCTTTTTCCTCTCGAAAAACATAATGGGTCCCAGTGGAATGACATGACTTCCAACTAAAAAGCAGGGGAATGGGGAAAAACAGGAGTATCCAATAGAGCTTAAAGTGACCAACAGTGCTAGACTCCAAATCCATGATAAGTGCCAGGGGATGATCCTTCAGAGGTAGCTCAGTTAACTGTTGCAGTAAATCCTATGGTACACCAATAGAAAGGAAACCGATCAGGCGTATGTGTAGTATTAGAGATGCTGATGCTGAAGTTATGATTTCTAAAGTATTTCTCTTTACTGTATTTATACCTTCACAGTAGGAGTAAAATTGGAAGAAAATGCCCAAAATCTGAAAAAGATGCAAAAAAAATGTTTGAACATGTGCAGGGAAAGACTGGAAAAAAAACCCCCAATGACTACAAACTATATAGCAGAAAAATATTACATCTCAGAAACAACATTAACTATAGGCAATAGTCTGTTTATCACCGGTGACTTAAAAAATATGAAAGCAACTTTGTATGGCGCTATAAATTCCTTCTCAGTCAAGCTTTCAGTAAGGAGTCCCCTGCGTAAGAGGGAGAAACCTGCAGTCTGGACCAAAGGCAGGAAGAAGCATTCAACTGGGAAACTATTACAAACACCACTTAATAGAAGTTCAAGTGTCTTTGAGCTATTTTGCTCTGTAAATAAGGAGATAAGAAATCAGTTGATAAGGGCAGATGTTACCTACAGCTGAAACGATCCAGCAAGCTGTAATGGAGAGAGAAGCCCAGCTCAGCAACTCTGTGGGGAGAACAACACCTGGGTACCAGCAGACACGTACCTTCTTGTGTGGGGGCCCCCGAGGGACCTGTCCAAAGCACAGGGTCACTGCTCTGCACTGAGTGATACTGGGTTTCATGGCAGGAGGAATTGGCACTTCACTTCAGTGACGCTTCTAGGCAAGAAGCAGCAGCTAAAAGGGGACGAATGATGACAGAAAAGTGCTTTGGTCCGGAGCAGGGGGACCACGGCCCCTGCAGCCACAGCCTGGGCAGGCCGTGCTCTCACGGCCCAGGCACAACTGGGAACAATGCAACCGACACTTGCTGTGTCATCACCCTGCTGTGGCTGCCTCCACTGAGTCACATTTATACCAACCTTCAGGACTGTCTAGCTGATCTCGAAACGGCTCCTGAAGTAGCTGAGGTCTGGCATTCAGAGTGCTGCACAGCAGGCAGGCACTCCAGCACCTCAAGCAAGTTTACAAGGGCTGTACGTGAGATCCTGTGACTACTGCATAATGAGGGACACTGGAAGCACTCATTTAGTTGAGAGCGAGCCTGTGCACTCGCTTTCACCAGCATCATTTAATTTAAAACACAGAGGGACTTGGGCTAATTCCCTTTGGCTTCACTGAAAACTCTACTACTTTGCCACATCTTTTAATTTTACATCACACCCAGTTTTTCATTTCATTTACTCTTCCCTTCCTGCCTCCCCAGCCTTAGATAATGGAGAGGGAACACTTTTTGTTCCCTCTCCATACTTCTGGATCAATGCTAGGTAAAAATCAACTGAAAGAACATTGCATGATTTGAGCTGCAGGAACTGAAGGAAGCATTTGTTTAAAAATGTGCCCCTGGAATTTAGAGTTACTGCTGGTTTTAGATTTAAAAACAATAATAATAAAGAAAATAGTGATTTATTTATTCTGCTTGGATGACGGCATTTGTTGTGGGTGCAGGAAAGGAACAGAATCAAACAGGAATTCTAGGATTTCTTCACTTCCCCTTTCAGTAAATAAGGCAAAAGTTTTATGCTTGCTTGAAAATTTTATTGACAGAACTGTTTGTTTGGTCCCAACACACAAAACAGCACTTGAGCCACAAAAGAAAATGTCCAAACAAAGTAGACAGCTAAGAAAAACAATTTTCTTCCCTTCCCTCCCTTTCTCCCACCCCCACCTCTACGAGATAGTGCATAAACTGAGGACTTCAGTGACTTTTTAAAACGGACAGGAATCTGAATTTGTATATTTAATTTGAAAATCAAAGAGTTTCATGGTCCTAATTCTTTTGAATCAGTAAGTCACATCATTCATTTAACCTTTTGGATAAGAAAAATATATATTGCAATTCAATTGGTTATTTTCTCAGACTATGAACACAACTTCTCAAAAGTTTTATTCTATTACTCTCAAACAGCAATTTAAATCAGAATTACACATGAATCCAGAAAAAAATGTGCTGATCTCCATAAATGGCATAACCACCACATTCACAAACAAATAGTGCAGAGTCATACTCCAATTTTTCCTCCATAGAATCAAGAATCTGGTTCCACTTAGTACTTTGGATGACTTGTAATTGCATCTTGCAAAATACATTTTACAGGGTTTTTTTGTACTTGCTACTGAAACAGACATCTAAATGATCAGAGTTAACCTTAAGAAAGCTGTGCAAGGTAACAGCAGATGTTCTCACATTCCATTCCTGAAATCATTAAAAGCATTCTAAAAAAAGGCTATATTTTGCTTTCAATAACACTACATCTGTAGAGGTTTAAGTACGGACTCAAATACTGCCAAAATGCTCAGAAAAACTTCCAAGTGTTTCTCTGCATTCACAATGGCTATACATTTAGTATTGGTAATAGTGGCTATATTTAAAAGATTTTTAACAAAATCTAACTTGTAAAATTCTGTTTATAGCCATTATTTAGTGGCATTTTCAATTGCTGGCTATGAAACTGGAGCCACTTTCCATCTCTACAAGTTACAAATAACACATCTCAAAAACAGAAGCCATTCGACCAGTGGTAAACCTTTGCACATAGGTTCTTTCAAATGTATTCTTTGCCTGGCAAATACAATCCATTGTAAATGCCGAGGTTACCCAAAATGGGTATAAAGCCTCCCTTCACTGGGCATTTCAGCTAACTAGAAATAAAAGGTCATCCCACTGGCTTACCTCCTTTGCAATGGCTGGACATTCCAAAAGCCCACAGAGTACCACAAAAAAAAGAAACAGGGGAGAAAAACAAAATGCTTCCAATACTAGGAGTAAGTTTTTGAATAAAAACAGACACAGTTAAAAAACGGCGCAACAGAGTAAGCTTCCCATTTATCAACATGCTTAAAAAAATAGAAAAACAAGGTTAAGCAGAACAACCTTGGCAATTCCACAGCTAGAGCTTTCCTTGCAAGTGGAAATAGCATCAATCATTCCATCTTAAAGCACTTTATATCACCTCTATGATCCATAATTTATGCATTAAATGCATATTTTAGAAATATTGGAATCTTTCTAGTAACTTCATTTCTAGACACAATAACAGTGTGTCTTTATTCTACCTTAAACTTATGACACCAAGACAATCTTTTCTTTCCTTAACCTAATTCCTGACAAACCAGAATTAAACATAAAAGGGAAGCTTAAAACATCCTCAACTTCCTAGAAAGCTCCTAAACAGAATGAAAGTTACTGAAAACATTTAAAACAAATCTTCCAAAAAATCCATATAACCTTCTACAGGCATCTTACATGAAAGGTTTCACAATGCAATTACAAGTCACCAAATTGCGAATAACAAATTTCCCCGCCTTAGTACAATCAGTAACTGCTCACTCATTCCAGTCCAGCAAGTTATATTTGTTCAATGGTCTTCTGAAAGACAGATCATGCATTTTATTAATACTGTCTGAAACAATACCAGTAAGCAACATCCTATAGAATATAATATGCTACATGTAGGATTACACCACCGAGGCTTAAAGAAAATAAAATCCATTCCATTCTAGTTGAGTTTCTATTTTGTTTTACTGAACACCACCAGTTTATGAAAAAAACTGTAAAATTTTAAGAATAATTTAATGAATGCTGGAAATATTTTTTTTCAAAATAATAAAAAAGTCTGCCCTGCTGACAGCTGTGTTCAGTGTAAAAGAAACAAAAATCTTCACAGAATGCATCTAAATACAAACTAAGTGACTCTTCTAGTCCTCCTCATTAAAATACATAAGGGCTAGCAGTTAGCTTTATTTTGTGCAGAGTCCAACAGCATTTGTCTTTCACACTAGAAGAAAAATTTAAAGCTTGGTTACAGGTGCAAGTGAAAAATTTGCTGCCAATTTTACTTTATTTTTGTGTTGTTTTTTGGCTGGGCTGTCCATTGCTTCCTTGCTAAGTTGGGTTTCAGAAGACTGACTGGGAGGCACTGAAGTATTCTCTGTGGCTGCAGGTACTACAGAGCTGTGGGGCAATTCTTGCGCTACTGGGGTGGTGATGATCCTCTGTTTTTCTTCTTCAGTTAAAATCATAATTTCTAAAAACAAACAAACAAATCATTTGAATTATTTATAGATATTTTGCTTTCAAAAACTGGTTTACAGGACCCACAATAAAAGAACTAGATGATGTCTGTGAGGGTGCAGGACTAGAACTTGGTTCTAAAAACAAGGATAATTTGTTTCAGTGCTCAACTGCTTTTGATACATTTAGTTTTGGCATCTAATATTAACTTACTGTGTTGGTCTAGTTCTTGTCTCACACATTAAAGCTTTTTAATACTCTGAAGAACTGTAATGTCCCTTCAGTTATCATTTCACAAGGTTTGAGAAAACTGCTGCCACTATAAAAGGCAACTGCATTTTAGAACGGAATCGAAGCAGTTCCTATGAATTTAGCACACAAGAACGCTTTCATACTTTCAGAAGGATGACTCTCGTATAAAAGTATAATGAATATGAAGCAACACCCCTTCTACAACCCACCCTCATCCAGCCAGGAGAACTTACTTGGTGTGCCATTTCAAATTATGATTATCAGAAGCCCAGTTTGACTATGTGGGCAAGTATCTTGAAGCTATTAACATACCAGAGAGAGGTGGGGGACGCTCTTCAAACTGAATGAGGTCAGCAGACTCGAGAATCACTGGATCAGGTCTCAGTTGTGGAGAAGGTAAACATGAAGGAACTGGCTCACACAAGAGGTCAATAGGGGACGTATGTGTGAGGCAAAGAAGTTCTTGCTCAGTTTGATTAGTAACTGCAGAAACAGGAGGAAGATCTTTTAAAATCTCCCCAACTTCAAATACGTTTCCAATTTTAAATATTTAGAAGCAAGTCTACACAGTACTTGGTCATAATTGGCAAGTGTCAACTACGCAGCCAAATTGACAAGGATTTAGGGATTAAACCCAGGATGTAATTGTGAATATCCAATTCATGCAAGAATTACTTTGCCTGGTCAAAAAAATGTAAACTGATCAGGGTATGGCTAAGGAATAAAAGGGACAAAAACCAAAATATATTCACCTGCCTTTGGAGGAAGAGCTCTGAGAGCTTCAAAAGTTAAATGTCTATAATTCTGTCATTTAAAAGAACTTCCAAGTCATACAACTTTCCCCATGCTGCTTGGCTTTCAGCATATTTCCCAAACACTGAATAATTTTATTATATAAATTAACTTAGTGTTACCATTGGTAGGTGTTCCTAGTTTTAGTTCCATTGATGCAGAGGATCCTGGAATCTCCATATGTTCATTATGATCAGCAAATTGATTTCCATGATCATCCACATAATCAGCAGGGGAAAAACTGGGTGAACTAAAACGAGCTGCAAAACATCAAGTTTATTTGCCTGAGATTATCTCTTATAAAAGCCAATTTACCATTAGCATAATAATTACTTTATATAAAATTAAAAAAAATAAATCAAACTTCCTTACTTTTCATGTCATTCTTTAGTACTACAATTCTCTTATGACCATGTCCTTTTATCCAGACCACCTATTAGAGACAAAAGTAGAATTCAACAAGAGCATCTCCATTAAATCTCAATATCTCCTCCCTACTTTTCACTCATTTTAGCTTGGACAACATTTCTAAAGAAAAGCAAAATCAACTTACACAGCTACTCACACTAAAATAAAGTTTTGGCTTGACAAATGGGGAAAATGTGCAAGACAGCTAGATAGGATGCATGATGCCACATTTTCAAAACCAATTAAAAAGTAGTTTAAAAAACCCCCAACTCTCTAAAAAGAAAAAGGTGGGTTTATCTGAAGCGAAGCTTAGAGCCATGAACTAAGCCAAAGACATAAATGCACAAATAAGTAGTATGTCTAGGTGTACTCTTTGAAACTATTTTAGCAGATCATGCTAGATCCATCCACTGACCTATCCGAAAGTGACATATGTTAAGAAGTTTGAGTCCAACACATGCGCATTGAATGAAGTTTATGAAGGTTCAGGAACCAATGAAGTTGCCACCTCTAAGTACTGACCTAGTTACATATATTAAGCATGTGATTTCTGGTGACAGGAATTTTGGCACCAAAAAGGTGATTAACATCTTCTGAAGCAAGATGGACAACAATTGGCTTCAAATGTGAAGATTGATTAGTTTGACATATGCACCAGCCGGATGAGCAGTTGAGCGATGTGCCCTAGAGATATGACTGGACCATGAATGTGATAAGATTTTGAGATATAAAAGGGCCTGAGCTTGTGTCCATGTCCGTGTCCATGTCACATGAGCTTTTGCTGTGCGTGATTCGAGTGTGAGAGTCTGGTGTGAGTTCTTGAGTCTAGTGATTTTGAAAATGTGAGAGATTAAGAGTGGTTTTTTGTGCGAGTGTCTGTGGAATGCTTGGAGTTGTGTTTAGCCTGGGTGGAACAAGGCTCCCCAGCAATCACTTTGGGATTTGCCCATTGAGCAACACCTGTATGATAAAGTGTCACCTGTTCCTTTTGTAAAAGGAGAAAAAGTATCCTGGAGATGTGAAAAGTCTTCTGGGGAGGTGGGGGGAATCCTCACATTTCTTACTTAAAGGCCATGGCCCGAGAGCAAGTAACAGCTAAGCTCTCTGTATGCGTATGTAAGCTGCAACACTGTTTGGAGTACACGGACTGAAGTCTGCATACTGTTCTCATTGTTTTCTTACCACCGTATTATAATTTTTGTATGTAATTGTTGTTGTTGTGGTTGTCTGTTAATATATTCTTGTGGTTTCCAGTTAAGTAACGAGTCTGTTTATTTGTACTAGCAGTGGGATAGAGCTGCGCTGTAAGCAAACACCCTACTTAGAGTCACCCGCCACCTTAAAAATCCTTTCCCTGGGCTGAATTCTAAGGGCACTTACACACTTGCGGCAAGTCAGCTCCAGTGCACTGGAAATTCAGTGCATCGAAGCAAATCTTAAGTAATTGAGTCTGCTGGAGCATGTAAATTGACACCCCTGGTGCTAAGTCAGCCCCAGGTGTGTAAGTGGCACAGTGCATGTAGTGCTGAGAAAATGGTGAGCAGTGTGCTGAACTAAAACATGTTTAATGTGCACTGCTGCCATTTTCAATGCTGACACGCGTTGTGCCACTTATACCAGATGCAGCGCCGGGCGCTTTTAAATAACACGGCTCGCTAATTAAAAGTGCCCGGTGCTACATAAGGAGCACATGTAAAAGTGCCCTAGGGAGAGTAACGCCCTCATCTGCTTAATTAAGAGTTCAGCACTTAACAGCAGGACAGAACTTCAACTGTCTACTGTTTTGATGAAAAGCTTTAAAAAGCTATTCTAAGCCAATCAAATCTTAACAATGTAAAAATTCTTCATACCTGTGGAATTGCTCCCAAGAGTTCTTCTAGACTATTATAGCCATATGCCTTAGGCTGCAATACTTCTCCTGTATATTTACTATAGGCTGTGGGAAACTCATGAAGGAAGATCTGCTGATAATGATAGGTATGAAGCAAGGACCTTACATTCTTTGCAAACGTATATAGATAAGTAAGTTTCACGTAGTCTTCTTCTGCATCATCAGTAAAAACCTGCGTAAAAGAAAAATAAAGAGTGTACAGACTTTTTAGTCATACAGTTTTCTGACAGTACAAGAGTTTCTGACAGTACAGACTATAAGTCACAAATAAAGGTAAGCAACTTAAAATCAAACCAAATCAACTTCTATACCTCCACTAAATAAGGCAGACTCTTTAGCAGTTCAGTCAAAGTCATAAATCCATATTCACATGGATTAAGGGGAGTACTGTGGATAGTTTCATAATGCCTTTTCAGCTGGTCAACAGAAAGAAAGGAGGTGCCATTCCAAGACATCAGCAACACCAGCAGTTGTGCAGTCAGAGTCCGAAGAGATTTTCTATTTATCAGCTGAATCTGTTTGCCAGATTCTGTGTCACCAACCTGGAAAAAAAAAGAGACGTATAAAAAAAGGTTAATACGAATCTGTGCTACTCATGTGCCCAAAATGTTTCATTTCACTTGGAAAGATTTTGATTGTCAAGTCTGTCTGCACATACACACGTCCACCCATCTACACCCTTCCACTGGAAAACCTGACATACCTTCCTGCCTTAACATGACATTTATGCTCTTTTTAAAAGAAAGGCACGCCAAAAATATTTACCTTTACAACATGGCAAAGTTTTTGCATTAAAGCTGGAACTGAGCTGACATCATAGTCATGAAGACGCAATGCGTAACCAAATGTTTTACTGTATTCTGTAAGTAAATCAGTCATCATAAGACAGTTATCCTTCTGAGACCGCAGCAGTTTAACCAACTGGGCTGCAAGAGCTTTGACTCGTTCCACCTCTGTGAGTGTAAGAATTTTTTCCTCTCCACATTCTAATACCTAAAAGAAAATATACTTTTAAAAAAAAAAAACTGAGCAAAAACTCCAAGCTGTAATTAGCAGTAGTAACAACAATGGGAAAAGAGAGGGTATTTTCTCACACAACATGCAACCTAAAATCAGGTGCGTCTCTTAAGTGGAGAAGCTGATTTTTTGCTTAGAATTGGAGGCAACCTGGTTTGATTCCTGCTCTACACGGAACAGTAATAATACCTGGGCTGCTACAGGAAGCCTTTGTTTTTCACTTTGCAGGTGTTAATGGTAGTCTCCCCTTTTTAATGGTCTTGATGTTCCACTGATCAAACGAATCTTTCTTATGGAAATTTGTCCACTAGCACTCCTGTCTTCATTTCACACCCTCTTTAGCTGTTTATCACAAACTTCTTAGCTCTTTTTAAAATCATAGGTCCGCCTAGGGAGACCAGTGCTCAGCAGCAGCTAGGGATTTCTTTTTGGTTACGCAGGAAAGGGACGGTGAGTCAGCTAAAGATCAGGCCCTGTTCTTGCTTTACACAGCTATTTCTCCCCTCCTGCCCCGGCATTCTGTCTTTTAAAAACAAGTTGTGTATTATTTGGGGGCACGTTGTATGCAAGAAACTAAGGTATGTATTCTTTATTTTACATAAATATTCAGCTACCTTGCAAAGAGGATCTACAAAACAAGTAGAACTGAAAGGAAGTCCTAAAAGGACACCTGGTTAAGTTGGGCTTAAAATGTTGATTGAATGTAGATCTACAGACTAAATTAAGAGAAATACAGAAAGTAAATGTGTTAAATTCAACGTATAAAAACCAGTTTAAACTACTTAAAGATTATAAAAAAATAGGGAGGATCAGATGTATTTAGTAAAGTAGGGCCATAGGCAAGTAATACAATTCACAACACGCAGTGTAGTAAGCTACCAAAAATAGTTCTTGATGAAGGCAAAAAAACCAGCTTGACGAATGAGATATGAAAAGTACTTAAACCCTGGAATTGTCAGACTTACTTGTAAGACATCTGGTATGGCTTCAAAGAGTTCAAGGAGTTTAGTAAACCCATAATAAGCAAGTTTGCATTGACGGCCAAAGTGGTGGTGGTAAGAAGGAATAAATTTATTAAAAGGCATTCGGAAATGAGGTTGATGACGCAGCAAGTCAACTACCTCCTTGGAGAACTGTTTTGTTCTTTCCACTTCTTCTTGAGTGCGTTCTAAAAATAAAAGAAACACCTGAATGAAGTACGCCAAATTTTTTGTGGAGTCATATGAAACAAGGCCTACAAACAAAATGTGGTTGTGGCTGATTGGAGAGTAAAAATTAATTATTGCTGGTCACAAGCCATTATTTCCTTATTGGAAGAAGTCTTTATTCTTATAGTAAATCTCTACAGAGCTTCACATGATTATTTCAGATAGTTTCCAACTGTTCTTTGGTAAAGTGGAGGCAACCAAAAAAACTGATTACTAAAACAGACAGACTTATCTAGCCATCTTTCAAACAAAATTCAACTACACTTGATGCTACTTGCTAAAACTGATACAAGAACATGACAGTAATAGCATAACGTTAATTTCAGTCTAGTAATGTAAAGGGAAAATTTTCTATACAAGCATCTCAGATACAGAGTTATGATAGGAAAGGTATCATTTAACTTCTACAATGAGTACAGGACCCAAAAAGTAGCCCTGAGAGAAAGACAACACTTCTATTCTGATTTATGTTAGCCAAAGAGCTTAAGTGTATGAAAATAATCTATTGGACAATCGCAAAAAGAAAAAAAGTTTAAAGCTGTACCTCTTTTGGGAATGCATATTACCATTTCATTGTCCTGCTGAGACAAACAGATGGTTGTATCTGGAATTTCTGCTATTACATCCACCAACTCGCATACTCCATATTCAGTAACATCCCAATCTTTAGAGAAACACCTATATGCAATTTAATTGTAAAGCAAGTAAAGAATAATTTTACATCGGTCAGTAAAATGGCAAAACAACAGTTGGTTTCCACCTATAAAATTGGAATCAGCAGAAGAAAACCCTAACTCTCAATGAACTTAAGAAATATGTTCATACTGCCAGTAACATCAACACATCATAAACCATGATTATTTCATGAACAATCTAAAACTAGAGATGCATGGGGAAGAGAATCAGGTTGTATGTACCAACCTCAGACTAATACAAATAAAAAATAGGTAGGTGGTGGAGGCAGGGAGCAATGTCCCAGCCCCTACTCCACTTGTGGAGCTGGGGCTAGGAGGCGCCTGCACGAGGAGGATTCCCCACCCACCCCAGAGCTGGCTGGGACCTGCCCCAGAACAGGATAGTTCCCAGCCAGCCCTGCGCTGCGTTGGGAAGTCCCACTAGGTACAGAGCTCGTCCCCGTGTGCACGGGACAGGACAGGTCTGTAGCAGCATCTGTCTCCTAGTCCCATGCACATCAGGACCCCTTCTGATGTGTATGGGGCCAAGAGACAGTTCCAGCTCCAGCCTGGCCCCATCCACATGGGGACTGGCCCTGCTTCCCTGCCCGGTTACCATCGAGGGGGAGCCTGGAGCTCCCCCTGGCTGCTGCAGGGGGGCAGAGCAGGGCAGGGGCAGCCCTGTAGCAGGTTGTTCCCATTGGGAGCAAATCCACAAGCAACTTGCAACACATGCCACAGGCTGCCTTTGGGTGGCACATGGCACAGGCAGCACTGTGGCAAATAGTGCATGAAGCAGAAAGCAGAGCACCACACTGGGCAGGAAGCGCAGAGAAGGGAACAGAAAGAAGAACAGCTGATTGGGCAGAAGAATGGGATTGGAGCTGCTTTGGGGCATGGTGCAGGGCTGATCTGCAGCACACCTGCCAAAAAGGTTGGCCTGCACTGTTCTATACAGTAATGTAGAATCCCTGCCAAGGAATCCCTCAGAAGAATGTGCATAATGCACATTCACACTTTCAGGTGTAAGACTTGCCAATAAAACCCTGAAACTATAATAGAGAAAAAACTTTAGTAGCTTTTTAGGGAAAGAAATGCTTTTTTTTTTTTTGTAATACAAGAAAATGTTAACTGACAAACGCTCACATACTAGTTTCATAAAGGCATACATTAAACTGCTATTTCCTATCTTCCTTTAAATGCTGAGGCTCCCTACTAAAAAAAGGGCTCTGTTATTCTAAGAACAATGGAGATAGAATTTTAATACTGGCAATGCAAGATCTCCCTTGGAATTTGTCCCAATATGTGTGTCAAAAAATTTGGCTGAAACATTTTTGGTTTTTAGCCCAAAAAAGGTGCACAATAGCACATGCTCTCTCAGACTAAATTTGCTTTACAAAACTATATTCACAGCAATATTAAAATTATGTTCTCAGGGATTAAAAGTTAAAACATAGTAACCTGATTTAAAAAGCAGCAAACAATTAAATGAAGCACTTAATTTATTTAATTTTTAAAGTAAATCAACACTGAATTCTATAAAGGTTGTAATATTTTTATTTTATTCTAGTGATGTCCATCAGATTTTCGACAAGTTCAAAAATAAAACAAGAGTGAAAAAGAAATAATGTTACAATTGTCCGTTATTACAGAGAATGCTAACTTCAACCCTATTACACATTGTATTTTAGAACAAAATTAAATTAAAAATATGGACTAGATGTTTTGACAGGTGGCTAAAGACAAGAGTCAACTTACCAGTGATAAGCCTGTAAGAATTCTCTCACGATAACTTGTTTGCTGGCCTGGGATTTAAGAAGTTTCAATAAATCTTGAGTGAAACGTTTTACTTGGGCCCTGTGCGTTAGGGTCAACAAGCGTCTGGAGCCCATGCCAAGGATCTATAAGATTAAAAAAGAAATAAAAAAAAGACACTTGAGCATGGAAACCAAGCCACAAACATCTCCTTATAGTCAGGGAAACGTCAGGTTTCTCCTTGCAGGTTGACAGAGTTCCAGACTGCAAGGGGCTGGGGGGAGCGGGAGGAGGGCAGCGATCAGGTATAAGGCGCTACATGCATGTGCACGCACACATGCACATGGCAGCCAGGCAACGTGGAAAGCAGCTCACACAGCTCCCTGCAGGTAAGTCTGGGGCGGGAGGGGGGACTGAGGCCCCCATAGTGAGGGAGGAAGCAAGTTGTGCAGGGCTAGGGCTGGGAGCACTGCCTAGTTGGGGTGATGCATGGGGCCTGAGGCCCAGGGCTGGAGTATTTGGTCGCAGGGCCCAGGCAGGGAGCAGGATGGAGCCGCAGGGCAGCTTGTCCAGGGGGCAGAGGGGGGATGGGATGGGGGACACAGTTGGCTCCCTGCCACTGCATGCACTCCTGGGAAGGCATGGGGGGGGGGGGCACATGCCCTCCAGATCTGTGCATGGGGTGGAGGCAGATGCAGGCTGACAGCTGCAGGCTCAGGGTTTCCTGCCCTGCAGCCTTCCCCCTGGGGCCTTCCATCAAGTGGGACCCAGCATGGCAGGGCATAGCAGGGTGGGGAGACATGGTGCTGGTGCTGGGAGCCCTACATCACCATGGCAGGTGCCCTCTGGCTGCCCGGCAGCAGCAGGGAACAACTCCGTACCACCACCCCCACTGCTGCCTAGTGGACAGGGAGTGCCTCGCCATGGCAGTGAGGAGCTCCCAGCAATGGCACCAACCTCTGCCCTGCCATTCTGGGTGCTGCCTGCTGGGCTGTGGAGGCCCCAGGGGGAGGGGAGCAGCCCTGAGCCTCCAGCCTGCATCTGCCCCACCCCACCTCCCACGGGCTCCGCTCCAGCCACGATGCCCATGGGGGAGAGGGAGCCAGGCTCCACACTCCACTGGGCTGTAGCAGCCATTGCCTCCCATAGGCGGCAGCAGGGGCTCAGGCACTGCTGGAGGCAGGAGCAGGGGGTTGTGGTCCTGTGTCTCTGGCCTTGTAGCCCTGGAAGCTGGGGGCCCCCTCTGGCAGGGTGGGGGCTGTGGGTGGGGAGTGAGGAGCACCAGCAGGGTCAGGGGCCTGTGAGTTTGGGGTGAGGGGCAGTGGCATGAGCAGGGTACCAGCATATCAGGGCTTCTCAGCATCACCAAAGCTGTGAGGGGGTGGGGGGGCAAACAGCTGCAGGTGGACCCACATCCTGGTAAGTGAAGAAGGCAGGAGAAGCTCTGATTTTCCATGATAAAGAAACCCAAAATCAAATGCCAACATTTGTAAGTATTTAGAATTGATTTGTTTATAGTGACTAAGGCATTAGTAGGCTTCCAAATTGCTTTATAATTGTAAATATATCAATAAAATGTTGTGTTCAATTGATTTTATGTATATAGCAGCATTTCATTTTAATTGTGGATTGGGAGTTTTTAAAATCAGAGAATCCATGACAGGTTTTTAAATCAGAGAATTTGCAATTTTTAAAGAGAGAAAACCAGGACCCCTGCTTATAATAATAATATTGAGCTATTTAGCTAGAAATGTAAATAAGAACAGAAGAGAAGCATAAGTAAAAACAGTATGCCAAGTATATGGCTATGAGATGCTACATTTACATACACTTCTTCATAGCCAAATCACGGGCAGAGATGTGTGCTAAGTTTTTCTGCTACATGGGGTTAGCATAGGTTATTAAAAATTCCACAACTAGCACAGTTTTTCCAAAGCCCTGCTAATGTTACCACAAATACTATACTGAAGGACCAGCTGAGTATCCCTGGGACTAAGCAAGTTCCTAATAAGGGGGTGGGGAGGAAGACCTCTCATATGGTTCCAATCTGTAATACTGATGCTCTGCCTGGTCTTATTACTGAACACAAATTAATATATTCTGCAAACAGCTAGCTAAATACAGCAGCAGAAGATAAACTACAACTTAAAGTAGACTTCAAAATTCCACTGCCACAAGTTAAACTTAACAGAGCTTTATATATTTAGAAGTTTATTAAAACCAAAAATGTCCCCCCCGCTACACATACACACACATGCACAGAGAAACAGTTATGACAATTCTCTCACCAGAACCAAACAACTGACTCCAAGCCCAACCATTTCCTTTGCAAACATGACAGGATAACAATTACAGTGTCTATTACATAAAGTGGCAATTACTGGCAATTAAGTGAGCTGATTCTAGATACAAATTTACATTTTAACAAGACAAAGGAGTGGCATTTAACTCACTTGCAGTACATGAGGCACTGCTTCCAGCAGCTCCATTAACTTGGAATACCCATAGTCAGACACACGGCACTGTTTTGCAAAGTGATGGTGATATGTTGGGATGAATTTACTGACAGGTATGATACAGGATGGCTGGCTTTTAAGCAGATCAATCACTTCTCTACTGAACTGAATAAGCTGTGGGTTACCTACAGGGCTTTTAGATCGAAGCAGCCATGGATCTAAGGAGGAGAATTTTATTTAGAATGAGAAGACATTTGCTTCATACAACTATGCACATTACTGAGATTTTATCATTGCTATATACCCCAAAATGGGAATATCTATGCAATTTAAAAGTTGTTACACAATTGTTATCAAATAGTTTTCCATACCCCACCAAATAACATGAAAGTTTATCATATGCAACACTGTTGAAACAAACAAACAAACAAAAAAAATACTTTCAGACATTTTAAAATGGTTGATTCAACAATTTTATGGATTAACTCAGTCTTCACAATATATATATTTTTTCTGAGAACTAACAATGATTTTCCTTTCCTGTTGGATGCCCAGATACATAGAATGAAAGTGAAAAAGCAAGTTATATGGTACCTGTAGTAGGGGGTGGTGGTTTGTTGTGTATCCATTTAACAACTTTAATGCCATTTTGAGCAGTGGCAATATTAACTCCAGGAACACAGGTGATGAGATGCTCCAAGGGAACTCCTCCCTGGCCTTCCTGTACTATTTCTAGATCACTGAACTCCGAAGTATAGCAATCAGGAAAACTTTAAAAACAAAAGGACAGGGGGGTGAAGAACAAAAGAAACCCTGGTAAATAATAAAGATCTTACTCTACTGCCATTCATCTTATGAATAAATACAATGCTATAAAAAGGGATATATTCCTTGCTCAAGAAACTTCTAAAAATCCTATTAATAAGAGCGCATAGATATTATTTGACTCCACAAAAACAAGTCTTTATTTAACTGCTCTCAGAATTATTGGACAAAAAGTTGTTGCAACAAAAAAAACCTCAGCTGCTAAGAGACACTTACGTCTGTTATAAATATACCATTTCACAACACTTTAGCGTGTTGTAAGAGAAGGAGAAGTTAAATTGATACAGAAATTTAAAAAAATAAATCAAAACCTCAAGTTTACCTTAGTAAAGGCAAAGTGCCCTCATGTGTCTGCAGCAGACTATGGACTTGTGGTGCAAATGTCTTCAAAGACAAAATTACAAAAGGAATTTTGTAGGAGTCTGGATCAAACTCGTGTTCACTGTAAAAATGACACAAATAATTAATTATGACATACTTATCCTTTGAGCACAGGTTATTTTGCATACAAGTACATGTACAATACTGGTGCTAACTGGAAAAACGCTTCTGGAATGGCAGTTCTCCCTTCCTTTGGTATGCACTTTACACAATTGAATCTCTGAATACTATGTGTGTGGGACGGGAGATGGTTCAGTATTATGTGAATGAGGAGAACCAGCATGTTGTAACTAGCCAGCTGCATATTGCCAGCAAGTGTTCTTGAGATATCTACAGTTGCTGACAAATAACCCTATAAAAAAGCTTATTATAACATGGATTAGCAGCAGGCATTATTGACTGCTAATTAACTTAGGAGAAGGAAGAACAAACTGTAGGGCAAGTAGAAAAGCAAATTTATGAAATTATAAAATTATTCTGCATTTTCCTCACTACGCTTCTCTAACCAAATCAGGAAACTGATATCCATTTCGATCTCTGCCTAACAAGTGTTACATCTTCAGCAATGGGACTGAAGCATAAACCCAAATTTCTCAGAAAAAACAACTCAAACCAGGACACTACATGAAATACCACTTTGTTCCCCACTCCACTTGATCCATTCTGATTTAGCACAAGCTTTAAAACAGGACATTCACTCACTGATGAATCTTTTAAAAATGGTATATACCCAGGGCCAGACCCTATTTCACCCATTAGATGCTCAAGTACAATCTTATTCCACCAAGCTGAAGTGCTTGAAAAACAGTTAACGCAAAAGGTGCATGGAGTTCCCCACCTGCTTGCTGCTTTTTGTGACTTAGTCTAAAGGCTTGGATAATGATGTTACAGAAGTAGGAATGTTAACACTTTCTTCAGGGACTTGAGCAAGGTGCAATAGGATTATACTCAGAAGGTAAGATCTGAACTTTCACGTAAAATACTTCTGGAAAAAAAAAAAAAAGACGTTTCCACATGCATTCTACCTGAAGTCTTTATCCAGGCAGTGTTGTTTGCAAATGGGTTCATGATACTCCAACTCTTCAAATATTATAGGACTGCAGTTGGCTGATGAGCCATCATGAGACTGCGAAGATCCTAAAGGACTTTGCCGTGCTTGGCTGCTGGGTAGAAGACATACTAATCGTCCATTTCCTTGGTCACGGATTGCCACAGTATCCGTTAATTTATACAGATCTGTTATAATTAGCTTGTGTCCAAATCTAAAATGAGATGTATAATGATACACTATTCATAAAAAGAATCTGACAAGAACTAAAAACGAATCAGACTCCAAGAACTAAAATAAATATGAAGTGACAGAATACGTTAAATACTCCGCATTGAGCTAGTACAGTCAAGCGCAGACATTTCTTTCCCCGGGGACAGGTCGCTGCTACCCATCCCCAGGAAACACCTGTGCCACAAAGCAGGTTACCCTGGCTGCGAGGCAGCACCCAGCAACTGTACTGGCTCCAGCAGCCGTATCTGGGGTCCTCCCGAGGCTGCAGGCATGACAGGAAGCCTGGCCAGTAGGTCTGTGCAATCTGTATTTGGCCGATTCGATTCAGAGGTCCGAATCACATTTTTTATTCAAGTTGGCCGAATCGATTTGGAAGAGATTTGGCCATAGGTTATAATAGGGGAATCAATTAAATATCTATAACTTTGTTGTTTTTTGGCTGATTCAGATGAAACTTGCAGGGGCGGTAGCTGCTGCAAAGGGCACGAAGCATGCCAAGTTTCAGGATGAAAGATGCAGCGGTTTCTGCGAAACTGTACCTCAAACTACTGACAAGCAAAACTCATGACATAGGTGACAGTGTGTGTGTTAAGGCACAGGGGAGTGAAAACTGCAGGGGGAGTCTGGGTTCTGGGGTCCTGCACCTCTGGCCGCAGGCAGGCAACACTCAGACATTTGACTGCCCAGGTACCTCTGCACTTTTACTTGTGCTGCTACATCCCCCTTCCCCAGCCTGTTCCTCACCCCAACACCTCCATTTCCATTTTCACTGACTGCCTCTCTCACCTGCATTGCTTGCCAGGCCAGCCTCTAGCTTCTTTACTATTCCTTCCATCCAGGACCAGGAGAGACACCAACTGCAGGTACTTCCTCAACTTGACAAAGGCTTTTTCAACCCAAAAGCTTCCTAAGATATATTTTTCTAACTATTTCACTTTTTTTCATAATAAACATATAAACATAAAAACACAAGATAAGCCATCACACACCATAAGTAACATATATCCAACACAACAACTTTTGTTTTATAAAGGAGTTGACAGCAAGAAGCAAAGGCTCTGTGGCAGTTCCGTCTGGATACCTTTGATGCTGCTGGTGCTATTGGCGTTGAGCCAGCTAAGTTATGTTGACCTGCTGTCATTTACTGTGGTAGACTGGGCCAAGGCTGATGTGGAGGAAGAGGCCTCACAGGAGCACACTGCCATGTTGTGCAGAGGCCCCAGTGCGAGGAAGGGCGCACCTGACAGGGGCACACAGTCCCACAAGCACCCATGTCATGAGTTTTGCCTGCCTGCGACCAGCGGTGCAGGGAGAGTCTGGGCTCTGGGGCCCTGCACCTATCTCCCTGACAGCTGGTAGGCTTTGTGGCTGCAGCAGGGGCTACCACCCATGCAGTTTTCACCTCCTTGTGCCTATAACACACGGTGTAAGGCATGTCATGAGTTTTGCTTGTCAGCAGTTTGAGGTGCAGTTACCCAGAAACCCCTGCATCTATCTCCTTGAAACTTGGCAGGCTTTGTGGCCTCAGTAAGAGCCACCACTCCTGCAGTTTTCACCCTGCTATGGCTTAACACATACACGCAACATGAGTTCTGCTTTCGGGATTTGAGGTCCAGTTTCCCAGAAACTCCTGCACTTATCACCACGCAAGTTTCATCTGAATTAGCCAAAAACCAACAAAGTTATAGATATTTCATTGATTCCCCATTATACCCTATGACCGAATCTCCTAATCTTTTCCGAATCTATTTGGAGAGCCTAAAGCTTCTAGTGATTCGATCTGGATTTGTAGATTCGGCCTCCGAATCATCTCTGAATTGTGACCCAAAGCTTTGCATAACCCTACTGGCCAGCAACCAGAGTGTGGCTCTAGCTGGCCAGGCTCCAGTTTTCGGCAGTGCATATTGCTGAAACATACACCTTCCCCGCCCCCGCTTTTTTTTGGCATGGGTTTCTTTGAGCCAGGGATCTCCTGAACGCATGCCTCCCTGCAGATACCTTGGGCCAAAAGGTAGCTCGCCCACCCTGTGAGGGAGGGTTTATGGGGGAGGTGAAAAGCATTTTCTGTGGGGGACTGTGGGATAAATTGTTTAATTGAACTTCTGTCCCAGATCCCCTCCAGATTCAAGTTAACTTAAATCAGTTAAGTCTGATATTACATCCATCCAAGTTTACCCTAAACCCATTTACATGCACAGAACTTCTGTTGTATTACAGATCTAAACTGTTTTCCAATCACTTATACCAGTATATCTGCAATTTTTGTCCCTAGCCTAAAAGACAGTCTGAAAACTTAATTAAAAGCTACCAAATCTGAACTGTTAATTTAAAGCACTAATCTTTTCAAACTGAAAAAGGTAGTAAACTATAAAGGAAAACCAAGGCCTCTGACTACATAAAATGCATGGAATTCTGCTACACTAGCAGAGAAAATATTGCTTATACTTTAATCATTTGTTTTTTTTACTCTACAAACAGAAAAAAACCCATTATTTTTGGTAATAAAATTTAAAACCAAATGCAATTTAAAACTTACTTTTTTTCATAGATTTCTGTGAACTTGAATATAGGCAGACAACAAGCAGGAGCATCCTGGAGAATAGAGATCGTTTCTGAACTGCAAGTAAAATTTTTTAGTGTTAGTACCCTTATTTTATTAAGCAAAAGTTAACTTTAATCTTGAAGTTTACTTCAATTACTCTGTTTCTCCGCTGAGGATGCAGTACCCTGATTACTACCAATTTAATGCTTTTGGTTTTAATAAAAGTTAACCTTTTATAAAAATGAATCAGGGAGCAACAGGAATCCCTAGCCTCATATGATCCCAAAACAGTAGGTTGATTAAAGCAACCAGAATTCACTGGTATTTTTGCCAAATTGTAAATGATGGAACAGGTCAAAGTAGGGACTAGGGCACATTTAAGCTATGTTTGTATATATCACTTCTTAGTATTAAGCATAACAAATGGACAAATGGTCAAATTCTGATCTGTTGCATCCAGGCCACACTAAGTATGTCATACTTCTGCTTAGAAGATAAAAAGGACATGTAATATCTCTAAAGGAGCACCAAAACATCGGCACCAAAGTAGCGCAGCACTCAGGCAGCGAGGAGCAGAGCTGGCAGCATGGAGAGCTGCCTCTGGTTGGTAAGTTAGAAGGGGAGGGAAGGGGTATGTGGGGGGAGCAGATCAATGCCCCCCACAGTGAGGGAAGGGGCAGGCACTGCCCAGCTGAGGCAGGGCATAGGACAGGGGCGCAGCTCATGGGGTGGAGGCAGCTCCTGCCACTGCTTGCACCCAGAGGGGCAGGGGGTGTGCCCCCAGATCTGTACAGTGCGGGGCGGGCTGCTGTTGCAGGATGGAGGCGGTGCTGTACAGAGCTTTTCTCACTGGGGGCAGGGCTCAGAGCAGGCTCCAGCGGTGCAGAGAGGAGGCTGTAGCCACCCCAGATTTTATTGGAGCTCTGCTCCCAGCCCCACGCCACCAACTGGTGCCGCCATGGCTTTTCCTGGCACTTCAGTGGAGGTGGTGGTGCAGGACTGAGAGCAGAACTGCAGCAAAATTTGGAATGGCTACAGCCTCCTCCCAGCACCGCAGGAGCCCAGCCCCTTGTGAGAAGAGCCCCACACAGCACCAGCTCCACCCTGCAGCTGCAACCTGCCCCACACTGTGCCAATCCAGGGGCACATGCCTGCCCCACCCTCCTGAGGTGCAAGCAGCAGCAAGAGATGCCCGCACCCCATGAGCTGCACCTCTGTCCCGTGCCCTGCCCATGCCCCCTTCCTCACCACAGGTGTTGATCTGCCCCCCCCCCCCACACACACTCCTTTAACCATAGCTGATGGTAGCTGTATCAGATATCAGTTTGGTATTGACCAATATGCCTCCTTAAATATCAGCTATCGGTATTGTCCCCCAAAAATGTCTACCAGTGCACCCCTATTTCTTGCCCTCTAATTCAAAGACTGTTCAAAATTGCATAAGAGATAGGCACCAGGTAATTATGGAAGATAATATGAAAGCCATATTAATAAGATATAAAGTAAGCACCCAGAAGTAGAACAGTAACTGACAGTATCATTTTTTAGCTCCCTTGGCTTTTCCTAACTTCTGAATACAGTACCAGTTTCATGAAACTGACAAACTGACTTTCCTCCAGAACTTAAATATGATAAGAAGTCAAATAGCATGAAGCTTCCAAATGAAGCTCTGGTACCTTTATACAGCAGAAAAGCACCGTAAACAAAACATCGGAATTTAGCTAGTGCTAACCTAAACATTACAAGATAAAAACTTTTTCTTCACTTCAAATGAACTTTAGTCAATTGGTACAAAAAATAAAATTTTGCGTGGATTCTTCTCAACCTCTCTCCCTCATTGCTCTTTGAGTTCTCTAATAACTGAAGAAAAAGCATTTAAGTTGTTTTATACCTAAGAAGGGACAGAGATTTATTAGCAGCTCCTGTTGCTAGAGAGACCTGAATTCTTTTGCTGCCAATTTTATATCTGTGAAGACTGTTGACAGCTCCAATTGCTTCTTGCAGATTTTCCATTTGAACTGTAGCCTTCAGTTGGTAATCTGTATGAGGACTGAGCTCTACATTCTTTACCTGGAAGAGAAATATGAACCACACAGGTCACAAAAGAGACCAGACTGACCTAGAAGCCATTTCTTTAACATGGAAATTTAGACAAGTTATACACGAATTTATTTTGCAGCCATTTATAAACCATCCCATGGCATCTCATTGATGGGTTATTTTCTAGTCTTGGTAGCAAAACAATATCCACCTTTGTTTCAGTTATGATTAAATAAGATTAAAAGTATCAACTCAATATTTAAAGCCATCCATTACTTTTGAATCTAACATTAGGAGTAGAGGGTAATTTTAAAAAATATTTTACAAGCTCAAAATGAAAGCGCACACAGCACCTCTGTCACGTTTAACATACCTAGAAACACAGAATACAAAACAAAATATGTGGATCAAGAAGTATTATGGCTCAGCATCACAAAACACTAATTGCTGAGTTCCAACATGTTAAGATGTCACCAGACCAGTTTTTAGTCCTTATAGAAAGCTAAAGAAAGGAAATCAAATCAAATCAAAACAAAATCAGAAAGGATTAGATCCATTACCTTGCCATGTCTAGAGAAAATGTCTTGCAAAATTTGCTGCAACTCTTTTCTGGACAACCTGTAGTCTATATTGCTGATATGAATATCTGCACCATTTGCAAAAGGATCAGGAGAGTCTGTACCACTGGTCTGATTTATAATATTGAAGGTGAGTGGGGACGATCTGTTTGAAAGGTTTGGAGACATACTCCTGATTAAAAAGAAAAGAAAAGGAAAAAAAGCATTTTGTTTTCATTCAATGAATATGACAAACGACGATTCTGTTGGTATCCACGTGCTGAAAATACAAGCATGTGCAAGAAAGCTCACACAAATTAGGTAAAACAGATTTACCAAGGTTAACTGAATTTTTCTTACACAAAAGCATTTTGTTCACGTGTCCAAACACAGGAACCGAAAGCGTCTTCTTTTTACACTGAAGAATGGATTATTTCCTCAGAAAAACCCAAACAAACAACCTCCCCCCAAAAAAACAACCTAGAACCCCCACAAAACTATCATCTCAAAATGAACAGCAGAGTTTGGAGCTGGATAGAATTTTTGCTCATAAAATATATACTTTCCTCTATACATTAAAAGCCAAAACTTCTTCCCGTTATCTACCCAGGAAGACTTTTCCCAAGCCCATTAGGCAATGTTTGCATCGCTGGGCACATGCAGGCCTTGGAAAAAAATCTTGCCTCAAATGTTAAGAAGCAGAAGTACTTCAGAAATACTGTGAACTCTACCATTACCAGTAAGGAGAGAAACAGCTACCACAAAGTGAGCTTCTATTTGAAAGTGAGGAATGTTCCCTTTCTTGTTTTTAAATCCAGCTCTATCCATTAGTGCTCAGATAGCAACTAATACGTTAGCATTCTTACTTAAGACTGAGTCACCATGCATTAGTGTCAAAATGACTGTTAGACACAAATCCATAGGCAGGATTTTTTTCGGCAGTGAGGTCAGGAAGGCTTGTGGGGGGTTTTTGTTTTTTAAACAAACACAAATCACCTAGCAAATCCAGCCCAAATATTCCAGATATTAAATACATGCAGACTTACCGAGATGACCAGCAGCTCTGGGACATAAACAGAGGACTCAGCTGTCGTGATGATGTTAGCTTGCTGAAAGCAGAAGGGTAGCTGACTTGGAATACTGTTTCATCTTTATCTTTTCTTTCTACAGGAGAGTTGCTAATGCTTCTGGGAACAACGGTCTCTTTTTTACTTGGGGACAGGAGGTGGGAGGGAGGGGTTAGAGAAGAAAAAAAAAGAGATGCGTTATGTTGCAGAGCTCAAGGTTTTTACTCAATTAAATTTATTGTAGTGTTAGTTTTTTCCCCCAACATACTTCTGGTTGATTTTATAGGTAGATTCTCCTGTTCCTACTTTTTTGGTTGTTGGACACACTTGTTTAGAGTTATTCTGTGCAGGAATTTGTCCTCTTAACTGGTCTTGCTGGTTTTCAATATTTCTACTGATAGTTTTTGATTCAAGGCGGCACAGCTCCTTTACAGCAAGGGAAACAAAGCAGTTAAGAAAAAAAACCCATAAAAATTGTGACATTTTCTCCTTCATAAGACTTTCCTTCTTCAAAACAGCTGTACAAATAAATTCTAAGTGCAATTGGAAGTAAAATTATACCCAGTGACAATTTAAAAACAAACAGCAACATTTTGTTAGAAATATGGTAGAAATTCGTGGTAACTACAATGAAATGGGGTAGAGGTCCATTTCAATCTTTAGAATTACCGGATTATTTGCGCACTGAATTACTCTCCCACCCCTTCAAGATACAGTAGGCAAGATCAGTCGTTTTCAAAGCAAAGTTAAATGATAACAGCAGTATTTGGAGCCCTGGACAGCAAACTGACAGCACTTAGGCCTGAAAAAGAGTGGTGTGAAGGCAGAAGATAAAAGCTACTCTTCAGAAGATCTTATCCTCCATTGAGGAAAATCACTCCCAACACATGGAGGTTAAGATTCAGAAAACTACTGATTATATCAGAAGAACATAGCAGGAATGAGAATGATGGTACTACCTGTAAACTTTTAACATTTGCAGCTTTTGTGGCAGCGCCATGCATCTGCAATCCTTTCCCTGCAGTGGTTTTGGCACTGGAAGACTGGTCACTTGAGTCTTTGCTGAGGAGGCACAGCTTTGTGTTCTTGTTCACTTTTTTTGGAGACTTCATCTTTTCCGCTCCAACACAGTTTGAACTTTTTGTTGTTTCACTGAGTTCTTTGTTTTTTGGGGTAAAAGACACAATAATTCTATTGCCAAACACATCTTCGTTTTCCATTCGCTTCTGAGCACGCTCAGCGTTTTCTTGGTTTAAAAAGCGAAGAATTGCACTGCTTCCAGAAATGCTTAGCACTTTCCCTCCACAGTTGTCAGACAAGCGCCTGAGTCTGTTGCTGACGCTTTTGCTGTCTCTGTTCGTTGGCAAGTTGTAAACATATAACAGTGTATGGCATGGCTGTTGAAAGAAAAAAGTAATAAGATAAGTTCCCATAATTACAAATAACTAAACAATCTTTTTGCTGACATTTTCCAGGGGTCCAAAATTAAAACTTGGGAAAACTATAATGGGTGGTGGGAGGGAACACTAATTAAAGGTTAAAATCATTTAGGAGATGCAGGAATCATCCTATTTTCCTAGAACTTCTCACCTTTTGAATTTGCAACCCAAAAGTTGCAACTATGACAGTTCATGAACAAGCATACCTACAAATAGACGCAGACAAAATTGGTATAATTTGTATCTCAGGAAGAAATAATGGACATTTTTGTAATGCAATGATACCAGGGCTCAGAGTTAAAGAACTGCCACTGAAGAGGTTAAAAAAAAGGCAAATTATCAATACAGAAACAATAGCAGTCCTGGTGTTTGCAGTGCTCCTGGTTAAGTTGAAATGCAGCTGCTTGCAGATGTTAAAAAACAAGCAAACAAAACAACCACACTTTACTGGAAGAAGCAGTGCACTGCTTCAACCTGGCTCCACAGTGTCTGTATAGATTGAGCACTTTGGTGCGTACCCTTGAAACACACAGCAGTGCTGCTGAAAATATCCCAATTGTTACATGAACTTCTGCAAAATCAGAGACATAAGAGGGCTCATACACACTGAGATTTTCTACAATATATATATAATAACAGTCACTTACAGGAATTTTCAATGGCAACCTTGGTGGCAAGTCTGAAATAAATTCTTCGAAATGGATAAGCTGATGAGCATGATGTAACAGTGCTTCTGAAGCTTGGTTTTTATGTACCAAAATTATATGGAAACCATGCCGATGTCTCAAGTCGCTAAGTTCCAAAGCAAAATTTACATCAGCTGAAACAAAAAAAATCCAGTCAAGTCACTCATAAGAGATTACTTTGACAGGTTCTGCTTACCTCAAAAAAGCAGCTTCATGCAAAAAGAATAACAATAGCTCTAAGCATTTAGAAAAAGGGATATCCCACTTAGCAGCAAAGTTTAGACTCTAACAAAAGCTTTCTAACTCATAATAGATACTTCTGTAATAAAGATTTTGCTTCAATAGAGTTATTATAGCATTAAGTGAAGTCCAGAAATGTGGCATTTAATATTAATGATATGTATGTATCCTGCATTAGTCTCTTGTAATAATGCAAAAATTGAATACTTTGGAGTAGAAGACATATTCCAAAATTTTCCACAAAGGCTATTATTTAGAGTAATGAAATCAATACGCAGTGCCCACTTAAGTCTTATTGGAAGATACTTACAAGACCTTTCAATGATGCACACAGTGATATGTCAGCTATATATAAATCATGGTTTAATAAGCAATATTCAGTTTTCACTCATTGTTTTAAAAGGATCACTGTAATCTGTTATCAATTCTCATTTGAGCACTTCAGCTAGATAGTGCTGATTCTAAACACAACCTTTGGGAAATATCACACAGCAAACGTTCCCCGTGAAGGTCTGACTTGAAACATTTACATGCAAGAGAGGACCTGAATTCTGTCCCCAAAGTCTAGAAAGACACCGTACATTTTTCACAATACAACTGACATACTTACTTGAGACAAGAACCACAGTGGCAGGTGCAGTGTGAGTATCAGCAAACCTTCTAAGACTCTGTCTCAGTTTGTCATCAGCAGCATTCTTTGCTGTGGCATTGATATGTGCAACAGTCACCTACAGATTATAAAAACATGCTTTTAAAGAAAAAAACTTAAAAATAAAAAAGCACATATAGCAGACCAAGTTCTGCATTTACCTCTCAGTTTAACACACAATGTACACCACACAAAAATACTTTATGATGTATAAAGGTATGAAGTAGAAAGGTGTTTCATAGGAGAAATTAGATTTGAGAGAGAAGTTTTGAGAACTTCTTTAAAAAATAAACAGACTTAATAAATTAATCTTAGATCCACTGTACTTAGCTCTCCCCTTAAAAAGGAGGAGACTTGCATGTGCTAGAGGATGTACAAGAGAAACCGTGATAAACTAAACCATTCTCTTATAATTGGTCTATAATATTGTTTGTTCTGAATACACTGTTTCAATTTTGCATTTTAATAAAATCATGGGGAAGAGCTTAATGTTTGTTTGACTTATGTAAAGTTAAAACACACAAGATATTACTATAATAAAAATTACTAATAAAGGATTGCTTGCACCTTCAAATTAGCCTGAAAATAAAATCTGAAAACACATTCCTAAACCATTAACACAGCAGTAAACAAGAGAACCCTGCTGGCAGGTATGATGGAAACACTTTTAAAACAGAGAATCTATAAATACTAGTCTTCAAAAATATGGACAACCCAGGAAAAGGGGACCCCTTCTGAGAATTATTAGGACTTTTTATTAGAAGATAAAGGATTGAATCCGTTTAAAATGCTGACCAATGCTTGTTCCAAGACGGGCAGACATGTTTTGCTGAAACTGCAGAAAAGTGTAGCTACAGTGCTCAAGGAGGCTAGAACAGTTTTTTGTAGACGTAGATGTATACATTTTTAATGAGAACTGTAGAACTATTTTGAGCAATTTTTTAATTTTTGAAGAATTCATACTAATTGGCAACTGAACCTAAACATGATTTATATCGTTGGTTCATTTGTTCTTTTTGGCAATTAGATACCTACTAAGGGTTTGGACTCAGTAAGTTAGCCCCATTTGTCCACCTATTTATCTAGGTAACTTCCGAATTGCACTTTCAAGCCCACCAATAACCATAATCCTAATTCTGTTTTACATGACTGGGCTTTACAGTGAGCTATTTCAACTTCACCAATACCTTGCTTAAAAGATATATTCCCCCTTTCACTATTTTGAAACAATGGTCTATTCAGTGTTGTCCCAACAACGATACAGTTGTTTTCAAAAGAGTAATCATTTTCAGAATTTCAGATATCTAATAAACCTAAAATATAATTCAGACATATGCTTGCTTGGACTTAAGCATGCTCAAATACTGAATTAAAAATATATATCTACCAAGAAAAAACAAAGGTTTGAACACAGCAACTTATCTGTTAACAGATTAAGACCTAGAAATAGTTCACATTAAATCCTAGAAAAAATAAGCAGCAGTGCCGTCATAAAAAAATGGTATTCCAGTTTCACTAGAACTCATCCCTCCACTTTAAATAAAGCAAGAACAAATGTCTGGTGCTCCCTAACATCACCTGACCTAATCTATCCTGACAATTTGCAAACCCTAATACAGATTGTTTACATACATTTAGGATGTCTGAAAGCATGCAGCTTCCCTTAATTAAGCACACCATAAATTGCTCTCATTCACTCTCCCATACCTGGCAGTTGTTTAGCTCTTGAATAACTTCTTTATTTTCTTTACTGATGTCACACACACAGATGAATTCTGCTTCTCTGTGACCTTTAAAAAACTTCTCACGAATTCGCTGTACAACTGCAATAGCTGAACGGCCAGTCGGAACTGAGCAGTTTTCAATATCCCAGAAGACTCCAATGGGGGGCAAGTTTTCTAGTAACTGGCCAGTTACTGCAACTTCTGGAGATCCTGTACAGATGTGATGAAATACCTTTAATTTCAGTCTGAATGATGCTTAGAAAATGAACCTCTGCAGTTACAAGCATTAGGATATAAAAGATATCAAAGGTAGGTATTGAACTACAAGCCTAGAACAACAATTCTCAGGAAATGCAACTAAGCAATGCAATTAGAAGTAACAACTAGTTGTCTAAAAGGGCCACCTTTTTAATGCAAAATGATTCTTCTTTATTTTAAATCAATACTTGAACCATGAATTTACCAATGTTTTCTCTTAGTCAAGTTTGGAGAAGAAATTGATTGCCATTGAACAAAGATTGCTCTCTCCCTCCCTCCAACTTGTATCCTCCAACAGGCCACGAGAATTAGGAGTCTGGCCTGCTTGCCTTTCCCCACAAATTCTAGGCCTCTAGGAGCCACACAGGCCAGATGAAATTGGTCTGCAGGCTGGATGCAGCTCAAACTATATCTTTGACATCCTGCCATAGAAAATATGAGACTGTCAAAATCAAAACTATGTTAAAGAACCAAGCAAATTTGTTGAGGAAGGGCGTTTCTGACACCACTTAAATTGCTAATTGTTGTCTAAAACCTTACACAGAAGTTCACAATTATTACTGTATTAATAACAAAAAATAGTAACGTAAATGCCCAGTGTGAAGTGCACTGTTAAATAACTAAAAAACAAATTTGAACTGGAACATGACTCTGGTACAAGGAGTTATCATGAGCTGAGGAATAATTTTAGTTCTGATTTTTCAGAACAGACAAAAGCTGAATCATGCTTACATGTGTTCTATAACTCGCAATGGCCAGAAAATAGCAGGTGCCACATGAATGAAAATTAATACTTCTAGATGAGAGAAAAGTACCACATCACTGAACTTGGAACCAATGTTCAAAAGGTAAGTATACAAAAATGCTGTATTTACTCAAATAGAAGATGACCTTGAATATAAGATGACCCCCCACTAATTAGATCCTACGTATGGAAGATTTATAAAATTGGTTACAATTATTCAGGTATAGACTCTAATTATTGGAAGTTTGCCCTGAATTTATCCAGCAGGGAAAGTCAATTTGGGGAGGGGAGGGAGAGAGAAACCAGGTAGGCCTTTGCTCCGTCTCCCTCAGCAGCCTCTTCCCTCCTCTCCTTACTATCGGACCCTGCTCCCCCTGAGCATGTGGAAGTGAGGAGCAAATGTGAAAATAAAAAGCTTGAAATTAAACATGGCAACCCAGAATTTGCATCTAGTACCCACAGACTTAACTCATCCAGAATCAATGCATAGTTTTGGGTTTTTTTGAAACAGCTGCAAGTTTAAGCACAGGTATTTCATAAACACATTTTTGAAAAGCAGTTTGGCAGCTACTTGTATCTAGTATAGATTATGCATGATATTAGTCCAAAGCCAAAAGGCTCACAATTTACCGCATTAATTCATTCCCCGGGTTAGGCCCCACCAGTAAACAGCATTTTAAGCCAGAGCAACCCCACAACTCAGCACTGCTCAGTATGCATGTATACTCCAGATACCCTCCTCAAAGGATATGTATGCTAATTAGCCCCCACTCATGCCTGGAACCATGTGTTGTTTTCACAAGTCCTGGGATGCTCCAAAAATTTACATGCAAATAAGGTGCAGAGCAACCTGGTCTGGCTTCATCTCCTGGGGCGCAGATGTGTGCAGGAGTTTGATTCCCCAGGGACAACTAGCAGCAGCACACCTTGAGATGCAGCTACCTGTCCCCAAGGAATGCCAGTGCCACATGCGCTTTGGTGCGTGGCATGTTACACCAGGGAGCAGTAGGGGAGGCTGAAGCCAGTACTGTGTTGGCCCCAGAAGCCTTATCTGGGTCCTGCGGGCCTCCTGGGGCTGCAGCTATGGCAATCCTGGCAGGCAGAGCCTCACCAGCAGCCACAGCACAGCTCCAGGTGGCCTAGCTCCACTTTTCAGTAGTGCACTATGCCCAAGTATGTATGCTCTATTTCTATTTTTCAGCACATTTTCTCACCCCTGTGCATAAGCAGCGCACCCTCGCAGCACAGAAAACACCAGACTGCACAGTATGTGGTGTTGCAAACGTGTTTGAGGTACCACATACTGCACAACTGTGCTCATCTGGACATGCTGATAGGGGGCTTGCCCATGTTGATCATATGCACCAGGCTGAAAGGGGGCACAACTAAGGGCTATTGGATGAACTGTATGCAATGTTGTAGCTCGCCATGGTTTGAAAGAGTCGGTGGTGAGGGGGATTGCACTTAATGGGCACTAGCATGTCTTACTCAGATGGTTTGCACTAATGTATCCTTGTGGTAGATTCCCATCAGCATCTTTGCCCAATGTCAGACATGTATTTTAATCGTGTTTAGTGTTGGCTGCATTTGATCAGCTTCATAGTTGGTTTCCATTACTGAACACGTGCTGCTTTTGCTAGCAGTTTATTGACATATAATGTGTTTAGTGAGATTTCCTTACATGCAATAAGACAAGTGGCTTTTTCCCCTCCAAAGCCAACTGAGGAGAAAAAAAAAAAAAACAACTTTGTCTTGTATTTGAGTAAATACAGCATTATGCTAATGTCATTATTGACTGGGCTGAGCTATCAAACAGAAACAAATAGTTTAGTATGTTTTGGTGTTACTTAAACATTCTCAGAAAGAGGTGCAAATTTTTAATATTCAACAGCTTTTTAAGAAGTGCATCCTTTAAGTAAACCTTTCAAACAAATGGAGTTTACCATATTCCTGTGGAGATTTGCCCAGGCTGCTCGCCAGTAATAAACGCGTCTCTTTTGCCGTTCCTTTGGTTCCGCAGCCATTACATATTGGGATAGAGATGGGTGCAGTCTTAGTACTTGGAGGAGGAATATTTGGCCATACTTTAGCAGGATCAATTAAAGTATTTCTGGTTGGCTGTCGAGACATTTTTCCAAAACACGAATTAGTTTAGTGTACATAACTGTGCATACCATTCCAAATTCTAAACACTGATTCTTACCCCTCCAATGACAAACACTTTCTAGTCAACTGAGGTTAATTTTCAGATGAACAGGTACATCAATAACACTGAATAAAGCATCTTTCCCTCGTACAACCTTCCTTTCTTTGCACACCTTAGAATCCTCAGTCACTGTTGGAGTTTAAGGTGCTTGATTCAGACACTATCCTTAAGACATTCAGGTTGCTCACAGATGTTTAAAATCACAAAATGATACTTTACCGGAAGCAGCAACACCTTACTTCAACCCAGCTCCACAGAATCTGTACCGATTGGGCACTCCAGCTGGGATTTTGGACAATTTTAGCTACAGCCGATTCAATCACCTACTAGATAAAAGTGACAAAAAAGCCCCGCTAAAGTGCCTGATCTATACAGATGTTGGGCGAGCTGGGTCCAGCCAATACATTGCCTCTCCTGGGCACGTGCTGGGCTCAGTGCAGGAGCACACCAAGTTTAAAGTTAAGTGCTGTTTGGGTTTTTTTATGTCTGCAAGTAGCCTCAATTTTCAACAGGGTGGGGGAGGAGGGGAAGACTGTTATTTTAATGAATCTCAACATTTCCAATATCAAGGCATCCATAAGTTACTGATGAGTTTTTTAAATTCTTGGCCTTGTTTGGTGAAGTGAATTTATATATTCATTTTGATATTAATTTTTTTAAACTCCTCTCAATTTCTGAGCCTCAGGTAACGCTTTGCAGTACAAGATTTGCAACAAATATCACTTCTGAAGCATTAGTAAAATTTAAAATTAAATTTAAATCTAAATTCAGTTAAATATTCAATATATACTGAACCGATATCAAATCAAAAAAAGTAAATTATAGGTTAGGAAAGGCTGATCTCAGGCACTTGACTTTTTTCATGAGATCCACCTTGATCAGATCCCTGTGCTGATTACAGACTAAATGTCATTCAATCTATCAAGTCACTACTAACGTTACATTTCATCTGGATCTGTCAGAATAAAAGTAAGCTCTCTTTCCGGGACTATTTAACATTCTGTTCAATTAATAATAGAATTAGGATACATACAATCAAACAGTACAATAGCCTGTTCTACTTTCCCACAGAAGTGAATGTTACTTCCATAAAAGTGCTCACCTTGGAAAGACCAGTCTTCCTATACCATGGCCCTTATTCTACATAACACTGCCAACTGCTATTCTTGTTTATGCTTTCTGGCAGCAGGCCAAGACGACTAGCTTGGTTCCAAGATGGGTTATGATCCAGCTGCCATTATCATTTCTCTCCACTGGCTGGCTGCAGCATAGCACAGGTGAAACTCCTCACTGCTGACCCCCCAACCCCAACCCTGTGAGCTACATCTAATTGCTCTGTGTGGGCCATAGATTGCTGATCCCTAAACTACAAGATTCAAGCCCCTCCCACTTAAAGACCTGTTTGTTAGAGCTTTTATAATAAACCTTATATGAGGAAATGCAATGTATACAAACCTTGCTTAAACAGTCATTGCAGTAGTGAGAACCCTTTAAACAAACCGAAGGTGCCATATTTAGGTGCAAAGAGTTGGCGCACACACGTGATGTTAGCTCCGATTGTGTAATGTGCTCCTCCAAGTGCCCTGCAGCCCCACTCGTGAATTCAGAACAGGGAAAATATCCAGAAGATGGACAGCTCTGAAGGGCTGGAAATTGATGCAGTTTGTGCACGTTACCATGACAGGATTGGAAATGGAGTTTTCCACAACAAGGCAGATGTTGACAGGAAGATGCATTATTTTCTATGCACATGCCAGGGAAGTCATTTGTAATGCCTGTCAAACTGCTTCTAGCTGTAGCGTTCTTGAGTGAAGATGCAGACTGATAAGCAAACCCTGACCCTATTTGACAAGTAATTGTCCCAGTGCTTTGAGAGTCTAATATTGTGCCAGGGTGAATCAAGCTACCACCACCACTACCAAAATGCAACTGAGACGTGCAGGAAGAGTCAGAGCCGTGAGTGCAACAGCTTACTTTGGGGGCAGATGAAAGTTGTATTTGCCGTTGATGAATAGGATGAACATCAGGAAGTGGTACTGCTGGAAAGAGTTTAGAGCTAGCATGGTGAGGAGATGGAGCATCCTTCAATTCCACAGCAGTTTTGTTGCTCTCCATGTAATCTTTCTGGTGGAGGAGGGAGGGGGAAAAAAAACCAAAAATCATACATGAGATTTACCCCAAAATGTAAAAAGGTATAACCCACTAATTTACAGTAACAAACAGCTAATATTTACTGGTTATTTTAACTATGACAGAAGCCAGCAAATCATAAATGATTATAAATACCATCATAACATCAGATACATGTGCTAAGCTCTAGACATCTTCTGTATAAGTTGCATACATAAATTTAAAGGGACAAATTTCTGGGATAATAAATACAAAAGACTATAAACCAGAACAGTAACTGACTACAAAGATAGATCACTAAATGTAGAAACCGAAGGAGGCAGAAGAAAAAAAAGTTAAGAAATTAAAATTAAAATTTTTTTTCTCCACTTGAAAAGCAAAGCAAACGGACATACAATATCACCAGGACATACAACTTCTGTAATGGAAGCAAATTGCAATGCAGAAGTAATGAAGAAATGGTTATAATATATAATTTACTTAGAATACACACATTTACTTAGACTTGGATCAAGGCCATCAAAAATAGGCTGTTGAAAGATACCTAGTATCCACAAAGTGAAAAATGAGCATCTTAAAAGCCAAGAACAGAAAAAGAACAAAAACAAAGAGACAGAACGCAGGTAAACTATGATGGCAAAGCAGTGATTTTTCAACAGAGGAAGAACAAAAAAAACCCAAAACAAAACATTGGATGTCCATGGGGTGGCTGGACAATGGAAGCAAATTTGTTGGGTACATGCGTTTTTTTGCACGTGCAAGTTCTAGATTTCATTAGATTTTCAATCTTTACATTAGAATTTTAAAATGCAAGTGCGTAGAGTCGTGGGACAAAAGATAGTTAAGAATTAGACATTTGTAAATAACTGTAAAAGGTTGTGCTAAAAATTTGTCTTATAAGAAATAGGACTATATGTTATGATTCAGGGCTTAAGCAAATCAGCTATGAAGATGGGAAAAATGCCTCTCCTCTCTCCAGTAAAATACTATCATCTAGTACATGAGTGCCTTTTGTCCACAGATCCTAAACCACTTTAAAGAAGTTGATCAAACTGAGTATTCATACACTGTATTCTCTATTCATTACAGATGGAGCAAAACTGAGAAAGAAAAGTTATTTGCTAAGAACTATTCAACTGGTCAGTGACACAGCTGACACTACTCAATTACTCTACAACCCAGCCATTGCCCACCTAATACTGCATAATGAGAAACATCAGTTTATTTTAGTACATTAGTTATGTTCTTAGTACAGTGAAAAATTACCGTGTCTGTACTGCAAGGTGAAGTCTTTCCAGTTGCAGAAAAGCAATTAGAGAATTTCCACAGCCATGGTTTAACATCATTATCTTGTCGCTGAAGCCACCCAAAAGATCTATTGCAGAGGTTCTCCGAACTGTTTCCTTCCATTATACAGCCATACAAAATGGTTCAACATTCTTTCATCCCTCTTTTCTTTCATTCTTCCCACCTGTAAAAAAGTGAGCATGTTTTAAATAATATTTTTAAAGATAACGAAAAATATATTGCTTTATTCTGTACTCCAATAAAAAGGAAGTTTCTGTATCTGTACTACTTGATTCAACTTAATAAATATTTTGAATGCAACTTAGACTTATATCTACAATGTGTTTTTGTAACTTCTTCCCTGAAGCTGAACACAAACCTGAGGCATAAGCAAGTTGATATAAGTATTTTTTAGGCTCACGGTAAATCTACCGACTACTGAAATGGTTTTATATAGTTCATAACATCACTCCACTTATGAATATTAACCAGAATCTAGATTTTCAAGAGAAGTGTTCAAAATGAAACCCACTGTACTCAACAAACGGGAAACTAAATAATCATCAAATTTTCTCTCATTTAACCTGCAACAACTTATACATTCATCTGTTTCGGACATACAATGTAAATACCAAGTATTTATATAGTTCTTTCCCTAATCCAGACTCTTTATAAAATGTTGCTAATCCTCTGCATACCTTGAGATATAAGCATCTGTCTTGTTTTAGAGTCCCAGAAACCTAAGCAACCTCCCAAGACCCTGCAGCAAATGTATTAAGTGAGCTTTGATTAGAAACAGACTTCTTGACCTGTGCCCACATGCTGCATCCGCTAGGCCAAGCTGTTTCTCAGCCTTTAGTTTCATTTATGTAAGTTGGGTGGTGTCTGCCAAACCCTTTACTGTAGGGTTTTTTTAAAAGTACCGATACTAAAAAGTTACACAACTACTACGAACATAAAAGCCTAACTGCCCACGTGATCCCTGCTCCCAGCTGCAGCCTCTTCAGAACGCGACATCGAGCCGATCGACTCTCGCAACTTGAAAGCATTCGGCTTATGAAATGGAGACACTTATTCAATCACTTTAAAACAAAGGGGCAAGAAACACTTATACAAGATAAGAGTCAAGGAACCCTCCGTGCTTTTCACCTCTGGGCTGAGGCTCAGTAGGCTGGGGTTTGAGGGGAGTTCAGGGGGGGTTGAGCGGGTCCCCCACCCCCTTGGCTTGGCCGCAGCGTTTTGCATCCCCGCTCCGGCCTGAAGCAACAGCAAGACCAGCAGGGGCCGCCCATGAGCCCGCCGGGTGACAAGCCCGGGACGGGGGCGGGGGGTAGAAGCCGGGGGCAGCCCCTCCCAGTGTCTCCGGGCGGAGCCGCCCCGGGAACAGCTCCGACGCCCCCTGCGGTGGGTGCGCCCCGGGGC
>NW_017728927.1:4450823-4533067 GCF_001723895.1 Crocodylus porosus | reverse complement strand
GTTTTGCTTCCCCCGCCGCTCCGCGCTTCCGCCGCCAAGCACCGCGCGCGGCCGCAAACGGGCGCCGGTCGTAAACGGGAACTGTCGTAAAGCCCCGTCCCCACCCCCACCTTCTCCGAGCGGGGGCGGGGCTCGGCCAACCAGGGCCCCGCCCCCCGCAGGCAGCCGGGGCGACGCCACACCCACGTGTGTCCGCGGGCCGGGCTTGCGCCTATGGATTCACTCGCATTAGAGGCGCCGGGCCCGGTGGGCTGTGGCAGGATGGCTTCTCCGTGGGAAACAGCTGGGAGATGGTCATCTGAGGGGATGTTTCCAGTGACCCGGAGCAAAGTAGCCCCACGGCTTTTCCCAGATTTAGATAGCTTAGATATGAATTAAAGGCGGTTTTAAGTTTTTGGGGGTTTGTTTTTTTGATGGTCTACAACAGCTTTGAAATAGTTTGTCCGGAAATCAAAAAAGAAACAGACTTTTTCCTCCACCTGCGTAGCTAGGTAGAAGGCTCTTGGGCTGGCGAAATAGCAAAACGGAGAATATGCGCTGAAGGTTCGGGGTTTTTTTAATGTCTGAAGTAAGCAAATGTGAAGATAGAGGGGCAGATCATAGGTGCTGACTTTGTTTTTTGCCAGGTGGGTGCGGGCAGGTGTAATTTCCCCCACCTCCCCCAAAAAAACAAAAACAAACCCCAAACCACCAACCCCAGCATTTTACTTTTAACTCAGCACTTTCCCAGCCAAGCCTCAGCAGGCCCAGAAAAGGCAGCACGTTACTCTGCCCAGCTCTGCAGCGTCTGTGAAAATCAGGTGCTTTAGTGGGGCCTTTTTGGTGCTTTGATCTAATAGCTGATTGAATTGGTTTTAGCTAAAAGCATCAAAAAGCTCTGCTAAAGAGACTGATCTTTACAGATACTACAGAGCTGGGTAGAGGTCACCAGAAAGGGCAGAACTTCCAGTAAAGTGCGTTTTTTGGGGGTTTTTTTTTAAACATCTGCAGATTACTCCATGGGTGCTGAGCACCTGCTAACTTTTTTCGGAGGGTGTTTGAGCCCCGGAGCACCCAGAGTTGGTGCTTATGGCTCCATTACAGTTTAAAGATCAGCATCAACTTTTATATCTGCCGCGGATCAATGCTAAGATTATTTTGCTAATTTTTTTTGTTAGGGTTTTTCCTTTAACTGAAGAGTCTACACCAGGGGTAGGCATCCCCCGGCACGTATACCAGAGCGTGGCACATGAAGGTATTTTGGTTGGCATTTGTGCCCCAGCATGGACAGCAGGGGAGCTGGAAAGATGGGCCCCCTTTGCAGGTCCTCCGCCATCCACCCCAGCACACCATCATCTTACAAGTTGAGGTTATGGGTACTCTTGGCACTCTGCCTAAAAACACTGTCAACCCCTGGTTTACATTGTTATTGCGCTAACGCCTTGCTCCCTCGAGGACTCAAAGGATCAGCATTCCTCTTAGCAGATATTTAAGCCTTTGCAGGATTGGTCTCCTATGGTTTCAGGGGTTTGACCCTGCATGGTCAGTCAACAGGATCAGGATCAAAGTTTCAGTTCCTTGCAAGGATATATGGGTGCCTGTTGCCAGGTATCTTGTAAAACTAGTTGCTGAGCTGCTAGTGCAATCGGTGATGTATGTTCGCATTCATGTGGGCTGAATCAAACTCCAATGAGGTAATTTGTGTATTTGTTTTGCCTCTCAGGAAGCAAATACCAGACACACCTAATGAGCAAGTATTTGTGTGCATTATCCCATAGGTGCACCCCTGCAGTACTTCAAAAAGCATCAGGATGCCCTAGCCCTGTTATTAATAAAAGTAGACCTGAAGTCTGGTGAAGTCAAATCAAAGAAACTTGACTGCACTGAGCTTTAGGATTTGGCTTGGTGATGGCTGGTGAGCATTCCTGTGCTTCCCAGTGGCCTAAGCTAGATAAACAGCATTTGGGTGTGATCACTCAGGTCATTCCTAGCTTCTCTTTACCTTTCTACAGGATTGTTGGGCTTCTATTGCAATAATTTCCAAATGGAAATAATAAAAAAGGCGCATGTAAATACTGTGCTTTGGTGTCTCTCAAAGGGCCTAACCTTAGTTTAATAGTTTCTATAGTTGGAAGGGACCTAAACAGATCACCAAGTCCAACCCCCTGCCCTTGGCTGGAAAGAGTGCTGGGATCATAATACCCCAGCCAGATATCTATCCAAGGTCCTCTTGAAGACCCCCAAGGTAGGGGAGAGCACCACCTCCCTTGGGAGCCCATTCCAGAGCCTGGCAGCCCTAACTGTAAAGTAATGCCTCCTGATATCAAGCCCTGAACCTGCTCTCAATCAATTTGTGGCAGTTACTTCTTGTTATCCCAGGTGGTGCCTGGGGGAACAGAGCCTTACCTATTTTCCACTGGTCCCCCTGGTGAGTTTATAGATGGCCACCAGTTCCCCTCTCAGTCTTCTCTTCTGGAGGCTGAATAGATTCAGGCCCTTTATAGTCTATTTTCATAGGGCTTGGCCTGCTGCCCTGTGACCATTCGAGTGGACCTCCTCTGGACTCTCTCAAGGTTAGCCACACCCCTCTTGAAGTGTGGCTTCCAGAACTGGATGCAGTACTCCAGCTGTGGCCTGAATAGTGTCGCATAGAGGGGGAGGATCACCTCCTTGGCCTTGCTTGTGATGCATCGGTGGATGTACGACAAGGTGTGGTTAGCCTTACTGACCACTTCCATGCATTGGCGGTTTATGTCCATGAGTTCAGTTAGAGCAGAGTGGAAATGCAGAATCTTCAGTAACCAAAGAGTAGATTGAGAGGGGCTTTTAATATACCAAGGTTACACTTTAATATTTGAACTCATTTACAGCTACTTGCCCATATTTCTGTGAAAACCTGATCCTTCGGAACAAAAACTTTCTATCCTGGGTTTTGGTGAACTTTTAAGACATTCCAAGGGAAAAGTGTACGTGTACATGTGTTTCAGTGCTGTTGGTTGTAGCTGGGTTGGTCTAAGGATGTAGGCAGACAGGGTTCTTTGGGTAGATGTGATATCTTTTATTAGGCCAAGTAAATAGTTGGAAAACTTGCTCTTTGCAAGCTTGTGGGTGTTTGTGCCGGAAAGCTTACAAAGAATAAATTTTCTAACTATTTAATATTTAGTTGGTCTAATAAAAGATACCACATCTAGCCAAAGAACCTTGTCTGCCCATATGCGCACCTCGCCCCCCCCCCCCCCCCCCCCCCCCGCCCCGATTATAACACTTTTGCCTCTAGATCAATATGGTTACAACCTGGATACCTGACACATGGAAGATAATGAATTCCAGCCACTTTTTGAAATGAAAACTTCATAATTTTACAAAGAAGCAAAATTTACTACCTGAAACCCAAGCCCCTGCTTCTGCCTTTGTTCGAGCTAATTTGCATGCTAACAAAGCACAGAGATACCTCTCCACAAAAGAAATCCCTGCCCAGAAGAGCATTTCAGCTTTCTACTCTTCTGTGAAATATGAAATATCATAACCAGAAGGAAACGTAAGTCTACATGCTGCTTCCCACTAGACAACTTGGAGGCAAAAAGACTTTTCCAACTTTTCGCTGAGCCTAATCTGCACAAAATGACCTGTTCCAAACAGGGATGTGTTTGGTAGCTGTGTTGGTTTGAGACAAAACTAAATGCAAAGCTCTAGAACTCTTGGTTCAGAGATGATACCTTTTATTAAACCAACTAAAACATGGCAAAAAAATTATCATTTGCTGCAAGCTTTTGGGCACGCACGTCCTTCCTCAGAAACTGAAGGGTGTGCACGCCTAAAAGCTTGCAGCAAAAGATAATTTTTGTTGTTATTTTTAGTTGGTCTAATAACAGATATCATCTCTGAACCAGGAGCTCAAGAGCTTTGCATTTCGGTTCCAAACAGGAGATTTTACCACACTGTCAGCTCTCTTGTGAAATATGAACCCAGGAGAACATTTACAGTCTTTGCAATTTCCTATGCCTGATGAAGGGCAGCCGAAAGCTTGCAAATAAATAATTTCTTTTGCAAATATCTACTTGGTCTAATAAAAGATACCACCTCTGCCAGGCGTTTTGAGTCCTGATTATAACACTAGAACTCTTCTGTCCCAGCTCACACTACAGGCCCTAAAAACGAATGCATCTGCTTTCACGTGAGGAAAGGCAAACGCTGATGTCAGCGCAGACATGGACTTGTATCATCCTACGGCTTCCAAAGCCCCCAGCAGTTTTAGATGGTGTAAAATGACTACATGAATCGCAAGAGAGAGATGGTGACAGAGCAGGCGGTCTCCGGGAGCGTCGGGGATTGCAGCGGAAGTTGCCGAAGCCCACTGGCGGGCCCGGCATGCGGCTGCCTCGGCGGAGCGGGGGAAGAGACCCGCCTACCCCCTCCCCCGGCTCACGTCCCTTTAGAAAGAAGCAAACTTTCTGTTCGGAGAGCGGCGTTCTCGCGCAGCTGATTGGAGGAGCGCGTTCTGAGCACGTGACCCGGCGGCCAATTGGGCGGCGGGCAGAGGTTGGTTGTATTGGTTCGGATGGGGCCCGGGGAGGGCGGCGGCGCGGCGCGGCCGGGCAGTGCGGGGCGGCGGTGGCAGCGACGGCAGCGGTAGCGGTGAGCGCTTGGGCGGGGGGCGTGGGGGAGGCCGGTCGCGGGTCCCCCCGCTCGGTGGGGAGCCGCGGGTGGCTCCACGTGGCTGCGTTCCATTGTGGCCGTTCTCCCCCTTCCCTCCCGGGACCCAGCGCCGGGGGCCAGCCTCTGCATCTCTTCGGCCAGCCTGAGCCTCTGTCCCGCGCCAGGACTAACTTTCATGGGAACATTTTTTGGGGGCGGGGGGGTGTTCAGTTGGGCATGGGAACAGTATCCCAGATGCTGCAAGGGGCTGAGGGCATCGGGCCGGCATGGCCGGAGATGAGGCACTTGCCCTGCCATTCCCCGCCGACGGCTGGAAACTGAGAAGCGCTGGCGGTGACTGTGGGTGAACGACCCCGAGCCTCCTGCTAAGCGGCTGAGGCAGTCGGCACCCTAGCTGGGCCTTTGGCTGCAGTGCCACTGGTGGTGACCGCTGCTTCTTTCCATTGCCTTTTGGCTTTTAAACAACGGGAAGTGGCCTGTGGTGTGACACGGCACCGTGCAGCTTTAGGAAGTTTGAATCTTGGTGCCTTTGTCAGGTCCGGTCAGTCTCGAGGCTGCCACAACTGTTAGGGCACCTCAGATGCTGTCGCAACCCTTCTCCGCTCGGATGAGGTTAGTTGAGATGCTTTGTGGCATTAAAAACCCTTTGGGCAGAGTAACGTGGTGGCGCCTGTCTCTCCAGGTATGGATGGCCGTTGGCTCGCAAGAACTCATATGTCCTTGGACAGGTCTTGTTTTTAGTCCTGCTGGGTGTCCTCACACCCTCCTCACCCAGGTAAGCCTAGGTGGGGATGCCAGTTTAGCCTCTGACAGCCTGACCATGGAACAGGCTGTCCTGGTTTACGTAGTACCAAAGAGCAGACCAAGAGAGGCCTGGCCTGACAGTCGGTCCCTTTGGCGAGGGGGTGAAACCCTCTTCTCTGGGAGCAAAGAGAACTTATTTCAGATGATTCATCAATTCGGAGAGATTGTTAGGGGCTGGAAGGGACCTTGTAGATCATCAGGTACAGTCCCCCTGTCCTAGGCAGGAAAAAACAACTGGGGTCAAGTGACCCCAGCGATGTGACTGTCCAGTCTCCTTTTGAAGATGTCCGGGGTAGGTGACTGCACCACCACTGGAGGGATTCCATTCCAGTTTGGTCACCCTGACTGTGAAGGAGTTTTTCCTGGAATTGAGCCTGAAGCGGCCTTCCAGGAGTTTGTATCCATTGCTCCTGGTTTTCCCCGGGGTGCCCTGGTGAACGGTTGGTCACCAAGTTCTTGAAGTACCCCCCCTGATACTGTAAGCTGCTGCCACGTCCTCTCAGCCTTCTCTTCTGTAGGCTGAAGAGGCCCAAGTCCTTCAGCCTCTCCTCGGATGGCTTGTCTTGCAAGTCCCTGATCATACAGGTGGCTCTTCTCTGGACCCTCCCAAGTTTTCCCACATCCTTGTGAAACTGCGGTGCCCAGAACTGGATGCAGTATTCTAAGTATCAAAGTACTTCGTGTCTGATCAAGTAAGCTGCTGCTCACAAAAGCTTATGACTCTCTGATTTAGTTAGTCTGTAAGGTTTCTGTCTGAAGTCAAGGAAAGAAAACAATGGCTTCTCATGATGCATGGGGCAAACACCATCACATGTTCAGAGACGAGGAGAACCCTGCATATGTCCTGTCCCTGCCCTTGCCCTATTTGCATCCAGCCTGATGGCAAACCTACTGGACTCAATGGCTTGCCTACGTTTTGGAGCAGACCCTTGCTTCGGTGTGGGAGACAAGCTTATGATTAGGGAAGGATGTCCACCAGGAACCCTGTTGCCTCTGGGCCCTGATGGACTAAACAGGACTTCTGGATTCCCTGGGAAGTTTGCCTCTGAGCATACTTATTAGGTCTCATTGTTATCAGAGGGTCTCTCCTGCCTTCCCCCCACCCCCTCCGCAGTACTTGGTTTTAGGCAGTGGAGTTTTTCTGAAGCCTGACTGAGGTAACTGCAGAGCTGCCAAGTTAAATGGATCTTTAAAACTTTTGTTTTTTTCTTTTAAGCGCAAGAGTTGTTTTGAACTGTTTCAAACCATAGGTCTGGCTTGCTCGCTCTCTCTCTCTAACACAGGGTGCTGTATTTTTATTCCTCTGCTTAAATTGTATTGCTGATGAGCTGCGGTCCTGTATGTTGTGGCCAAGTATTTTGCAGCAATCATGTCACTTCTGTGAAATCACTTCCTGGAAAGAAACATGCAGACATTGGTTTTGTCACTGCAGCAGTCTATTTCTCATCTACAACTTCAGTGTTTGACTGATGCTAGGATTTTGTAATGTGTGGGACCAGCTGTGCTCATTACAAGCAGGAAGTCTGACCAAATATCTCTTCCCGGTTTCTACATAGATGAAAATGAGGTGTAGGCAAAGTGCCTGTGTGTGTGACTTCATCTTGTTTTTGATGGCAACATTAAGCATATACTAAACATTACCAAAACCTTTTTCAAAACAAAACTAACAGCTTTTCTGCAGTATCATTTGGTATTCTTTTTCACATAAAACAATATGTCTGCCAGGCCAACAGAGTGGCATTAGTTTAAGGGGGTGTTGCCAAGTCAAAATAAAACTATCTTAAAAACATCTTCCTTATCTTTATTGCATATAGTAGGAACTATGAAAAGTGAAAATTTTAAAAAAAATGACAAAACTTTCTCTCTCTGGCTGTTGTCATATTTTAGAAAAGTTACACTAATTGGTTTAACTTTTTACCTTTAAAATTGAATCCTTTGGTGCCAGCAGCACATTGGCAAATGCATAAGAGAGTTTCAAAACAAATGTTTTTCCTGGTAGTTTAAGATGAACCAAAAATTCATGGAGGCATTTTGATTCTGTTGAAGTTTAGTTGTGATGAAACTTAACATTTGGACTGGCTCTGTTAGCTTTCTTTTAACTAAACTTTGCCGTTGCATTTTAGGCTGTTTTGAAAATGTCATATAAACATCTCTACCTTACGTTTAGTCATTTTGGATGTTGCCTTGTGATGTGGGTGGAAAGAAGTCTGGATGTACTATTATCTAATTGTACGTCCTAGCTAGTTGAAGGCATGAGACACAAACCTACGGTATAAAGCAACTCATGTTCTGTCATGTTACATTGTCATAACAAATGGAGGGCCTCACATTTTTCAAACATGTAGTTCCAGTTTCATCATTAACTTGAAATGAGTTGGCCGTAGGTAATACTTAGGGGTGAGAATGGTGGAACAAAGTGTGCTCCAATTATGTATGTTTTCAGAGTTTTGAGGTGTATGTTAGGACTTGTTTGCAAAGAGACATGTAACATTATATAATGGAATAGAGATTATAATGGACTGCCAAAATAACCTTTTGTGTGGTTGTCCTTATAAATTAAACTTCCCAACAGACCATACAGGTATAATTTATAAGGACAACCACACAAGAGGTTATTTTGGCAGTCCATTACAATCTATTACATTATAAATTATACCTGTATGGTCTGTTAGGAAGTTTTACCCATGTAGTCATGCCCTTAGGAACCTAAAAAGAAATCTTCCTCCTTCCTATCCTCAAAACTGTGCCCATGTGTAGGGGGACAAAAGGACCTTAGACCAAATTCAGTGCAGATATAAGCCTGAGCCCAGTATTGGCCAGTCATGAGGCATGAGTGTTGGCCAGTCATGAGGCATTTTTACACATGCATGCATCACAGTGCCAGGCGCTTTGAAAAGCACCCAGTGCTGTGACACATGCAGTTATACAAGTGGCGAAATGCGCGCAGGTGCTGAGTAAATGGCGGCGCACTTTGAAACTAAAACACCTCGGAGATGCTTTAGTTCAACAGCACACTGCCACCATTTGCTGCGCACTGATGTGCATTTTACCACTTGTACACCTGCACGTGGCGCAGCTCAGCTCTTCTCAGCTCACTTCGATTAATCAAGTCTGCTCCAAAGCAACGGGTCTCTGGCTTGCTGCTGGAAAAAAAAAGTATGTGTATGAATGCCCATAATTTCTAATCCTAGATGTGTTGCTTGCATCCTACATATCTAATTAGCACTTAGGGGTTTGTTTGTTTTTTATTGTGGTCTGTTTAAACAAACCAAAGTTCCTGTGGACCTAATACTTGGATACTTCTAGACTTCCCTTTGGCCCCCTCCCCTCCAATACATTTAACTCCCACTGAAGGAGAGTCAGACTCACGTTTTTAGATCTAGATGTTGTTTTGCTCTGCATTGCAATCAGTCCTTAGGTGGCTGGGTCCCATTTTCACAAGCAGCTTAGGCACTAAGGCAGGGTTTGGTGGCCTGCGGAGCCATTGGATCTAGCCTGCAGGGTTGGGGTGTTTTGTCAGTATTCTGGTGATGGGGCTTTGGCGGCATTTGGCAGCTGGGCTTTTGACTGTGCTGTGGCTGGGAGGAAGGAAAAACAGCAGTGGCAGTGGCCTGATGCTAGTGCTGGCCTGCTTCGGACCTGAGCTTGGCTGTTCCAAGCTAACTAGCATTGCTGAGCACCGCATTAAGGGAATGGATCGATAAATGAATTAAACCATAATGAGGGGAAACTAAGCTGTCGTGATTAAGCTCCGTTTCCTTCAAGGCAAAGGTGCCCTGGTTAGCATCCACTTACTGCAAGTTAGAACAGACACATGAAACAGTGCCGCAGTGTACCTAAACTGCAGTAAGACCCTCCACTCCTTGGTATGATCAGTATCATGATAGTATAACTCATTATAATTAGTTTGTCCATACGCTTTGGCTTTTGAGTGCATTGGTGGCTGTAGCCATGTAAATCATTTCTGTGTTGCAGTGCTCAACAGAACTAGGCCCAAAGACCTTTAGGAATTGGGACCTTAGGCTCTTAAATTATTTAGATGCATCTGATACTGTTGCCTAAAGGCTTTAATGAATGGTGAGCCAAGCCAGGAAGTGATCTTGCATGCTTCCAACCCTGAGGGAGAATGAGAGATCATATGGTCTTTGTAATAGTTCAGGTTTCATTTATGGAGGTCCCCAGAGGGCCATATATGATGATGCCTTGTATTTATTTTTTTTCCTCTGGTCTAAAATCTGTGGATATAGAATTTTTTGGCAGCAGTATCTTGCTCTAAGGGCCTTGTCTAACTTCCCTTTAATACCACGAGCACCTGCTGGAATATGGGTTTTGTGGGTGTGTACAGGAGCTGGGTATTGAATGTGTATGGATTTCATAGATTTCATAGACATTCGGGCTGGAAGGGACCCCAAAGAATCATCGAGTCCAGCCCCCTGCCCCAGGGGCAGGAAGTCATAGGATCCCAGCAAGATAAACATCCAAATTTGTCTTGAAGGCGTTCAAAGTGGGTGCTTGAACCGCCTCTGGCGGCAGTCTGTTCCAAACCTTGGGGGCTTGGACAGTAAAGAAGCTCTTCCTGATGTCCAGCCTGAATCGGTTGTGGTGGAGTTTGTGACTGTTCGATCTTGTGTTGCTTAAAATCGTCAAAGCTTTAGAAGAGTTTGCTCTTTATGCTTTTAAGATCATCACCTGGGTGTGTAAATAAATTGGAGGAGCACTCTTTCTGTTGGCTTTTGTGGCATTTAAACTTTAATCTAAAGCGGCGGCTTCAAATCAGTAGTTTTCTTGGCCCTGGAGCCTTCTGCATTTTTGGTTCTCTGACTGGCTATAAAGGAGGAGCTCTGCTCCCCTTCTGGTTACTCCACAGTGTGTAGAGGTGTGTATCAGTTGAGGATGTTCGTCTGTGCGTAATCCTTGCCTCGCCCAGCCTTGTAGACACCTTAACTGACCTTTTTTCATCTGTAAGACTCTCGCACATGAAACAGTTTTAGCTTTTAACACCTTTTAGTAACATCTATAAACTGCATCAGGGAATGGCATGTGGTTATTACGTTTCTCAATGCTTCAGAGTCGTCAAGTTCAAGTAATTGGGTAGAAAGAATTGTCATATGTGCCCAACTGATTTAGACAGTTATGCTCATAGATCGCTTGCTTTTGAAAATTTTACCCAAGGAACCACTATCTGAGAGAGTTTAATAAAAATATTCCTTGTGCTGGATTAAATACCACACCCTGTGGCTGAAGTGAAACCTAATTGCGTTTCCGGTTATTCAGTTTCTTATTTGCAGGACCTTGTTCCGTTTCTCTGGATATTCCTCCCCTTGGTCTTGCCAGGCACCGCGTTCTCCGGGCTGTCGCCCTCCCCAGCTGTGTTTGGCTGCATCTCCGTAGCTGCTGTTTATGCTGCGATCATCGTGTTCTGTATTCTATAGAACCATGTAGTCAAATGGAGGGTGAAGTAACTTAATGTGATTTGTGGTACCAGTCTTCAGCAAATTCAAAGACCTTTGAGAGAGAACAGCTCTAAATAAGTAATTTACTCATTCCTTTGGTGTGTAGTACATTTGACTTTGTCCAGTTTGGTTTTGAATGCCTCCCGGGATGAAATTTCCTATAGGTGGATGCAGCAGGATAATACAGTGACAGGAGGATGCTGGTCCTTGAATTTGTGATATATATTTTTTTTAACTTCCAGAGGAGAAGAAAATGCAACAAGAGCGCTAGACTTCAACTGGGGACTTCACCATGGAAGACTTGGAAGGGCATCACTTTAGTTCAGTGGAAGAAGAAACTAGATACTGGAAAGAACTGGCAATGAAGTACAAGCAGTGGTAAGGGCAGTATGTGTGATAGGGTGTGCGCACATTGCAGTCAGAGCTGTGGAGATGTGGTTGAGCCGGTTTAAATCCATTTGCTATGGGAAGCAAGAGTAGTGAAGGTGTGGTGACGTGGGCATCAATCAGCAGCATAGGGTTTCATAGAGGTGGGGCAAAATCTTGAGGCAGGTTCTCCACCCTATGTGGGGATACTGCTAGCATGGAGGAGGTGTGCCTGTTGAAGTAAGTCTGGTCATTTGGTAGTGCTAAGCAAAAGGCAACCCAAGGCCCTTGCCTTTTCTGCTCTTCTGTCTATGTCCTTGGCCTAACACAGACTGCAGCAGGATTTTGGGTGCTCAGAGTGTCTCTAATTGCAGAGCATGGGATCCTGTAACCCACTGAGGAATCCTGTAGTGGATGGAGTTGCAAAATCATCATAGCTGATCCTGAGGTTTAGGCCCCCATGAAAGCATTTGCTTCTCCAGCAGCCTTTCGGAAGTAGTTTGAGTCAGAAATATGTTGCCCAGGTACAATTCAGCAGTATCCAAAGTCAGAGTAAACTCCTGGATCAAGTGGAGCGTCTTGACTGCATCTCCCTTCTCTTCATACAGGTCAGGGTAAATGGAATGTTTCAGCCAATTCAGTGGTGCAAATTGTGACCTTCAAAGCTTTGCAGGTCAGATGGTTGTACCTCTCTAGGGACATCTGCATATCCCTCTAGGGATCAGCCCTGGAAAATGCATTGATGTTGAATATTCAGACCTCTTTCAGATCATTGTAGCAATATTTGGATTAATATGGAGAACAGGCTTGTGTTTTCTGCATGATGCAGAGGAAACTTCTGCACATGAGACTTCACAAATATTTAAATACTAAAATATCTTAAATATTCAATCAATTAAGCATGACTGAAGGTGTGCAACATAAGTAGCTGGTGGGATCCCATTAATGTCTTGCACTCCAGTAGAGGGACTGGGCCTGTAATCCCCTATCTGGAGATGAATGGTTAGAGGTATTTGTTCAGTACGAATAGTTGCTGACAGTTGTAGAGAAAAAACATGGTTTACTCTTTGTGGGTTCAATCAGCTATTGGATAAAAGCACCAGAAAAGTCCTTCTGGAGCAGCTGATCTATACAGATGTTGGGTGAGCTGGAGCAAACTAACATGATGCATCTTCTGGGCATATTCTGGGCTTAGCTCAGGGGACACACTGAGTTTAAAGTAAACTGCTGCTTTTTTGGTTTTCTTTTACATTTGTAAGCAGCCAATGTGTTTTGATTACAGAGAGACATCTTCATGCCAGCACTTCTATTTTGCTTTTTTTTTTAAAAAGGCCTAGATCCTTCAGCTGTATTAGGGCTCACGGAGCATTTGATTTGGTCATGTTTGCATTGAGTGAGCTGGTGGCATTAGTGAGCCTTGATCCAAGATAACTCTGTAACTGGAATTGTGCTTTAGTGCAGAGAATACACAGGAGGAGCTGCGGGAGTTCCAGGAAGGGAGCCGGGAGTATGAAGCAGAGCTGGAGACGCAGCTGCAGCAGACAGAATCCAGAAATCGGGACCTTCTGTCAGAAAATAATCGCCTTCGAATGGAGCTGGAGTCAATTAAGGTAAAGGGGCAGCCAAGAGGAGAAGTCCTCTAAGAAGCATAGAACTCCACTAATAGTGATGCGCTGGTCATAATGACATAGATTGCCAAACCACAAAAATAATTTGCATTGATATCAAGAAAATAAGCAGTCAATTGCAAGGATCTCGGGACTAATGCTATTAGAGGTGCACCGATACATCGGTCCCGTATTGGATGGGCACCAATTATAAGAAAAATTGACTGTATTGGCAATCAGCTTTTTTGGCTGAGTGGCCAATAACGTGAGCAATTAAGGCCACGTGTGCTTGCGCCTCAATGCAGCACACAGGCAACCAGGAACCAAATCTATTGGTGCACGCCTAACTGCACTATAGTTCATACTGTCAGACCTCTTCTGTCTTCTCTCTATACAGTACTATTTTACAGGCTCAGGTAGTAAACCATAGTAATAAAAGATTGTCAGTAATCCAGAGGTAAATTCAGTTACACTGTGTTTCTGCACAGCACAATGATGTTAGCTTGTTTAAACGTGCAGTGGCTGTGATCACTGTATCTGTACATCTCATTGGTCTAGTGTAGTGGTGCTCAGCCTTGTTGGCTGGGGGGTTAGATGGGCAGCGCCCAGTCCCTCTGCAGGCTGGGTCTGGTGGGGCCCGATCTGGCCGTAGAAAGGGGAAGGGTGCAGCCCTACCCTGATCCAGCTCTAGTGGAAGGGGGCTTGGTTTAGCCTTAACTTGGCCCCACAGAGGGAAGGGTCATGACCCAGCCCTGCAGGAGATGGGGAGGAGGGCATGACCCAGCCCTAGCCTGGCAGCCTGGAGGGAAGGGGAATGGCCTGGCCTCATGGGGTAGAAGGGGACACAGCCTGGTTCCAACTCAGCTATGCAGAGGGAAGAGGATGTGGCCTGGCTACAATCTGGCCATGTGGGGAGAGGGTCACAGCCCAAATCTGGTCCATTCCACGGGGCTTAGGATTTTAGCAGCAGAGAGGATTGGGGGTATTAACTGCCACTGCTCCCACACCAAACTTCCCAACCTGTAGGGACCCGTAAGCTGGATTCTAAGGCTCTGAGGGCCACATTTGGCCTCCAGGGTGGAGGCTGAGCACCCCTGGTCCAGTGGGTAGGACAGGGGCTGCGAATCAGTCATGTATTCCATTAATACTGCATCTTAAAGTAGTCTCTAGCTGTCTTGGTGAGAGGGGAATTTAACCACTCAGCACTTGGTTCCTCCATCTGTGAATAACAAACTTGCACCTTCTGAAAAGTGCTTTTGAGGTCTATAAAGGAAAAGTGCTCATTTGTAGCACTTCCAGGATACAATCTCATTGAGGTGAAATTCTTTGAACAAAATTGGGAGACAGTAATGGAAGAACATTACTTCCATTGATGGGACCCCACCAAACCCAGCCTGCAGCACAACACAGACAAGTACAGAGTGCTGCACCTAGGGTGCAAAAATATCCAGCCCATCTACCGGCTGGGAAGTGACCCTCTCAGCAACACAGAAGCAGAAAGGGATCTTGGAGTCATAGTGGACTCCAAGGTGAACATGAGTCGTCAGTGTGACGAAATCATCAGCAAAGCTAACCGCGCTTTATCCAAGGAGGTGATACTTCCCCTCTATGTGGCATTGGTCAGACTGCAGTTGGAGTACTGCGCCTAGTTTTGGGCACCGTACAACAAGAAGGATGTTGATAGACTCGAGAGGGTCCAGAGGAGGCCACTCGTATGGTTAGGGGCTTACAGGACAAGCCCTGTGAGGAGAGACTGAGGGACCTGGACCTCCTCAGCCTCTGAGCGGTGATATTGTGGCCACCTACAGATTCATTAAGGAAACAGAGCAAGGGTTCGGAGATGCTCTGTTCAGCAGGGCACCTCTTGGGGTAACAAGGAACAGTGGTCACAAACTGACAGAGAGCAGATTTAGGCTAGATATCAGGAAAAACATCTTCATGGTAAAGGTGGCCAAAATTTGCAATGGGCTTCCTAGGGAGGTGGAGCTCTCCTCTACCTTGGGAGTCTTTAAGAGAAGGCTGGATAGACATCTGGCTGGGGTCATCTGACCCTAGCACTCTTTCCTGCCTAGGCAGGGGGTCGGACTCTGATCTGTTGAGGTCCCCTCTGACCCTAGCATCTGTGAATCTATGAACATCAGAAGGATACAGTAGAAAAAACAAAATCAGTCTGGTTCTGTTTTGGGCACATTCAGGAGTCTCCTGCTGACCATTCCAAAAGCGGGGGGAAAAGCACTCCAATAATTATCACTTTTGGGGAATTGTACTAAGTTTCCTTAAACTTGACAAAGGTTTGTCTTTTTGACATCTGCTGTTCAGAAATCATTTTGATGACTCTGTTTGGAGGTTTAGTATAAATATTTTAAATATCAGTTGTCTGAAACATGAAGAATTTTTCTCAGCATTTTCCCAGTTCAATATTTGTGGAAACAAGCATTGAATTAATGAATTATGCTCTGCTAAATTGGATTGAATACTGAACTAAGGAGAATTAAGCTGTATGTATAGCTGATGAACCTGGGTTTTACTTATAGTGCTTGTTGTATGAGTCATTTCCATGTGTCACTAACTAAGTAATAAACACCTGATGGGGACACTAAACAATTTAGACTAGTTTTAAGGGACTTTTATTTTTTTTTGCACTTAGTAAAATTTACAGAAACAAAATCAAAAACAAAGCCACGTGTTGTATTACAACTGGCGGTTTAAAGTACTGCTCAGTCCAACAGGTAAATGTCTTTACAATACTGATCTCCTAACATCTTGCATGGAACATTGGTGTAGTTTGTTGCGTCATCCTACACAAACCCACTCGGGATGACGCTCTTGGGGAGAAGGTAAAATATTCCAACTAAAATAAAATCTGCAATAAACTTATTGCTGTATGAGCTAGCAGGTAAGTGCATTCTTCCCACATGCAGAACATTTTGGTATAAGAGAGGAGATGACAAACATTGTTTGTCAGGGAACCTGGGATGGAAATGATATATATCACCATAAAGCCACAGAAAGACCAGAATAAACCTTTGGAAAAACTAGTAATTCCTCACTGCATAGAACTTCATAAAGCATATTCTGTAGGAGAAAAGTTCTTTAACAATTGGCTATTCATTCAGACTGAAAACTACGGTGACAGCTTGCAAATGAAGGAACAGAGACTCCGTTGATTATCAGATCAGCTGACAGTTTATTACAGTTTGCTAAAAACAAAGGCTCAGACCTCACAGTTCTGGTCTTTTATCTAAATCAGTTCAAGAGAGAGAAGCTTTAAACTTGTGAGGCTGTTGAGCCTGGTAGCTGCCATCTATTTCAAGAACCAGTGTCTGCATCTAGGTCAACAATGCAGAAGTTTGCCAGGTCCCACAGTCTCCAGCTTTGAGCTTCCCCAATTGTCCTCTGTATTTCCACCCCAAGTACAAACAGTAGAGTTCATGCTATCTAAAAATAAACAGAGATACTGCCTCAGAGCCCAGTTTGTAGGTCTTGTGCTTTCAGTAAACGGGCTTACTGTTTGGAAATTTTAAGTTAAACTATGCCTTTGTTCATGCTCAAGAGATTTAGAATAGGAAGGAATAAAATGTAAGAAGTGGTGGAATGTTTAGTGTCTGCACCTGATCATCCTATATCAGTTTAGAGTTTCTTAATTTTGCATGGCTTCATACGCATCTCTTTAAATTACTAACTAAAGATGGAAATAAAGAGTCTGTCTCTCTGATTCGTGGATTTGTTTTAGTGACTTAAGTTGACTGCCTAGCGACTGGGGTGATAAGTGCTTTAGGAATGTTAATGGGTAGCAATCTTGGGATCTTTGAGAGAGGAAACTGGCAAGTTAAAGTAGTCCTGTGCCAAGGCCGTGGTGTATGAACTATTGCAGTGCAAGCTAGATGATGTGTACGCCTGAAAGGGATACTGACATCATGTTTTAAAAATGTCCTATTAAGTAAGCTGCTTGGATAATTGTATCTGCAGTGGCTAGAGCCCTGAGCTTGCTTTGGGACCTGCCAGTAGAAGCCTGGGCCTGTGAGAAGTTTGTCGGTAGGACCCACATCTCCCTGACTGAGAAGGCCAGAGTAAACACAGCAGGAAGGAGAGGATGTGTCTGCTAAATCCCTGACCTGGTGATTTGTTTTTCTTTGGTTAGGAAAAGATTGAAATGCAGCATTCAGAAGGCTATCAGCAGATCTCCTCACTAGAAGAAGACCTGGCACAGACAAAAGCCATTAAAGATCAACTTCAGAAGTATATTCGGGAACTTGAGCAAGCAAATGATGACTTGGAAAGAGCAAAAAGGTGTCAAAGATGTTTTTCCAATTCTGCCTTGTTTTGGAGGGCTGATAAAATTGAGCAGGGGCTGTACTAGTTAGACTGAACTTTCTGAAGCTGCAGTACCTATGTTGGATTGTTTGTTTCTTAATCCCTTACAAGCTTAAAGTTATGTTACTCCTGCTTTCCACTCTCCACACAGGAATAGGGTTTGTGTGTGGAGAATCCTGTAGTGACCACTGTACAAATTTCTTTCTCGTTTGACTACACAGAGCCACTATAATGTCCCTGGAAGATTTTGAACAGCGTTTAAACCAGGCCATTGAAAGAAATGCCTTTCTGGAGAGTGAGCTGGATGAGAAGGAGAACCTCCTGGAGTCAGTGCAGCGCCTGAAGGATGAAGCTAGAGGTTAGAAAACGTTGGTTTAGGTAGACCCCTGCTTCCCCTTCCAACCTCCCAATTATTAAATCCTCCCCCAGCTATCAGTGTCTGGTAAGTTGGGCATTTAACTTTGTGAGGCATTTGGACCTTAATTTTTAGAAACAACTCAAGACGCTCCCCTGCTCCTCTGCTGTATTTGAGAGTATTCAGTAGCAGATCAGGGGCCAAAGATATGTCCCAGAATGCCATATGTCCTTCTGTGAGGCCTCTGTTTTTAGAGATGAGGGCATCCTCTTGGGGTGGGGCATTCATTCTCTTGTCCTAGCTGCACACTTCATTGTGAGTTCACAGGATCTGTTTTTAGCTAATACAGTAGGCATATTGTCTATCTCCATCCTTTACCAGCTTATAAGAAAGAAGCCAATGAGGACACTCTGAAGAGTCCATTTGTTAATATACCCTCGTGAGTGAATACTATCTGTTTAATTCACACAAACTTCACATTGGACAATTCAGTTATTTTCCCTATGCCCAGTTTAACAATCTGTAAAATGGGAGTAAAACCCTTCATCTGTGTGATGGATGGAGGATGAGTTCATTGTCATCTTGAAGTGCACAGTTAATAAGTAGCAGAGTAAAATTGTACCTGAAGTCACTATCATGAGGGTGACACAATCCCAGTAAGGCCTGGTTTCCTGATTGGTCAGGCTAAGAGACTCAGAATTTTTGAGCCTGTAGAATAGGGGTGGGCAAAATGGCGGATCGCCAGTGGCCAGACTCCATTTCCCAGCAGCCTCTGCCTCTGTTGCTGCGGCTGGGTTCCTTGGGGCCCCAGCAGTGCCCTGGCAGCACGGGGTTAGGGTTTCCAAGGAGACCAGCCCCAGCGGTGCTGGCAGGGCATGTGGTTGGGCGAGGAGGGGCTCCATGGCCAGGGCTGGGATTTTGCAGTGGTGACAGCGTGGTCCAGAGCTGGGGCAGAGCTATGATCTACTGCCTGCGTGCCCCTGCCTGCGGTATGCGGGGAGTGGATTCCCAGCTCTGCCCCGGTTCCAACCACGTTGTCACCTCTGCAAGATCCAGTATTGCCAAACCCACCGTGCCAAAAATCGTGAGATTGGCACATAAATCATGAGATGCTATATTTGAAGTGTGTGTATGTGCGGGTTATTTGTGAAGATGTTGGGGGCTGTGGGTGTGGGGGGTTTGGAGCCCAGGGAGGGAGGGTCCCCATATACCTTGGCAGGATTGGTGCACACTAGTGGAGACTAGATTCAGGTTGGACATTAGGAAGACGTGTTTTACAATAAGGGGTGGCCAGAATCTGGAATGGGCTTCCAAGAGAGGTGGTACTATCACCTGACTTGGAGGTCTTCAAGAGGAGGCTTGATAGACAAGAGGAGGCTCATTTGACTTCAGTCCTTTTTCCTGCCAGGGGCGGGGGCTCGGACATGACGATCCTTTGTGGTCCCTTCTGACTCTACAGTCTATGATGCGGGGTACTGTGGGTCAGGAGTGAGGAGCAGCAGCAGGGCTGGGTGGGCTGTGGCTTGAGAGTGAGGAGCAGATAGACACAGACACGCAGACAGCACCTAGCTGGTAAATGGAGGGAAAGTGGGGGTGAGGAAGGAGTGAGGGTGGAGATCAACAGCCTGGGAGGGAGTGGGGTGGGGCAGTGGTGAATGGGGCCCTGGGGCCGGGGCAGGTTGTCCAGAGGTGCTGGAGGTGGGTGTGCCTACCTGCAGCAGCCCACACTCCCGGGGGAGGTATGGAGGCACGTGTCTCCCATGGGACAGAGGCAGGTTGCCTGCTCAGGGCTCTGCACCCTACTGCCTTTGTCCTGGGAACTCAGCTGTGGGACTGCAGTGTGCCTCCTGCCCCATGTCCCCTGCCTGCCTGGCAGGCGACAGTAGCATTGCGCAGCTGAGCTCTGGGGCAAGGCAGCAAGGCGCAGAGCCCTAGCCCGCAGGGGGCAGCCCACCTCTGCCCCATGGGGGGCACATGCCCCCATGCCTCCCCCAGGGGTGCATGGTGCTGCGGGGAGTTGCCCCCATTCACTCCTGCCCCTGCTCCTGCCCCACTCCCTCCCTCACCGTGGGGGCCTCGATCTTCTCCCCTTTCCTCCGCCCCTTTCCCTCCACTGACCAGCTGGGTAAATCCAGAGAGCTGAGGGTTGGATCAGGAGATCGCGAGTCAGAATTATTTTGACTTTGAAATCCTAAATCTTGTGATGGTTTTGCGACAGTCAGCATTACTGATGATCTGAGCTCCGGAACGGCACCTTGCTCAGCTGTGTGCCCTGCCAGTGCTGTTGGGGCCAATTTCCATGGAAACCCTGGCCCCTTGCTGTCAGGGCACTGCTGCTGCTGAGATCTCCATGGAAACCGGCTGCAGCAATCTGGGCAGGGGCTGCTGGGAAATGGAGGGGTTGTGGGCTGGACTTTGCCTGCCCCTGCTATAGAAGCTACTTCATAGACAGAGGCAATGAAACGCAAGATGGGGGAGGGTCAGCCATGTAACCTAGCAAGAACATTTCTCATGCATGTTGATCTAGATTGAAATATGTGTCCCAAATGTTTCTCTTTAGACTTACGGCAAGAACTTGCAGTGCAGCAGAAGCAGGAGAAACCCAAAACACCTATACGAAGTACTCTGGAGGCAGAAAGAACGGACACAGCTGTGCAAGCAACCTTATCCATGCCTTCTACCCCTATAGTCCACAGGGGACCCAGTGTCAGTCTGAGCACTCCAGGAACTTTCAGGAGAGGTAGGAGAGACCGACAGCAGTCAGGTGTAAGCCAGTCCTTTTCCCCTTTTCAGCATAGGAATTTAAATTTGAAGCATTTAATGTAAGCATTTAAATTTTTCTAAACTAAATCGCCAGAACTAGAACACAGAAGTAGAACTGAACATTCAGGGCTGAATGAGACAAGTGTTTTAAGTTAAGTGGTTTGGTGTATTTCTAGGCAATTCATTATAAAAATGTGAGGTGCTAAACAACGGGAAAGAACCTAATGGATAACCTAATATAGAGTCAGTAGCAGTCTCTGATTATCCTGGATTACTTTGATGGAAAGGAGATTAGGTGTCAACATGTGCTAATACTGTTGGTTGTGCAAAGATCTTGAAGTAGCCAGAGGATGGTTGCTGAATTAGAGACACTTAGCTCCAAAACAGTAGGAGAGTGACAGTATCACTGTCTGCATCATCTGTAGCAAACTAACTGCTTGCCCTTACCCTTACTTTTAGTTGTTTGTTTTCATGAGCACTGACTAGTAAACAACACCCTCCTTGTTTCCAATTATTGGTACTTTAAAAAAAACCCTTCCCCACCCATCCTCCTATCCAGAAATCTAGTGTACAAAGCTCAGCTGTATTTATGGGCTTGTATACAGGAAAGAGTTGGTTTCTTGTCATGGTATCCAATACTAATAATTTAATATAAGAGCTGTGACAAATGTTGATAAATTCTAAATGCTTCTGACCCAGGTATTCCTATCCCCAAACCCTCTATTCGATCAAAAAAGCTGGTATAAAAGATCCTGTCATAAAAACAGAGGAGCAAGGAATTCTTGAAACCAAGGGATCCCAGGCGGTATTCCCTGTATTTCTGTGAAGGAAATATTTTATGTGCTGCTTGTCTTTGGTTTCATGGCAAGTGATAGAGATGCAGAATGCTCCTTGTGAAGTCAAAGGGCTGTTGAAGCCAGGGCACATTGGGGGTACTTCAACTCTCCGGTGACCCAGTGTAGTCTCAAAGACATAGAGATTTCTTTTGTAATGAGAAGTGCAATTCAGATAAAAGGTGAGGAGGAAATGTTGATGTTTGCCGTCATATGTCCTATGGTCTGTCGTCAGCGGTTAAAGGCTTCTCCGATTTGCACGTATGTGATGGATCACATATCCCTATTTTTTAATCTCTCCTCAAGGTTTTGAAGATGGTTACAATGGGGCTCCCCTCACGCCAGCTGCCAGGATATCTGCACTTAACATTGTGGGGGACTTGCTACGGAAAGTAGGGGTGAGTGGTTAACACCAAGGCTAATCAGGGCGGTGGAAGTGGGTGGGCTTGTGCGAGGGAAAGGAGCTAGCCTGTGTATTGTTAAATGAGTGAATCTATAGAGGTGAACTCAGACTAATACTTGGCTGCAGGCAGACTTGAATTCTGGAAGGGAGAGCTTTGGAATTTGAATCTGTGTTTTATAACTCTGACCTGTCTCTAGATATAACACAGCTTATTAAATGCTGAATGTTGTTCCTCTCTGGTCTTTGCCCCATGCCAGATGCTGATCAGCTTGACTGTAATTCCTTTCCAGCTTTCTGGAAGAGGACAAGGAAGGGTCAGGGAAAGGGAAAGCAGAGCTGGTCAGTGTAAATGGGAGCAGTATGAGGTGGGGGGGATATGCTGCACTCTGGAAGAGGGTGATTCAGGCATGCTAATGCACACTGCCAGGAGGGCTTCTGGTGGCCCCTGCACTGGTATACCTTGTAGTGTCCTGGGTAGTGTCTAGCCCTCTCTAGCAATTCCTGAGTAGCAACTCCCAGACATTCAGTCTGGTGCCTGAACCTTGACTTGCTGAGGATGGAAGGCTTGAAAGAACATTCAGGCTTACAAAGAAGCCTTTTATGACATGGCCTGTAGGAGTTGCCATGTTATAAAAGAGCTGTTAACATTTCTGTGGAAGTCAAGACTTTCTTCTTGATTAACTCAACTCAGCATTTAGTGGCTTTCTCCTCCCTACCCTAAGAGTTAATTTCTTCAGAAAAGCCATATAATAATGAGACATAAAGGGCATGATCATCAGGGATCCTAGTTTGCTCTGTTTAAAAATTCCAAATTCTCTGATTTTAAAAAAGCTAAAAATCTGTTTTTCCGTGATTAAAATTAAACAATACTATATATCTATATCTATATATATCTAGATCTGTATATAAAAAATACATTCTAAATACTTGTACATTTTGGCACTTGATTTTGTTTTTTAAAATGGAAAATCAGAGCTCCCCTGCCCCCTTTGCTCACTAGGACACAGGTCTGGCTATGGCTGTTGTGTTTCCCTCCCTCCCCCACTATTTTGTGGTGCTAAACAGTTTTGATATCGTGGTGCCCCTCACTCCTGGCCCATAGCACTCCCCCTCCCACCCCCCCCACCCCGTTCTGCTGGTGACCTGCTCTCCGCTGCTGCCTTGCTGCCACGTGCATGTATGCACATGCATGTGGCACCCCTCTTGTCCTGCTCCCACCTACAGCCCTAAGCAGCCCCTTGCAAAAATGTAGAAAATGGTAGGTTTACCCTACCATCTTCTACGTTTTTCTCCTTTTAAGAAAGAAAGTTCACATTTTTTTCCATGGCAAACGGAAAATGTGAATCCCTGATGATCATGAAGGAAGTGGCCATTGTATATCTGCAACATTTCTCCTCTTCCTTCCTGAGAGCTTATGTGTGTCTCCTGGGGTTAGCCACAAACACCTTGTACCATCACAGATTTAAATTATTAGAAAATCTTCCCTCGGACCTAGTGCCAGGGGGAAGACTGATGCCTAACCCTTAGACAAAATGTGTTTTCTCCAGGCCTTGGAGTCCAAGCTTGCATCGTGTCGGAATTTTGTGTATGACCAGTCGCCAAACAGAACCATCGTGTCATCATCCCCGTTCATGAACAGGAGCAGAGATGGCTTTGAACGACTGGGCCCTTCCCATCTCCCCCTGTGTGATACAGGGTTAGTCCTAGGCTTTGAATTTTAATGTTGCTCTGACTTGTTACCTTAAAGGCTTCACCCTTTTTGATTACTGTATTCACTCGTATCCAAGACGAGGTTTCAATTCCTTCTCCCCCCCATCCACTGAACAGGGTGGGTGTGGTGGGGGACTTGTTTTGGATTTGAATACCAGCTTGGGGCAGGTGGTTGCATCAGCTGCAGCTGTTGCCTCTGCTGCCATGACCTGGACTGGAGTGACTCATACAGCAGAGGAGGGGGTACACGGCAGGGAGAGTGGGGGAGACCACACAACAGCAGGGTAACTGCTGTGCTTCTGGCTTTGACCTGGGGCTGGAGCCAGAGCCGATACCATTGCTGCTGCCTGGGTGGGGTATGGAAATGGAGGCAGAGGTTTAGTGACATGCCAAGTTAGTTTCAGAAATGACTTTGGGAAGGAAGGTGTTGTCAGTATCTCAAACTGTTTATCAGCAGCCTAGCAAAGATTGCAGATGCAAGCCCTTCATACAGCTTATGCAGTAATGGACCTGTTTGTATCCACAGGTTAGTGAAATGTCTGGAGTTTGGATCAAGGCCTTCAAACATTGCAGCCCCAATGGCCCATTCCCCACAAGGTGTAGTCAAGATGTTACTCTGAGAAGATCATGGGACTAAGACTACAACATTTTGGTTTTTGGGTTTTTTTCCCCGAAGGAGAAAACTCTTCCAAGCTCTTTAGTTCCAAACAGGATATTAACATAGAGTTGCAGTAGTAAGTAACTGGAGTAAGGGTAAGTGAGCTGGAAATGCAACAACCTCCATCTCAGCCTGCGACAAAGTAGCACTGCCGCACAGCATGGGACTGTGAATCCTGTCAGCTGCTGTATATTAGCTTCTTGAGGGCTTCTTCTGTGACACTGCTGGTATAAACTGCCACTGCCTTCTGAAGAGACGCTATTTCCCACCTTCCCCAAATAAATAACAAATGTCATTGTATGCAGCACACCTACTGTTCTAGCTTGAATCACAATGATAACTTTCTAGTGCAGGCCACATACATCAGTAACCCAAATTGGGAGGCAGAATATTCTTCCATTAGTTCCAAGGTGAGACTCTAGATAAACAACAATGCAATTGCAAGTAAGCTTTATATGAGACTACGTGGAGAAATGTATTGCTGGAATCTCATTGACCATCTGCCTTTGAGGCTGGAGAAAGTGACTTTTCATTAAGATTTCCTACTGGTTGAAGGAGGCAGGGAATGTTCAATGGCTGCATTTTTCAAGGCAGCCAGAATGTGCTATGGTTCTTTGCACTGATTTAATGAACACATTCAGGTTTCCTGCAATTTCCACATGACTGTCTTCCTTGGGTTATGATTTCAATGGTGGAGCTTTTTTTTTGCTTTCTAAACCTCCTATTATTGATGTGCCTTGTGTGTTTAGCGTAAGAATGCACCCTTTCTAGTTGCTCCTGATACTAACGTAGAAATGCCTTTTTAACCTGAGAAATCCTTAATGCTGGTCAAAGTATTAAAATTAATTTTTTAAAGTAGGTTTTTATTCAATAAAATAAGAGCTTTTTTTTTAATGGATCAAGGTCACTTGTATCAATATTATGTCATAGAAATTTGTAACAAATATCTTTTGCACTATTTTTGCACAAATTATGAATAGATAAAGAAGGTGTTTTTTATGTTTGACTCAGCATTCAGGTACTGTTGTAACAGTGTCTTTCTCAGGCACTGTATTTCTGTGGTATAGGAAATAACCTCAGGTTAATCCCACTCTTTTTATAATGTCTGGTTTTATCAGTGAACAGAATAAAGTTTATTCTGAATGCTGGTCTGTGGACAACATTACCTGATCCACTCTGAATTCACTGCAAGTTGTATTTACAATTTATGTATAAATATTGGTCTAACCAGTTTCTCAGCTTGTTTTGCTAAACAGAGCATGAAACACAGCCATACTTACCAAGTGTAAAGAGATCAGAAAGTATTCTCACTCCTACTTTTTTGTGGCTGGGGTGGTATTAGTCCTGATGGCCATGTCTCTAGGAGTGGTTCCTAGTGGAGTGCTGTCTTTCATTTATGTGGCCTCCGTTACTGTACTGAGGAAGGTCATGAGATGTACTAAATTGCCTTCCAAAATCTTTAGGTGCTTGAACACATTTAAAAGTCTGATTCCTGTTTCTCTCTGAGATAGGGAATAGGGAAGTGATATTATCATTTTAAAGCTAGGGGACTAAGACATAAGAGAGTCTGAAGGCTTGTTACATGTATAAAAATATATCGGAATAGCTCCCTGTGGAAACACTTTTTATCTTGGAACAAACATCACATGGAAGATTCATAGACATTTGGGCTGGAAGGGACTGTAAAGGATCATCGAGTCCAGCCCCCTAATTTATTTCAAAATCATTGTTCTGTAAATGTCCAAATGTAGATATACTGCCTCTGGGTTTCTGATCCTACACAGGGCTTGCAGAACAGAAACTTGAACCTAGAACCCAACCAGAAGACCAGTCTTCATTTTTCCTTGGTGCCTTTGCATACATACACATGACACTGTCTCTGGAAGAACCCAGCATCCAGTGACAGGTTCAGCTCTTGGCCCCTGTGAGTAAAGCCACTTTATATCAGCTGTTTGAAGCCAAACTTCTTCCATTTTTCCACACTGCAGGTTGGAGTGTAAGGGAACAATGGTGAGGAGTTAGATTCACAATGGTGAATCTTAAGTGGCTGAGCAATGAATACTGTCCTGTACCAGTTTGGTGCCAGCTTTTCTAAAAAAAAAACCCCTCCAGCTGCATTCTTACTTGCTTTTTTAAGCAGGGAGAATGCAGCTGCCTCTGAACACCTTGGACTAATACTGTGGGCGCAAGGGAGTCTAACTTATTTTTTAAGTGTTGATCTGTATTCAGTTTGAGGCAGCTAGATTGATGTTACTTCCTAGACCTGTGCCTGCTGGTAGAGCAGGCTTGGACTCTTCTTGTATTTACACTGGTTAAAGGTCATCTGCATTAAAATCTATAGTGTTTAACATTCTACACTGCTATTTCCACTGCATGGGCTGTGTGTGGGCCCACAGTACATAATACTACTGCCTTCAGCTGCTGGAACTAATGGGTACCAATCCATTAGTTCCTGGAAGTCCCTTGAAGTGGCAGTCCCATTATAACACTCAAGCAGTGATAAATGCCAATAAGGTAGTCTCTTAAAGTGCAGAATGGCATGGTATGGATCACTGCACTAAATGTAGCAGTTGTGGGTTTTGTTTATCAACTGCTAGATGCAGTATAAAATGCTCTAGAAGCTGTTTTTATTCATAGCCCTTTTGCCCTGCTCATTGCAAAACACTTTTTGCCATACAAATCAGCCCTTACAAATTTAGACATTTGGGAAAGGGCATTTTAATTTTGAAGAAGCTCAGAAGCCACTTAAGTTACCTCCCAGTGTATCATACTGCACCCCAGTGATACCTAAAGAGAAAAATACTTAACTCTAGTGATTGATAACCATTTATTAGTGTGTGAGCACATCCAAGGTGCACATGAAACAGTAACATTTGGCTTTGAACAAATGATAGTTTATTTTTCAATCGGTGATTAAAGAAGGCACTTCCATTTTGTGAATGGTGCATCGGGGGGGGTGTAGCTTCCAGGAGAAGAGAATGCCTATAGTAATTGAATAGTTGAGACAAAATGAAGGGTAGACTGGATTAGGAAAGGTTTAACTGGACAATGGCTTTTTCTGTAACACTTGTGGTTGTGTGAACTGCAGTCCACTGGGATTTAAATGGTCTCACACGCTAGAATTCAATTTTGTTCTGAAAGTTCCTAAGGTGAATTACTCTTAATTTAAAGAAACCCTGTTTCAAAATACATTTCCTGATAACAAGTTGTTTGCAACACAACTTTAGTTTATAGACTGGAGAGAAGACAGCTGTGCTTCTATCACCATAGGAGTGTGTGTGGCATTGGAACTAAAAGTAGATGAATACAGTGCTAGATGTGGTCTTCCCTCCCCCCTGGCTGCAGTGTAATTGGCAAGCGTGTTATCTATTCACTGGCTTTTGTTCCATTGAAGTCACCATCTCTTGAATCAGCTTCCTCTTCTGAAACTTCTGATGCATTCTCAATTACTTTTCTGCCTCCAGATCTGCGGGCAGGGGCAAAAGTTGGGGGCTCATTTCCCCTCCTGCAGTGAGGAAAAAATAGGCATTAGATCACTGAAGTGCTTCACAATCCAAGGCTGACCTAAGTGCCTGAAGCTTGGGAACGGCACCAGTGGGACTGAGCGTCTTTAATGCAAAAAAACAAGCCCCAAACAGCAGGGCTCTAAGACTGGGATTGGCACCCTTTTCAAGGCACAAACCAGAACAACCAGGCTCTAGTCTGGCATGGATCAGGTGGTGTCTGGTATATCGGCAGTGAGGGGAATTTGCCTGTGGCTGTGTGGGGCCAGGCAGTTGGGAGTTGTGCTGCCACTGCTGCCACTTTTTCCAGCCCGCTGCTGCCTGGCTGGAGGGAAGCTGCACCCACGCTGCTTCCACATCCCCGTGGCCTGCTCTCCCAACCTGGAAGCTGCCCCGCTTCGGCTGAGTTCCCATGGCTGGAAGTTGTACCTGTGCTGCTGCCAGGGAGCAGAGGGTGAGGAAGAGTGGTGATGACAGCACAATTTCTAGCTTCCTGGCCCCAGTGCAGTTTCTTGCCCAGCATCAGTGCAGGCAGAAGCAAAGCTTCTGGCTCCACAGGCTAGATCCAGTGCCTGTATGTTGCTGAATCCTGCTCTACGGCAACTTCCTGTAACCTGTGCATCTGCCTGGTACTTCCTGTGGGTGGATGCAACTAGGCAGATAGAGCTGGTGAGTCATGGCCTGGGTTTTCTGCCTGGTGCATGCAAAAATCCCAGCCTATGTTTTAGGAATGTCTCATGCTTAGTTTCCTTTTTGAAAAGCTCAGGCACAATCAGACGCACGCAGCAAATGTCTTGCTGAGTCCTCGTGTTTTATACGTGCAGTGGCTACTGTGCCCTGTGTGCAGGAGCAGACCAGGAGTGCATCTGGTGCCAAAACTGGCGCATCCCTGCTGCCATCTCAGAGCGGGGACGTTTTAGAGGGATAGCCCTGCTTTCCTGAATGGTGCATGCCTACATCCCTGGCAGTGGGGTCCTATGACGCGTTCCACCTCAGAGCTGCAGCCTATGTTTCATCCAAGGGATTGAGGAGCTTTCCTGGGCTCTCTTTGTGAGTGAGGAGGGGAAATCCAGAATGTGGCAATGTTCTGTTCCGGCCTAGGATCTATTGCCAGGCCTCATGTAGAAATGTCCAGGATGACAAGCTTCTGGCCAAGAAGCTGCTGAGCCTGCTGTGTTTGGCTTCTCCCCTCCCCTCTCCTCCCAAAATACATTTCCTACTTTCACAACAGGCATGGGGAAACTTCTGCCACCAACCAAACGGAGGGCAGGGAGGAAGGAGGAACTGAGCCACTGCAGGTAGAGGAAGAAGAAAAGAAGATGTCTTCTCAGCCAGTGACACTACTGCAGCAAGACAGTAATGGCATGTGGCCTTTAGCATTTGCTCCTTGTTAAGCAAACCTTTTGTAAAGGCTTCAGGGTAGACATAAGCAAGGGAATAAATTCATGATCACTGAACCTTGTGCAGTGATTATTGATGGGAGGTTAAACACATCCAGCTGCATACTTTGGTACAGCAATCATGCATAAATACTTAAAGGTTTATCTTGTCCTTGTGAACAAGTCAGTCAGTTTCACAACTATTCAGGCCCAAAGGTCAATCTCCCTAATAGGCAAGTAGACAAGAATATTGGCTGGATTCTCAGCTTTCCCGAGTAGCTCAAAACTGGCATTTCTCTTGTAGACTCTTCCATACGTAGATTTAATAGCTTTAATAGCTACTGCTCTAACTTAAAAAGCTTTTATTTTGCTGTGAGTCTGCTATAGCAAGCAATCAGCCGGGTAATAATGCCTTGTTTAAGAACTAGAGCTAGTGAAAGCAAGGACCATATCCGCATAAGCTTCATTAGCCATTTGGCTGTAACAGGTGCCTTATCTGAAATTTACTTTTAAACATAATGATACTGAAGTGCCGTTTAAATGTGGAATTAATGCCACTATTAACATATATAAATTACAATGATTTAATGTATATCAGTGTTTTAAACCAGTACAGACACATATGGAAACTCTTATATTCAGCTTAAGATAATGGGATATAATTGAAGTTTTGTCTTTCTGAAAATGTCTGTTCTCACACCATTTGTACTTGTTTGTAACAAAGTGATTATGAACCACAATTTTAAATTAACAGGTGCAACTTAAATGAAGGCAGGAGAAAGATTATTGTTTGGGGGTGAGACTCCTATATCGCCTTTAATACAAACTAGAAAAACCTTTCCAGCCTTTAATTTTGCTGGATATTTCACTCTCCATATGGTCTGCCTTTGAACAACCACTACATCATCACTTGTCATCATTTCATTGGACACAAAAAGCTGAAACTGACTAACTGCAGTTGCTAGGACAAAATGCCATCTTTAAATATTTTTGTAACAGCAGCAAGGCCTGGCATTTGCAAAAGAGAAGGTACACAAATATTACAGAACACTAATTACTTAGAATCATTTCTGCTCTTTGCAAAAAGCTAATCCAGACAGGGTGTCACTAATATGATGCTGTGTTAAACTGAAGTATCAAGCAGTCCAAATTGGGATACTGGTATGCTTTAAACAGCATTTTCTCCATCCTACATTCCATGATATAGTCACTCATCATAAAATATACAAATAGCAGCTCTAAAAGCATGCATGATAACTATAAGCAATGCAGGCACATATTGCTGTGTAGTGGAGGGTGCAGTCTCATTTAAATTAGGTGGGGTAACTGTACCAGACTCCATGATGGTGAATTCTTTCCAAAGCAAATACACTTTTATCTACTGATTAAAATATTTTAAAATATTTACCATGTGCAGTATTAAATATAAATGGGTGGCATTGTGCAGTTCTAACAGCATGCTGCAACAGGTCCATTCTTATCCCATAATGTGCCTGGAATACTCTACCATTTTTATTCATCAGCGCTATTTTGTTTGTGACAATGTTCACATTTTGTTGTGACTTTAAGAGATGTAAGGAAGAGAAGTTTCATGCAGAAATAAAAATCAGAGCAACTTGTAGGGACTCTGCTATAACAGCTTACGAAAAGTGCAAATGTAACGTAAAAAGTCCATGTTGTAACACAACCTAGCTGTAAGGAGGATGCATAACTGGACAAACAGCTTATGGAAGATGGCTTATTGTAATATTTGTCTCTTTTGATCAAATTGTTGCCAAGATATCCAAGCCTTCATGGTTTGCAGAAATCTTACATCAAATTTGCTCAGGCAAAAGGAGAATGGAAATTTATGCAACACCAAGCTAGCTGCAAAGTTGAAGGCATGGTACCTGCTTAGTCACTGCGAAGGTTCCTGGGGCCCTCTGAAATAGAGAGAAAGAGTCCCGTGCAGTTATGCTAAGCACATGGTCAGGATCAAATGAATGTAAATTACTTTAATTAAACAAAGTACATTAGAGCAAATTATTGCACAGCAAGTTGAAGTCAGCTCTGATGCATTACCTAGAAATCACCCTCACCCTGGGAAACCAGGGGGAAGGGTTTGAATCGGCATCTCCTTTAGTTTCACATTTAATTTCTTTGTTATAGGTCATGAACTGAAGTTATACAAAAATGCTGGAGAGGCAGAAGCTTCCCTTCAGAGCCTCTTCATGTCACTGGTGATATAACAGGATCAAAAGCTTTGTATTAAAGCAGAGGTGTCAAACTCACCCTGATCCTGGGGTCGATCTCATCCATGAGGCTCTTCGTAGGCTGGATCTAAGATGCTGAGGTGATGGCAGGGCAACCAAGAGCTGTGTCGTACAACCCTTGCTTGCCCTTCTGCCACTGAAGGTCACGTCTAGAGGGGCCAGTGGCCTTGAATCTGTTGCAGACCATGTCCCCCATCTCTGTGTAGCCCAGTGGGCTGCATGGAGCAGCTTCATGGGTTAGGTCTGTCCCATGAGCAGTATCAAAGCTTGGGAAGGCAACTAGTGAATGCTGTATGAGTTTTTTGCTTGTTTAATGAACAGATGAAAGTGATAACTTGACACTTCCCATGGACATGACTGACCTAAGCAGAAACCCACATGGCATAATCCAAACTGTGCAGCCATTTTAGCTATGAAACAGACCCTAACATGCTTTCTTTGACTCCTATAGCCCTCACCAAGTCTCTGAATCACAAGGTACCCCTTTACAGCCAGTGGGCATATGCGTATGCATGTGGACAGAGCTACTTTTAAAAAAAAGTAAACTAGCTGCATCCACACATATTCATAACTACTATCAGGGGTCTCAGTTCTTATATTAAATCATAGGTGGCATTTTCACAAGTATTCAGTAGTGGCCTAACTGTTCCTACTGAAGCCAAGACATGTTTTACCATTATCTTCAATAGGAGAAGAATAAAGCCAAGGCTGAGTATTTCATCCCAGTGGTAGACTCCTGAACCCTTTGAATTCAGTGGAATCATGATTTCACCCCAAGTCTTTTATGCCAGAGGTGCCCATTTTCATTATGCTGATGTAGAGACTCAGGAAACCTGGAGCAGTGGAGCTAGCCTTCCTTCAGTTCCACTATGGTTTAGAATTCGAAATCTTTCATCGGAGGTGGAGAAAATAGCTAACAAACACAAAGCTGCCTTACCTGAGTTTGGTCTTCAGCGCTGCCACCTCCCGGCCCAGGGTCTCGCTGCTCTCAGTGGCTTCATCCAGCTCTCGCTGCAGTTTTCTGCGGTTTGCATTGATGCGCTGGGACTCTTCTTCAGCCTCCTCGAGTTGCCTTTTCAGCTGTTTGACTCGTGTATTGCTCTTGTCAGCCTAAGTGAGGAGTAAAAGTAATGCTTAAGAGCTTCAAGTTTCATTAAAAAAGATAGGCCTGTCCTATCTTCCTCTGGCTGTACTGGTCTGTGCTGGTTTGTTCCTAAGACACTTTGCTATTGAGATCTTTGTAAAAATTATGAATCACTGCAAATGGAAAATGCCTGCTGCAGAGTTGACAACTGGAGGATGAGCAAGCCATGCCTGCCACATATGGTCTTTGTAAGACTGCATAAGAATAACATCGGACAGGATTTGGGGTTATACAAAATGCTAATTTTGACTTTTTCAACTATTTAAATCTATGCTTAAAGAAAGTATGTACTAACTAGGAAAACAAAGCATATGATCCTACATCTCAAACTAGCAATTCCAGTTAGGTAACTTATAAGATTGGAGAGGAGTTTTAACTTAGCTTTTTCTTTATACTGGGAGAGGATCTGACTGAAGCACTGCCTGATTTAAAAGTTGAAATCCTAAAATGAATAAATAAAAGTAGCTGAAAGACAACTTGGCAGGAGCTGCTTTTGCTTATGGAAGTGTGTTGTGATCCTGAGGGTAAGGGGACAGCTTTTTATTTTACTGGCATCTCATTGTCCCTTTTGATGTACATTTTTGGCTGTAGCCCTTCAACAGGTGCATCTGCCTCTCACTGTGACAGCCCAGGGGCTAACAGTTCTTTTGGGCTGTCTGATATGGATAGCTTGAAATGAAGCTCTTAGGTGCTGGGGCAGATACTGGTGTTCATCTGCAGCCCAGTATAGAGGGCAAATGGGACAGGCACCTGGAACCAGTAAGGCCTAACTCCTGCAATCAGCCAGGCTGTTGTAGTTGGTTAGCTGGACAGGGCCAATGGCCATTGCCTTAGTATGGAGGATGGATGCTCCTGCTGCCCAGCCTGACTCCAGAAAAGAGCTTTACTGAAATGACTAGTTATTTTTCCTTTTTAGTGACTTTAACCATCTACACAATGAAGCAGGACACAGGGTTCTGTTTGCCTGGCTCCTTGACTAACTAGCTCAGAGTCCCCTTCCCCCCTGGCTGGACCATCATCACACAGTGCCTTACCTGTTCTTTGTATTGTTCTGCCTGCTTTCTTTCATCTTCAACCTGCAGCAAGACATCCCTCAGCTTCTTGTCCTTCTGGCGCAGTGCCTTTGCTGCAGCCTGCTTCTCTCTGCAAAAGACAGTATGACGCTAAGTTACGTGGATGGTTCTCACATGCAAAACAGGCATCAGGGAGTCTCAGATTAAAGGTGTTATAGAACTTAATAGGTTTGCTCTATGGAAAAACTGAAGAAAGTGGCAAATTTTCCTACTGGTCACTGCATATTGCACATGTCCTTTGTTTCTAGCTGTAGAGGAGGGAGGTGTGAAGCAGGAGTTATCTCCAGGCACCAACACAAGTGTACAGTTGCTCCTACTCCAGTCATTATTGTTTGACCAATTACTGTACATCGGGGCAGGCAATTATGTTGGGTGCAGGGCCATAACAGATGGCTTTACCACAAAGCTGAGTTTCAGCACCTACGTACCTGCTTTCCTGTTCCAACTGCTCCTCAAGTGAAGCAATTTTGGATTCCAAAGCAGCAATTGTAGCCTTGAACTTGGATTTCACGTTTCCCTCCATCTCCTGCAGTTTGGCCTTCAGCTCTTTGTTTTGCCTCTCCATTTGCTGCCGAGCACTCTCATTCTTCTGTGCTGTGGCACGTTCTGCCAACAGCTCATTATTCAGCTGCTCTGTCTGAAATATTTATGAAGGACACCTTAAGCCCACTTTGGAAGGGCCCTGGTTTGTTGGGCTAAGCCAGTGACAGTTCAATTTTATTTTAAATAAAGTGAAATCTCTTAGGGGAGTTCTTGAAAAGTGTGCCCAAGGAGTACAAGTACCATAGGGGAAAATAGAGATGGACAGACAAACACAGACACACATGGACTATACCTGCTGTAATGTTTTCCTCAAGCGTTCATTTAGAGCCTCCATGTTACCTTGTTCCTCTTCTAGCTCTTCCTCCATTTGGGAGATTCTTGCCTCCAGACGACGCTTGTCATCCTGGAGGCTCGTCCTGCAAGTTTAAATTTGGGAAGTATGTGGCCTTGGCTTTGACCAGTTGTTCCGTCCTCTAGCAACTGCTGACGACTCGTTCAGAACATGGCAGCATTCTTACGTTCATTCTGCCTATACTAAGTATCTTTTCTTCTCGTTTTCCGTATTAGAGAGCTCACCTGTGCCTTCTATGTATTTTTCTGCTGAAGTCCTAATGTGACTGGGTCCAAAACAAAATTGAGGAACTTTCTGTGTGCATCTTTCATGTGACCACATTAAAAGCTGATTGGGAACTCTGCCCTAAAATACACAAAAGCTTATGCTCCAATGACATGGAACTTTTATTTCTGTACTGTTCGAAACACGGCTTTTAATTCTATTATTCCTGCAGGATGCTAACTTCGGTATATCCCCTTCCTTTTCTCAACTCTTCACTTTCTTCCAGGTTGCCTTCTTTGCATACAACTTCCCAAAACTTTTTGGCAAGCTACTTCCCTCATACTTATTGGCAACGTGTAGGGGGTGCATGTGCACCTGCTGAGATTGGCTGTGCATGCCCTGGAAGCACCAGGTCACAAAACTGGAAGTTCACTTCCAGTTTTGCCAGTTTGGCTGCTGGTGGTTCTGGGCTCAGCAATCGGCCGCTGGGAGACTCCCCCACCCCGGTCAGTGATTGGCTGCTGGGTGATCAGGTCGTGGTCACTGTCGCCCAGCTTCCCATCGATCCTCCATTGTTTTTAATTCATTCCCCCCATCAGCGATCTTGGTGACCCCTCAGACTCAGGAGGCACCATTCTCATACCCATTCTAAAAACACATCTGTGCTGTATTACCTTGGAGGAATTAGCAACCTCCAATGTTTTAACTGACTCATTGTGATGGTTAATCCCACAACATCATTGTGACCGTATATCCTTCCTGCTTTTTAGATTTTGATCTCAATAGTTCCTGTCAAATTTAGGCTCACCAATTAAGCATATAACTCAGGGACAGATCTGGGGGAGGGGTGCATTAGTGCACTTGCACTCCTCTTTTATTCCTGGTCCACCCGAAGTTTAAAACCAACTGCTTGGCATTGGTAGCAGTGTTTCAGTCAGGCAGTGCTGAGGGAGTCATTTGGCTTCATGGTTCATTATAATCTACCTGATCCCTCCTAAACTCCTCTTTCCACACATGTTAACAACACTCTCTTCTTTTTTAATGGTCTTGATGTTCCATGAATCCTTTGTTCTGCAATTCTGGAGCTCCTACTTCACAGGCCTGCAGATTGTTTTTAATTCATTCCAGTAAGGTTGTACTTATTTTCGCTTTAATTTTAAACTGAATAATACAGCCCCTAGCATATTTGTAAAGCTTCTAGTTTCTTTTTAACTGGAGAAAAATATGTGTTGTTTTCCACGTGATGATGAACCTCACCATCTGCACCCCCCTTTTTCAAAATTCTAGGTCCACCCATGCATGTACTTAACTTCTATCTAGATTAAACTCTGGTCTTATGTATGTGGTCTTATGTATGTATGGTCTAATGGATTCATCTTGATTTCAAATCTATGAATTCCTCATGAGCAGTTCCATCAATTTTAGTTAAACTAGTTACATGCATCTAGTGCAGTGTTTCCCAACTGGTGTGCTGCAGCATGGTGTGCCATCAGGCACATGCAGGTGTGCCACTGTATTTTGGGCTGGAGCCACACCCCTTGCCTGGTGGGAGCCATGCTCCCTGCCTGCTGCTGCTGTGGACACAGACGGGGAGCGTGGCTCCAGCCCAAAATGCCATCTGGCTGATTGCATGCCAGCCCTCCCTGTCAGCGTCCAGCTAGCTATGCGCCACCCCCCTTCTGCACCCCCCTGCTCCGCATCTGGTGTGCCATGGTGTTGGGGTTTTTTTTAGGTAAGTGTGCCGTGGGGCGAAAAAGTTGGGAAACACTGATCTAGTGAGGCATGCATATCAGTTATTGGCAAGATGAGGGTTACAGATTGCTTTTCAGGGCTGGAATGTGGTCTTTACTGGCTATGCTAGGCACTGGCATGAGTTTGTACCTGTAATAGGGGGCCAGGAGCTCATGTTACTTTCAGAGAGAAACAGCAGCAGGTCTATCGCTGGGTGGATGAAGGCAGCTGAACCTGAGCTAGCTGTAGGCAAGTAGGCAGCCAGAGACCTATAGATTGCCATGGATAGGTAGCAAAGGAGCAACTGCAGCTTAGCTAGAGAAACAGTAGTAGGCTACTCTTGAAGCTGCAAACACACACCTGAATCCGGTCAGAAGAACACCGGACCAGGAGAAGGGGAGCCTGGTGGACAAGCCTGGTTCCTGAGGCAGAGGGGCAACACAGTCCTGAACTCTGTGCGGAGAAGAGCTCCTGCCAACTTGAGCTTCACAAGGAGCGGAGGCTGCAGGCCATGTCAGGTACTCCCAGGGAGAGCCTGAGAGACCTGGTGAGTAGTGACTTTGGCAGCAGAGTGATGACGCAGAGCAGGGCTTTGAATCTTTTAGTCTGAAGTGATTGTTTGCACTTCTGTTTTAGTGTTAAACCAGAGGACTGGATCGTGGCTGTAAGGGTGATAAGGAGGCCACACAGGGGTGCTTGAGAGGCATGCCAGATTTTGAGCATAGAGGGAGATGGAGATAGGCTGAGGCCAATAGGGCCAGAGCTTAAAAGCAACAGTGAGGTAGACAGAAGCTAGGAGAGCCAAAGCCTGGCCCCAAGAGTGAGGCAGGTGGGTTAAGGCTGAGAGGGGTAGAGCCTGAATCAAGAGAAGCCAACATAGGCATGTTGAGGCAGAGAGGTGCAAGAGCCCTAGGTTTATTGTGACCAGAGAGGCTGAGGCTGAGAAGCTGGGCTGGAGCAATTGGGCCCAGGCTAGAAGCTTATAGCCAGAGTAACCTGTAGCCTAAGGCTAAGAGGGCCAAACCCTACACAGGAAGGTAAAAGACGACATAGTGACATCCATGAGGCATGGGCTTGGTTATGGGAGAGGTTGAAGGTCATGATTAAAGACTTAATTAGGGCCATGGGCAGTGACCACTGCCTCAGAGTAGTGCCAATCAGGCACAAACAGGTCCATCTGGGCATGAGAGACAACTGAATAGCTTTGGTTAGCGGGCAGAGGGCCAAGACCAGGAGAGTTCGGTTAAGTTGGTTGGACAGCAGCAAGAGCACTCTGAGACTCAAGTGCAGGCTCCCAATCAACTTCAGAAGAGCATCAACCTGGAGTGCAGGCAGGATTAGGGGGGACCCTGGGGATGACGCCGCCATCCTTAAGGGCTGTCCTGTCACAGCGTCCCTGAAAGCAGTCACATCCCTCCTTACCTCCCAGCAGCAGCAGTTGCAAGTTCTTCAGCCAGCTCTTCTTTCTCTAGCTCAGCCTGTTTGCGAGCCCTGTCTGCAGCAGCCAAATCCTAGAGGAAAAAAACAGCCAGTGGTACAGATATGAACAGGCGAGGTCAAGGTTCAGTCTAAACACTGCCATCCAGTGAGGTGAGAAACAGATTTCAACCATTTCTGTCACCAGAACATTTATTTCATTTATTTCATAGTTGGTAGGGTTGGAGGGGACCTGAGCAGATCACCAAGTCCGACCCCCTGCCATGGGAGTCCGATACTATGTTCACAGGTCAACAGACCAAAATATATTTTATTGTACCACTTAGCAATCCTGTGTGTTACTGTGTTTCCTGATACAGGAACCATATGCATTCAGCACACACAGGGATAACAGTGCTAAGAAGATTTTGGGACTATGAAGTTATTGAAACAAACCTAATGATTATAGCGGACAGTTTATTTTCCATTTATTCCTATGAGGGAAATGGTTAGCAAGGTGTGACAGGGAACCCAAACCTGTCACGAGGAAAAAGGTGCGCCCCGACAAGGCCAGAACCTTCTGGGCTCGGGGGGCTGGTGAAGAAGGGGTTAACTGCTGAACTGAGATGGCTAGTCAGCTGACTGGAAGAGGCAGGACTATAAAAACCCTGGGTGGAAGGGCAGTAGGGAGGTCAGTGGCCGAGGGGGAAGCAGTCCCCCTGAGAGCTCCAGAAAGACGCTTGGGCAGCGGTCCTTGGCGGGAAGGGGGAAGCTACGGAAGCCCTGCGAGGCGACTGCTGCATCCACAACCAAGACTGTAGCCAGCGGTGCAGAGCCGAGACTCGAAGGGAGTTCATTTAAGCTGATGCTGAGTTGATTAAGCATGTACAGTTCTTCTTCTTATTATTTTTGTGTGATTATTGAATAAGACCGGTGGTTTGGGAGAGGCTATTAGGGGTAGGAGGAGGTCTCATTTTCAGGACCCTATTCAGAGTGGGTACCCAGCACCAGTGAGGGCACAGTTTGGGGGAGGGGGGCCCCAGACCCCAGTGCCAGTGAGGGCACAGTTTTGGGGGGGGGGGGCACGAACCCCAGTATTTGAAGGACTATTTTAAAAAGGCCAGGGAGGTCTGGTGCACCGGAGTGTAGTTGTGGTTTGTCTTTTGGGGGGTTTTTTGTTTCGTTTTTTGTTTCCGTTTGGACTGACGGAGGTGGGTTCGGGTTGTGCCTGGGTCTTGAGCCCGCAGCCCACTGGTTGTGGGTCTGGCTCCTGTGCCTCAGGGCCAGGGAGTGCTGTGCTCCATAAGGGAGCAGGAAAAGCTAGAGCCTCAGAGTCCAACCCAGTTTAGTGGGTTTGGACGGGGAGGCCTAGCCAGAGGAAACGGGGGTTAAGCCATAATAGGCGAGACCCCATCATACCCAGAATATAAAAAAAAAAATCCATCAAGACGTGGCAGACTAGATTAGGGCAGGACCGAAGAATTACAAAACAGACCCCAAGGGCACCCCACACGAGGCACAGATAATCAAAAAGATGGCGCAAGGGAAGGTGACCTTTACACAAGGGCTTACTTACCCAGTAAAGCCGATGGGTGCTCAGCATCACTGAAGAGATGCATTTTGCTTGCATGCACTTTGTTCTGAGTGTTTTATACACTTCAGTAGAAACCAGCTACTTACCCCAGAGCCAATGTGATGCTTTTGCATGTTTTGGTTCTCTCAAGCGTAGCTCTGCTACAGAAGATCCTGTGCGGCCTACACAGTATTACTAACTACGTTCATATTTACCTCCTGAAGCTGGATAATTTCTGCTTCCAGGCTCTTGGCTTTCTTCTCATTTTCTCTCGCAGTAGCAAATATTTCTTCTCTTGAGGCACGGGCATCATCTAGCTCCCTCTGGAAGTCCTTCATCTGAGCCTAGTGTCAGACAACCAAAAACAGGGATTTGCATTTGTTTGTGTTTATCAGAGTTATGTTGAAAAGAAAGCTGGACAAAACAGGTCAGAGATGCACATTTCCAGGCAATTACACAACCTTCCTTCTACAGACAACTTCATTAAAGCCCAACTGGCATCTCTCAGACGGATCTGCAAAGTCATTCCAGTTAGGCAGGTACAGCTAGTTATAGATCTTTGATTGTTTTTTTTGAAAATCTTCCTATTTTCCCTCTATGCTTTGAATATTTAAATAAACACAAGATGTTGGTTTCCATCCATTCTCACTGCCTTGCCACAGCCATCAGCCGACGTGGAGATTCGTAAATACCAAATTAAAAGTTGACATAAGCACCTGCTTCTGCTCCTTTGTAATCTTATAGAAAATGCCAAACTTGGAGGCAGAGTAGTTCCTGAACAGATTGCCTATCTGTGCTTTTAAGTCACTGTTGACCTATCTATAAAGTCTCCTCTACCTTGATCAGGAATTGTCAGGCACAGTGTTCTTGAAAATCGCCTTATTAATGCAGAAAATAATACCTGTTTTTTCAATGCTATGTCCAAAGCTGGTGAGAGATGTTGGAGGACCTAGGCATCATGAGCCCCTCCTTCCTGCCATCCTCACATAAAATGATTTGTACTAACTTTACTTAATGTGGCCCCTCATACCTTAGGACTCCAAGCAGTTGCGGTAGCTGCTTGCCAAAACTGGCTTTGGCGCTCTAGCACATGAGCATAGCAAAAGGTGAGCCCTATAGATACATGAGAGCCCTTTCTTTCATCTCTTTATAGGAACCTTAGGTTTTCTTCATACAGATGCCAACAGCACATCAGTGATCTCACTTTTAGTGGGATATAGGCTAGTACATTGCTGTCACTCTAAGTACAACCATTTAGCCTCAACAACATTTGGATCTGGGTTTATGCTTACTCCCCAGTCTATCATTTCTACCATCTAATTTGCCATTTCAATCTAGCATCAAGATGACAACTGTCATCTAATGTCTGCATTGCAACTATACAAATCGTACCAAGGGGCCAAGAGAACAATTGCACCCTGGGAACCACGTACCTGTAGCTTACGAAGCTGTTTAATAGCTTCTTCCCGACCTTTATTAGCAGAGTCAGCTTGGCCTTCTAGGTCTTTAATGTCAATCTCCAATTTCTTCTTGGCTGCTGTTGCCAGGGCACGTTGCTTCCGCTCATCTTCCAGTTCTGTTTCATACTCATGGAGCTAATGGTAAAAGAATATTTTGTTTATGCTTTTCTAAAGCACTTGAGCCCACTTGCATCCAGTCCACTCACACCTGACTATGGAATACAGCCCCTAGCAGTTGGCCTGCAAATAATAAAAAGCCCCATTTTTTTTAAATAAACATCCTAAAGGCAAAATACATTTTCATTTAACTTCATAATTGAAGGTTATTGTGCACAGAGGCACAATGCTGGTTCCCACCTGACGGATGAGTGTGTGGTACAGAATGTGATATTGGGCTTTGCAGTCACAACGTCACCTGTACCAGTAGGGTTCTGTCTAGGGGAGCCAGGTATTCTATGCAGAAGCTATTTTTCACTGCATGGGAGTGTTTTTTACCATGGTGTCAGAGTTAGTGAGTCAGGTTACTTATTCTTAACGAATCCAAGAATTACATTGCTACATATGCTATGTTTCAGTCTTATGTGCCTGATACTGAGATAGATGCAGCCATAACAGTGCTGCAGCTTTTTTCTTTAATGAAGCGAAGTGGCTTACAATGTTTTCATTGGTCAATCACAAGGAGAAGGGATGTCGTCTTCTTTATGGAGAGGGAGCTAATATTGATAACATGAAGCAAGGGATCTGAGTAAGGACTACAGAGTCGACCAGAAGGAATTATACCTGTTTAAGCAGCTGTCGCTTCTTCTCCTCATTCTGTTCATCTCTGGCTTGCAGATCTCTTTCAAACTGTCCTTTCAGAGCCTGCATATTAACTTCCAATCTAAGCTTGGCATCTTCTGTTGCCTGAAGCTCATCCTCTAGCTCTTCTAACTGTGTCTTCATCTCTTCCACTTGCTGCTCCAGGGCACGTTTAGATTTCTCCAATTCATGAACCTTTCAGGCAATGAGAAAAAAAAAATCCAATAAAATGGGTAGAATTGATGGGAGTATGTGCTTAGATAAGCAGTTGTCACTAGGGAAAGATAATTCAGATACAATAGCAGCTGCTGGCAAAATCAAATTGCATTAATATACTCAGAATTGAGAGTTTACAACTTGGAAGCTGCTTACTGGCCATTAATATTTTCCAGTTTTAGGAATAAGGGATATTCTTTTCTTCAACATCAATAATTTACTGATTATCAGTGGTGTCAAGACTAGAGATGACAAAGCAAAATACTTGAAAGACACTTGCAGATGCATGTGGAGCTGGTCATGGAGATCTGCCTAAAATGCCCGATTAGTGTTGAATGGATTTGCGTGCTGGGGAGAATTTCCCACACTGAACATTTTAAATTAGCACATAAGAAACAGGCGTAAAAATTTTTGGCTGGTATGACTAAACACTAGAGACTTACACTCTTGCCCACATCATCCTTGGAGCTAACTAGATCTTCCATTTCAGCTTTCAACAATTTGTTGGCTCTCTCCAGTTCTTCTTTGGCTTCCAAGGCCTCCTCAAGAGCCCGGGCCAGTGACAAAGCCTTTGTTTCTTTTTCTCTAGCTTCTGCTTCTGCTCTGTCCCTTTCATCTGCATATTTGGAAGAGATGGTTTTTTCTTCAGCTAGCATCTGTTGAAAAATGATATAAAAAAAAGCTCTCAGTCTGAGCACAGTAGTCTTATCACTGTGGAAAGCCATTAGCTGCAGGGTTTTCTGTAGCATCAGTCTTCTCAAATGTTAATTGCCGAAAAAGCTTATTGCTGAACATATGCAGATGCAAAATTAACCGTTGTATCAATAATTCACCCTAATTTTTTTTTTTTTTTTTTATAGATGATATCATTTTCTCCCACCTGTGACTTTTAGCAGAACTAACTATAAATTCATACCTGATCAAACTTCTTTTGCTTTTTCTCCAGGTTGGAGACCAGCTGGCGCTGATTGTCCAGGTCCACAATGAGATCATCCAGCTCCTGCTGGAGTCTGTTCTTGGTTTTTTCCAGTTTATCATAAGAAGCAGCCTTCTCCTCAAACTGCTGTGTGAGACCTTCAATTTCCTTCTGGAATTTCTTTCTGCCTTCCTCCAGACCTTCTATTGTGCTGACATATTCCTGAAGCTTCTTCTTTGAGTCAGAAAGCTAGAATTTCAATTTAGAGAATAAAACAAATCTTAATAGGAGGAGCAACCAAGGTGTACAAATGGCTGCCTCATCTGATACCTTCCCACAACCTCAGTTGGGACTACCTAATTTGCCCAGTCTGAAGCTGATGGCTGTCACTCATTAAAACAAGAAGGCTTACAGAGATTCCAGGCATGTTATGTAAGATTCCTCTTCAAAATGAACTTGGAGTTACATCAAGATATAGTTGGGTGTCCTATATATAGGTCATACTTTTTTCCAGGACAAGCGTGGGAGACTACTTACTGGCTGAACTCTAAAATTCTCTGGGCTACCTTTGGCTTAAGAGACACAAACTTGCTATTTTTGGCCTAGGAACATAAATTCACTGCCTTGACATAGCTAGGAATAATTCTAGAGATTAAAATCTCTGTGTGTATTGTGAAAACTCTCAATGTTGAGAGTTTGTGAAAACTCTGGAGCTAATAATTTGGTACCTGTATTGTCAGTGTTGAAATATGCCGCTCCAAGTTTTGTTTTACTTCTGCTTCTTCCTCCAGCTGCTCTTGCAGGCTATTCTTCTCATCCTCCAGCTGACGAAGCTTGGTGGTTACATTTAGTTTTTGCCGAGTTTCTTCTTGAAGCAGCTCCTACAAAGACGATGTCAATGTATAATATGGTCATTTTCAGTTCTTTTATAACACAGTTTACATGATAGTTGAACTCTTTATAATGGGAAGCTTCACCTGTGTGTCCTGTAGCTGAGATCCCAAACTTGCAACATCTTTGGTAAGCTTGATCGTCTTGCTTTCTGCATCATTGAGCAGGCCCGTTACACTTTCCACTTCAACCTAAGAAGAAATAACATTTCTATTGATCTGTACATCTTCAATATCACCATCCCAACAAAGTACATTTGGGATGGTCCAGGCTAAAGTCTTGAATTAGGATTTGATTTCAAATGGTAGATTCTGAATATAGTTCTATGCTGGCAGGCAGTTCTGGAACCTCGGCAGGTGACTGTTTTGCAATCCAGCTTTGACTACTACCTTATGAGGCTCATCCATTTTGAGCACCAATGTTACTGCCAGGAGTGACCTTGAGCAGATCAAGAGTGACTACAGGGCTCTGGGTGTAACAGTGAAAGAGACAGGGGCACAGGTGATGTTCTCTTCAATCCTTCTGGTCAAGGGGAAAGGCTGGGTAGGTGTGGATGCATTCTGCAAATCAATGCATGGCTGTGTAGGTTGTGTCACTGGCAGGGATTCAACTTCTTTGGCCATGGGACGTTGCTCCAAGAAGGATTGCTAGGAAGAGATGGTATTCACTTGATGAAAAAAGGGAAGAGCATCTTTGCAGACAGGCTCGGTGACCTAGTGAGAAGGGCTTTAAATTAGGTTCACCACGGGATGGAGACCAAAGCCCTGAGGTAAGTGGGAGACCTGGAGGAAGCACAAGAAGGAGGGGGCACCAGAGGAGGACTCCTCATTCTTAATAAGAAAGTAGGGCAATTGGCTAGCTACCTCAGGTGTCTGTCCACAAATGCATGGAGCCTGGGAAACAAGCAGGAAGAACTGGAAGTCCTTGCACAATCAAGAAACTATTGAAATAACAGAGACTTGGTGGGAGCTCCCATGACTGGAGCACTGTCATGGATGGGTACACACTGTTCAGGAAGGACAAGCTGGGAGAAGACAAGGAGGAGTTGCACTGTATGTAAAAGAGCCATATGATTGCTCACAGTTCCAGTATGAAACTGGAGATAGACCTGTTGAAAGTCTCTAGGTTAAGGTTGGAGGGAACAGCAACAAAGGTGATGTTGTGGTGGGTGTCTGCTATAGACAGAGCAGGAGGATGAGGCTTTCTTCAGACAACAAGCAGAAGCTTCCAGATTATAGGCCCAAGTTCTCATGGGGGATTTCAATCACCCTGCCATCTTCTGGGAGGACAATACAACAGTGCACAAGCAATCCAGGAAGTTTTTAGAGAGAGTTGGGGACAACTTCCTGGTGCACATGTTGGAAAGACCAAGCAGGGGCCGTGCTCTTCTTGACTTACTGCTCACAAACAGGGAAGAATTGGCGGGGGATATAGAAGTCGATGGCAACTTGGCAGCTATGACCATGAGACGATTGAGTTCAGGATCCTGACAAAAGGAAGAAAAGAGAGCAGCAGAGTATGCACCCTGGACTTTAAAAAAAAAAAAAAAAAAAGAAAAAAAACAGACTTTGACTCCCTCAGGGAACTGATAGGCAGGATCCCCTGGGAGGCCAGTCTGAGGGAGAGAAGAGTTCAGGAGAGCTGGTTGTATTTTAAAGAAACTGTATTGAGGGTGCAGGAACAAACAATCCTGATCTGCAGGAGGAATAGTAAACATGGCAGGCGACCAGCCTGGCTTAGCACAGAAATCTTCAGTGAGCTTAAACATAAAAAGAAAGCTTACAAGAAGTGGAAGCTTGGACAGATGACAAGGGAGGAGTATAAGAGCATTGCTCGGTCATGCAGGGATGAAATCAGGAAGGCCAAAGCACAACTGGAGTTGCAGCTAGCAAGGGATGTGAAAGGTAGCAAGAAGGATTTCTATAAGTCTCTTAGTAACAAGAGGAAGGTCAGGGGAAGTCCTTTAGTGAATGGGGGAGGCAGCCTAGTAACAGATGATGTGAAAGGCTGAAGTACTCAATGGCTTTTTTTTTTTTTACCTCGGTCTTCACAGCTGAAGTCAGCCCCCAGGCTACTACACTGGGCAGCACAGTTTGGGGAGAAGGTAAGCAGCCCTCGGTGGTGAAAGAACAGCTTAGGGACTATTTAGAAAAGCTGGACATATATGTCCCTGGGGCTGGATGCAATGCATCCAAGGGGTGCTGAGGGAGTTGGTTGATGCGACTGCAGAGCCACTGGCCATTATCTTTGAAAATTTGTGGTGATCTGGGGAGGTCCCAGACAATTGGAAAAGGGCAAGTATAGTGCCCATATTTTAGAGAGAGGAAGGAAGATCCAGGGAACTACAGACCCAGTCAGTCTCACCTCAGTCCCTGGAAAAATCATGGCGCAGGTCCTCAAGGAACCCATTTCTAAGCACTTGGAGGAGAAGAAAGTGATTTAGGAACAGTCAGCATGTTCACCAAGGGCAAGTCATGCCTGATTAACCTAATTACTTTTTTATGAGATGACTGGCTCTGTGAGTATGGGAAATGGGTGGATGTGATATACTTTGACTTTGGTCTAATAAAAGATACCACCTCTTCCATGAGTTTTGCTTCCTTCTGACTTTAGCAAGGCTTTTGCTACAGCCTCCCACAGCATTATTGCAAGCAAGCTAAAGAAGTATGGGTTGAATGAATGGACTGTAAGGTGAATAAAAAGCTGGCTAGATTGCCAGGCTCAATGGGCAGAGTATCAAAAGGCTTGAGGTCTAGATGGCAGCTGGTATCAAGTGGAGTGCCCCAGGGGTCGGTCCTGGGGCCAGTTTTGTTCAATATCTTCATTAACGAGCTGGAAGATGGGATGGAGTTCACTTCCAGCAAGTTTGCAGATGACACTAAGCTGGGGGGAGTATTAGATATTGTGGAGGGTAGGGCTAGGATTCAGAGTGGCCTAGACAAATTGGAGGATTGGGTCAAAAGAAATCTCGTGAGGTTCAATAAGGACAAGTAGAAAGTCCTGCACTTAGGACAGAACAATCCCACTGACTGCTACAGGTTTGAGACCACCTGGCTAAGCAGCAGCTCTGCAGAAAAGGACGTGTGGCTTACAGTGGACAATAAGCTGGATATGTGTCAGCAGCATGCTCTTGTTGCCAAGAAGGCTAACAGCATACTGGGCTGCATTAGTAGGAGCATTGCCAGCAGATCAAGGGAAGTAATTATTCCCCTCTATTCTGCACTGGTGAGGCCACATTGGGAGTATTGTGCCCACTTTTGGGCCCCCCACTACAGAAAGGATGTGGACAAATTGAAGAGAGTCCAGTGGAGAGCAACAAAAATGGTTCAGGGGCTGGGGCACATCACTTTTGAGGAGAGGCTGAGGGAACTGGGCTTATTTAGTCTGGAGAAGAGAAGGCTGAGGGGATTCAACTACCTGAAGGGGGCTCCAAAGAGGATGGAGCTAGACTGTTCTCAGTGGTGGCTAATGACAGAACAAGGGGCAATGGTTTCAAGTTGCATCAAGGGAAGATTAGTTTGAATATTAGGAAAAATGTTCTCACTAGGAGGGTGGTAAAGCACTGGAATGGGTTACCTAGAGAGGCAGCAGAATTTCTAACCTTGGAGTTTTTTAAGACCTGGCTCGACAAAGCCCTGGGTGGAATGATCTAGGTGGGGACGGTCCTGCAACAGGGAGTTGGACTAGATGTCCTGAGGTCCCTTCCAGCCCTAAGCTTCTATGATTCTATGTGACACAAGTTGGTACAAAAAAAGGTGAAAATAGCTATTGCCTGCCAAGTCTTACTGTCACAGAAGAAAGTCTCTCTTACCTGTAACTTATAGACTTTTTCATTGAGTTCTGTCCGGACACGCTCTCCATCAGTATACTTGGACTGTAGTTCCTGGAGCTGCACCTCCAGCTTCTTCTTTTTGTGCTCCACATCTTGTTTGACCTGGTTTAGTGTCCTGATTTCAGTACTCAGGTCAGCATTTTCTTTCTCCAATGTCTGTTTGCTCTTGTCCAAATTTGCTTTAGCCTGAAAGCGCGAAGCAAATAAAAACACACAGAGTAAAAGACGACCATAACAAATAATAGATAACATAGTTTTCAAGGGGAAAGTTTTCCTTTTACCCGTTTAAATTGCTCCAGCTGTTCTGTTAGCTCTTCCACAGCCTGAGTATGCTTCTGCCTCATCTCCTGGACCTGGGCTTCATGAGTTCGAGTCTCTTCTTCCAAAGCTCTCTTCAACACTGTGACCTCCTGTTCTCTCTTTGCTCTGGAAAGTAATACATACAGAACAGCAGGCAGGAGATTTCCCGTCACATGAAAAATTATATTGTTGCACAACACAGCAGGAGCAGCAGCAGCACATAGCCTTTAGCTTAAAAGCTTAATAAGCATTAGTACTTGCCCTGGTCTAGCGCTTTAATGTGATGGAAAGACTTGTGAGTTCCAAAGAGATGCTAAACTGTTGCTAGGCCCACCCCTGCCAGACAGGTCAAAGGACAGGGAGCAGATGGAAAACAATTCACTGATCCTTCATGTTGGCAATTGAGCACTAGATCACCACTCTCTCACTGCATACAATTTGTAGTACAGAACTACAAAGATTCAAGATTTTAACTGACTGGCTTGCCTGAATCTGTGGAGAGCATCACTGTCATGGCCTGAACAAGAATCCAAGCATTCCTTGTACACCAGTTTGTGCTCAGACTATATAGCGCTCTCTGCCAGGAATGCAAAGCCTTCTACCTTGCTAGATATGTGTATGTATGTGATACTTTACTGCTGTTGTAATTCGTGGTTCTATAGCGATCTTTCAGGAGTTTGGTACCTGAGTTCTTGCTGTGTGGCTGTGCTATCCAAAGTATCTTCAAGCTCTGTTTTAAGGGCCTCCAGCTCCTCACCCAGGTCTCTCTTTTGTTTCTCTGCTTTATTTCTAGCTGCCCTCTCAGAGTCCAAATCTTCTTGGAGGTCAGAGATGTGGCCTTCCAGCTCCCGGATTTTCTTGAGGGCATTATTTTTCTGAGCCATTTCATCTTCAAGCCTGGCAAGAAAATATGTAATGGCAACATAAACAATATTCCTCTGCTTCCTGGCCAGTCCATAAACAGCAGCTTAAGATTTCTAATGAAGAGTGTTGAGTTTTAGGGAGCTAGTGGGATGACTGTAACCTGAACTAACAAAATGTATTCAGTTGTTTGTGATTATTTTGGTAGACATGTAAGTAATCCATCCAGGAAACATTTAAGATGACACAGCATTTTATGATAACATGTACATTAACTACATATTTAAGGCTGGGATTTTCAAAAGCTCTCTGTGTTGGCTTAGCTATGTTCTTGTCGAAACCAATGGGATTTCAATGTGACTAGAGTTAGGCCAACTCAAAGAGCTTTCAACAATTCCAGCCTAACTATACATGTTAATGTATGCTGTAAATTCAGCTTGGAGCAAAATTGTGCAAATAATCTTGGTTAGTAGAGAGAAATGATGACAGAAGAGGAGGTGTTCTTATCACCAGATGACATGTAGTGCTGAGAAGCTCTTTTGTATCTGCAGATTAAGCTTTGTCAACTGACATGTAAGAAACTGGGCCCCCAATGTGAGAAAACATTAAGGGGGTATGGCGGGGGAGAAGGCCTGTTTGATGCACCTGTATGGGGACAAAGTGTCCCAAAACAAACTGGTTGCAGTGACTTTACTTCCAATGAGGGGCATAATGCCTTGATCTAGGACTATGAGGTTTTTAGCGCTAAATTCTCACAGCCCAAGAATACAGCACACAAAGTTTATGGAAGAACCCCTCGTGGACTTGAATGGTTGACAGTTTTTGCAGGTCATTTTGTCTATAAACCACTTTTTCATATCTCATATATAATGCGGCAGCACCTGTAAAAAACGATGACTACTAAGAAGAGTTTTTTGGAATCTGGACATAAATCAATTTTACTCATTAGTGGGTTATACTTGATGGTTTTTTAACACAATGACAGACTTAGGAGGTGGGGGAGGCACATAAAAAAAACTCAAACCCAGAGAGCCAACTTAGTACTGAAGTACCCCAGTATCTGCGTGGGTATAAAGCACATGTATTTAGATCTGGGAATCGGTTTAGGTATGTCTCTTGATAGATGGTGGCTACCTGGCGAGAGCGGCCTGCAGCTCTTCTTCCTTTTTGGCCAGCTGCATCTTTAGTTCAGCAATCTGCGCCTGCAGGTCTGCAATCTGCTCATGTAGATCACTGGACTCCCCCTCCAACTTCCTCTTCATTTTCTCCAGTTCTTGTCTGCCCTTTTCCTCTTTCTTCAGTCGCACTGAAAAAATAAGGATTCATGTCAGGGAAGTAGGTCAGCTCAAGGATTCTTGAAGTAATCCTGAATAAAGCTACAGAAGATGCAAATCCACTGAAGCCACTGTACCTCTCTCTGAGGTTACATACTTAGTTATGTCACGGTTTTTTTCCATAGTGACATGCTAGTGCTTTGCTGCTTGAATATGGCCACTCATAAACCAAACCTCTCCGATCCAAGTATTACCTATTTTCTTGGCCTTATTTTTATATATATGACTATTTTCTTTTCTGTGATCATACAAAATAGGAGATATGTTCTCTTCCTGCTTCACAGCTTTTGCAGACTATATCTATTCCTCAAATAAAAAATAAAATTACTTAACTCATTCACCTTTTTCTTGATACAGAAAATATACTTGTAATAAATATAAAAATATTGTAATACACTGATGTAAATGGCCTCAGCATAAGGAACCTGGAAAACACCAGCAAACATGCACATACAAAACAATTAGAATGACATTTGTGCAGATTTAAAAAAAACTCATGTTTTTTATTAAAATACAATTGCTGTGTGATTGATTACAGAATTCCTTGTTTCAGTTTTTCCAGATTGACTGCTTTCAAATAAAACCCTGATGATGGATGCACCCCCTCTTGTCTTTTTTAAAGCTGTCTTTTTAACATGTACCAAGTAAAAATTTATTTTAAATGTTTTTGGTTTTAAATACCTTCCAGTTCTGAAATCATAGATTCATGTTTGTTCTTCAACTTTGTAAGGTTTTTGGCTTTTTCTTCTTCTTCTGCAAGATTTGTTGTTAAATCACTTACTCTTTCTTCAAGGAGTTTTCTTTCCTTAAAAAAATGAGGTACAAGGCTAAAAACCCTAGGGTACTGTCATCTTAAATATCACATTTCCTGACAATGTGATCAATTATGAAGAGGATAAAAAATAGTGGATACTTTTTTTGAGACTAACTAGATTACTGATCTTAAATTTTTAATACTCCCTCTGCAAATGCTACTAAGTATTTGGGCCCTGAATGAGGAAAGCCCCTCTTCAAGCAGACTCAGACAATTATGTTCAATTTAACAAATTAAAAGCAGTCAGTTTTGGGCTCCATGGAATGAGTCTATTTTTGCTGAAGGCTAAGAAGGACTTTTCCTACAGATATTACTTTACCACTATGGGGCTTTTTTCCAAAAATATTTTTGCCACTGTAGGACCCAGCAAGCCAAAGAAATGTACAGTTTATATAATACTTTGGATGGTCTGAGATAAACATAGCAGAGTTGTCGAAAACCTGGTCCAGACACAATGAGCCATGGCCTGCTGTTAGTCTACACAGCTATGAGATTAGGAAGCCGTTTGTGTTGTTAAAGAAAAGATTTTTTCATCTTGCACAGATTTTTACAAAGTAGAAAACAGGACCCATAACACTAACTTTGGTTAGCTTGTTGTTCTGATCCTCCATTACAAGAATGTCATCTTCCATTTTCTTTATTCTGCCTTCTGCTGTTACTTTTTCAAGTTGTAGTTTTTGCCTTGCAGCTTCTTCTTCTTCCAGCTGGTCTTCAAGGTCCTTTTGGGGGAAAAGGAACCCAACAAAAAACCATGAACTCTAGAAATAATAGCATCTAGCTGTACCATTAAAGTCAGCCCAAGCCTATGTAGGTTCCATCACAAGCCTTTCTAGTGGCATGGAAGCAAAGATTTGGTTATCCAGGTATTGAGAAAAAAAATATTCAATTCAATACCTTAAATTCAGTTTGGGGACAGAATGTGAGTATATCTGGCATAAAGAATTAAATGTAAGTTGAAAACTACAGTATTCCTACTGCAGTGTAGCAGATACATGTTCTACAAAGTAGTATGGGGTAGCCATTGCTATAGGATCTGAAGGTGGCTTTTTCTTAGTGTTTTCAGTGAGGCAACATTTTTTTATGAGCTGAATGGAAGCATGGTACCAGCATTTGTTGTTGCATCTTTTTCTTCTCTGCTTGCAGCTGTTGACTCCGCTCCTCCTCCTCTTCAATCCTGGCCTCCATTTCATGCAAGATCTCCTCCAACTCTTGCTTCTTAGCAGCTAGACGGACTCTCATTTCTTCAGCTTCAGCATATAATTCGGTCTCAGCCTGAAGCTGCTCCTGAAGGAGATTTTTTTCTTCACAGAGCTACACAGATAAAACGGACACATAGTTACCACTTGGGTCACAAGTTACTGTTCTCTGTTTCTCCTAGATTGCCACAGCGTACAGGTGAGGGCACCGACAGGAAGTCTGGAGGTTCATTCCCATCGTGAATGGATTCAGGTCCATTTCTGTTAGTAGGATCAGAAGCATAAGGGAGAAAAACCCTTCACTGATCATTTGTGATATTTTCGTGGTACAGAAAAGGAGTGGTACAGAACTGCATGTCACCTGAGTGTGTTTCAGCTCCAGTTCTTTCAATTCACCCTCTGCTTTTTGTTGTCTTTCCTTAATTCTCTGTAGCTCTTCATCTTTGGCCTGCATTTCTTCTTCTTGGCGAGTGACTTGGAGCAGGGGCTTCACCTGAAAAACAAAATAGTGTAACTTTGCACTATCTGCTTTAGTGAATTCTTAACAAGGAGGCCTTAATGACAGTTCTACAGATGTCTCTGTCCTTTTATAGGTAGTGCCTAGATCCAACTAAATCACTTGCTGTTCAACTTCTCTATACCAATGAGTTTCAATAGCACTGCTGTAAGACCAGGTCAGTGTTAGGTTATTCATTTCTTAATTCTTTAAGTTACACCAATTCTTTGACTTGCAAATGGGACTTATGCAGAAAGGGGACAATTAAAATCAGTTCTGATGTGGACTTCTGGCATAGGCACCTCTTTGTTAAAAGCCGAACTGAGTTTCACAGACTCATTTATCAGTGTTGCTGGAGACCCATCATGTGAAAGGGTCAAATTGTTTAAAGAACCTCATATCTGCCCTGCTTACTTAAGATGCACAGTGGCCATACCTGCATGCATAAAAAGGCAACTTATACATGCAGATGGACCACTTGCACATGCCATTATCTTTTTCTTTGTGCAAAACAGGTTATTACTTAGGCATCCTTATGAACATGCAAAATTGAAGGCCACTTTTTGAAAACATAGACCTTTATTAGTAGTAATGAAGACTGAATTTAGCCTGATCACATAGCTCGGGGAAAGCCTCAGTGTTCCAGTTACCAAACCCCAGTGTCATCCTATACCCTCAGATATATATTTTTATGCCTGCAAGAATCTCAATTTACTTTCTTTTTTTCTCTGTAACAAACTCATTTCATGTTCTTACATGAAACAAAAGATCTAAGCTCTCTTTATGTCTTCTTGTGTGACTCGTAGCTTAACTGCACTATGCACACTTATTGTCATTATCTGAATCAAGGTAGAAATAAATCCATATTTTTAGTAGTATTCCAAAAATACATTGGATGGTTTCCTGAATATGAGCATAATCCAAAACTCAATGAAGTCTTGCCATTGATTGGAAGTGACTTTGGAGTAGATCCTATGAGAGAAACTTTTCCTTGTCCTAACATGACTTAATGCATTATTTCTAATGTGAAATGCTAAAGAAGAATTCACTTAACAAGAATCACTCACTTTTGTGAACAGTCTCCACCACTGCCAGTTCCTCAGCTTCAGATAAGCAGCACAGTTTCTCTGAATGACCTTCATTGCTGTCAACTGCTGCTGTCTCTTGGCAAAGGCTCTATGGTTAAAGACAAAATAACTTTTTACAACTGATCTGATGGGACTGAGTGAAATTGTCTGCAGGATACACTTAATTCAAATGAAGCAACCTCAGAATGTGAGTCTCTTGATTCTGTGGCAATGTTTGAAATGTCTGCTGCAAATTTTTCTGTCACTTAAAAAGCATATCTGATTTGTGGTTCCCACAGTTTTTATTTTTATAGATTTCATAGACATTAGGGCTGGAAGGCACCTTGCGAGATTATTGGGTCCAGTCCCCAAGGGGCAAGAAGTCAGTGGGGGTCAGATCACCCCAGCAAGATAAGCAACCAAGCATTTCTTAAAGGTATCCAGAGTAGGTGTTTGCACCACGTCTGGGGGGAGTCTATTCTAGACTCTGGAGACTCGGACGGTAAAGAAGTTTTTCTTTTATGTCCAGCCTAAAACAGTCTTCCAGCAGTTTATGACCATTAGATCTTGTCTTCCTTTGACGTGCCCTGGTGAATAAATGTTCTCCCAGTTCATGATGCACACCCCTTATATATTTATAGGCTGCCACCTGAGCCTTCACTTCTCCAGGCTGACGAGTCCCATGCCTCTCAACTTCTCATAAGGCCTCTTCTCTTCAACTCTAATCATGTGTGTGGGCTCTTCTCTGGGCTCCCTCAATCTTCTCCACGTCCTTTCTAAAGTGTGGACCCAAGAAGTGGATGCAATCATCCAGCTACAGCCTCACCATGGCCAAGTAAAGTGGGAGGATGACTTCTTGGGTCTTGCTTGAGATGCATTGGTAGATGCAAGCCAGAGTTGTATTTGCTTTGCTGGCTGCAGCATCGCATTGGTGGTTCATGTTCATGTTGGGGTCAATCATGACACCTAAGTTTCTTTTGGTCATGGTGCTAGTGAATGTAGCACTGTCGAGCCTATAAGTATGACATGGGTTTTATCTCCCGAGGGTTTTTTTCTCCTTGCATTTCTCTGTGTTGAATGTCATCAGGTTTTGATTCACCCACCTTGTGAGTCTGTCCAGGTACCACCTGAATTACCTGCCTATCCTCTAGCGCTACCACATTTCCCCATAATTTGGTGTTGTCTGCAAATGTAGCCAGTCCACTTCTAACATCCAGATCGTTTATGAAATGGTTGAATTATATGATGGTCTAATTTATGATGGTCTAATTACAGAAGTGGGCTCAAGCCACCAACAATGGACCTAGTTTGGGAGATGGACATTTCCAGCGTACAAGTCCTCAGATCTAGACTGTGTGTTCAATTTCAACATTTAATCATACTATATTGAAAATTGTTTGTTCAGTAGTATGAGGTGAATATAGGGGAAGATGAATTTATTTGTGAATCTAGGGGAAGGGTCATTACTGCTAAAGTTTTTATGGTTGGTTTTAAGCTCCTAGACTGCTCAGAAGGCTCAAATTAATTAGGAAAAAAAGCCAGGTGATTCAAATGTTTGGTGCTTCAAGCTCAAGGTATAGAATGGTAGGTTCAATATTTTATATCAGGAGCTGTATTGTTTGTACTGTGGCAGCACTTAAAATCCAGTTATAGATAAGGATTCCCAGGTGCTAGATGCTGTACAAACACATTCAGATCCCCAGGTGTTAGATGCTGTACAAACACATTCCAAGGAGATAGTCCTTCCTCCAAATAGCTTGATGTCTAAGTAGATTTACCATGCTATTCATCTATTAGGAACAAGACAAGATTCCTCTTACATGTAAATGAAACATGTAATGCATTAGGTACTACCGAAATGGAAACCACATGCAGCATTAACAAATCCTCAATTGTAATGCAAACAACTACATACTTCAGTACAGATATAGATTATTGCCACAGACATTATTTTGTTGCTGAGGAAAGGGGCTTACTTTCTTGCCAGGTAGCCTCGGCATTGAGCCTGGAAAGCAATAATGATATCTGTGATCTTCAAATCTCTCTCCTCTTCCAGATGAGCCAGCACACCAGTTCTGAAGAAGATTTTACTTTGTCCAATTCTGAACAAGTTGGGATCAAGTTCTAATGCTTTAATCTGTAGGGAGAGGAATAAAAACATTGCATTGATTCTGTTGTTACAGTAGAGTCTCAAAATATATTTTGACAGAATACTCTTTATACTGTTTTCAGGGAAGTAACCATTTCCATGTAAAATGTATGTCCTGACTTTGCTTACCATCAGTATGCAGGCCTGTTTTCCATCCATAAATCCTTTAGGAATAGCACTTGCAGCAAGAATTTCATATCTGTAAACAAAGGTGGTAGAGAAGTTAAAAACAGATGACTTAGCACAGATCTGATCTGATTTTCAGTCAACCCAAATGCTGACGACAGCATCTGAAACGTAATTTATAATATAGGTGTCCTACCGCTGGCGGAATTCCTGGAAGACAATTCTGTTGGGGAATCCCTGTCGGCAGATACGAATGCCTTCCAAGACACCATTGCATCGCAACTGCTCCAACACTAAATGGGCATCCAGTTTGCCAGCCTGTGAAATGAGGGCATTTTACAGTTATAGCACACAAAGTAACTGAGAAAAGAAGGTAAACATTCAGACGGGATATGTGCAGTGGCAGACATTGCTCTGGCATTTACTTTGTTATTATAACAACAAGTCGAATTTTACAAAATTAATGTAGCATATTCCAAATTTGAAAACTTCAGCATTGTTATTTACCCTTTTTTCATGATTTGGAATGATACAACGGACAAAGTTTGGATTCGTGTTTCTTAGGGTGGTCATCAACTTAGTCAGCTGCTCCTTGTACAGTTGCCCAACAGTACGGAACATGCCCTTCTTGGCTTTTGAAGCACTAGGAAGGGTACTTTCAGTCACCTTTGCCATCTGGTCCAGCCCCACTATACGGTCAACTGAAATGAAAAAGCAAATATGAACGGAACCTCTCGCATGAACTGTCTTCAAAGTTCATTATTTCTGACACTAGCTGTTCTGCATGTTCGGTTAAGATCTAACATAAAGTAGAAATATAGTATTTTGATGGCACTACAAAAATGAGAATTAGCAATAGTAGTAACTGCAGTAGAAAAGATTATAATCATAAGACCTATTTAGTGAGCCGCTTCTGTGTCAGCACTGAAAATGTAGTAGTTGTCAGTACCAGACAACAGAAAAAAGTGCTTCTGAATGGAGAGTCAATGTAGAGGAGGCGTACACTACTTCAGTCTTATCTAATTGATTATTTCTCACAAGGCCTATATGTCAAGAAACCGGTTGTCCAGTGAGTCAATGCCAGAATGAGGAAATTAGCCATACTCTTGACTCCCACCCTGGTGTACTATCCACTGAGCCATACTCCTTCAAAACCTTCGGAGTCATCTCCCCTGAAAATCCAAAAGTTCTTTCCTACGCCAGTCAGAAAAAACCCCAGGGTTCTGCTATTTACATATTATTGCTGTTTAATAATAATACATTCAAATCTTATATTTGTGTAATTTGTTTGGTTTTAAAGTACTATGTAGTCTTTCTCTCTCACACACACATACACACATTCTTCCTTGGCCCACTCAAATGTAGTTTAAACTTTACTTCAGTGGCGGTGACCACACAGATTGCACACAATCATTTTTAAACAGCAAAAATAACTTAAATTGAATAAACTGCCCAATGTGATATACTCAGCAACACTTGAATGCTATATCTTCATCTTGATATTTTTAAATGTTATTTTTAAGGAAGAAGTTGATTGGTTTCTGTTTAAAATACTTTCCACAAGGAGTTTATTTTGTAGAATTTTAAAAGGTTGGGGAATAGGATGTTAATGGCTTGGTAACTTCTATCCTTTGTATTTTATTGCCTTGTCCTGTACCTGGGATGAAAAGCAATCAGAATTGTTTTCCAAAGAATGATCCTTAGCCATCCATAACATGTTACAAGTTTAGAATTCAGATTCCTACCATCTTTCCAAAGATCTGCTACAAATTTGTCCGAAGACTGGTTGAGCAAAGAAGTCACATTGTCATTTAATGGATCCATGTTCTTCGTAAGCCAGGCACTCGCATCGTAGTTAACCTTTAGAAAATATCACTGATTTAGAAACCTATGCTCAGTGAAAAATTTCAGTAGTGATGGTCTTGATCCTGATTTGGCACTCCTGCAACTCAGCTAATGAAAAACAAAAACAACATGAAATGCCTACTATACATGAGATAGGCTTTTAGGGTGCCAGTCCTGCAGCCGTATTCCTATCGGGGAATCTCTACTATTTTGTGATTTTCAGAGTACTCACCACTGAATAATTCTGCTCTTATGGGTTTCATTGTTGCCTTAACTTCAGCTGAGTTAGGGCAACAGGGAATGTTTAAGAAAATACCAGTCTCTATGCTACTTTTTACTCCAGCTACTGTAAACCAATTCAAGGACTTTGATTCCATTTCTTGCCAATCTTTTTAATCTTGGGTGTACCACTTAAGCATCAGAATTAAAAGCTGTAATAGTGAAATAGTTTAGTCTTATCCAATACCTTTCCTGCATAGTGGATTATGGAGAACTCTGTTTTATCCTTGAGTTGTTTGGGTTTCTGGAATTTGGTATGGTTGCCTTGTTCTTGACACAGTTTCTCTACAAAGGATGTGTCTGTGGCTTTGGGGAACCAGCACTCTTCATCCAGGAGAGCCAGGACACCAGGAGGGTTGTTCTATAAAGCGAGCAGCAGTATATCAGCATAAACGAGTCAATCATTGCAATAAAATAACCCCATTTTCTATTTCCTCCATGTTCTTAAACCGGCCATACAGCAATGGATTCCCCCAAATCTTATACAAGCTGCTTGTTGGATTGCATTAATCCCCTAAGCTGCTGTGACAGAGCAGCTGAGGTGCTCTGTCTCTTTAAGGGCTGGAGCAGGCAGCCAGCAGGTGCCTGATTAGGGTGGCCATTTTGATATCCAGCTCTCAAGGCTGGAGCAGCAGTTTACTGCCAGTCAGCAAGGGAGAAACATCATCTGGTTGAGTTACTGCTCCAGGAACAGCTTGGAGGTAAGGGAAGGGACTATGGGGATGGCTGGAAGCCCCTGGTCCTGGGCATGACCTAAAACTGGGGGGTAGAGAGGCTTGGTGGGACTGCCTGTGGCAGCACAGTGTCTCTAAATACCAGGACCACAAACCTCCCCAGTGAAAGGCAGGTCAGGGAGCCTTAATAACTCTAGTCCCCACCCCCTGGTGGGTAGTATGTGAGCAGAGGGGGAGGGGATGGGGCCAGTTGAAGTTCCTGAGCCCTAAAGGGGTGGAGGACCCTGGTGAGGTGGGCCAGGTATGCTGTGAGAAGGCACCTGAGTCTGCAGGGGTGGAGGACCCCAAGCCTTAATGAGAGAGCAGAGTGGTAACTCCAACGAGGGGGCAAAGCCCTAGTGAGAGGGCAGAGAGGGAGCCCCAAGGAAGGGGCAAGAATAACATGAAGCCCAGTGAGGGGCTAGGGGTGAAGTTGGCCCAGCGTTTGATAAGTGACCGGCCACTACTCAGATGAGGGTCATGGGAGAGACCCAAAAGGCTGTGCCAGGGCTGGCCAAGGGGAGAAGAGTTAAGCCTGATGGCCTGATGGTTATGCATGGGAGCAAAGGCAGTGTGAAAGAGTCCCAGGGTGGGTGGTGTGGAAAAAGCCTGCTGAGAGCAGGTGCAGTGGAAGAGGCCCTAATGAGAGAGAGGTGATATAAGTGTGGCCCAGAACAGGGTGATAAGTCAGAGACCTAACTCTGTACTGAGTCTGGCCCAGCCTCAAGCCGGAGTACTACCAGAATGAGTGTGTTATCTGCACGGCATGGGAGGTCGTAAAAGGAGAGGTTGGAGCATGTACATATCACCCTCTAACAATGGGTGCTCAATGGGCACTCTCCTGCCTAATTAACACCTCAATTAAATTACAACAAGGCATGGCACGCAAGCAAGGTAGGCAGTTTGCCCATAGACAGGAGGCGGGTCGAGATTGAGATCAGGCCTGGAAGTTTGCCTCATCGCCACTGTCTATACAGGATCTCTCCAATACACATGGAAACTTACTGGTCTTTCAATCAGCTCAATGCAGGGTTGCAGATCAAGGCCAAAATCAATGAAATTCCATTCAATACCCTCACGCTGATATTCCTCTTGCTCCAGTATGAACATTGTATGATTGAAAAGCTGCTGAAGTTTCTCATTAGTGTAATTGATGCACAACTGCTCAAAAGAATTGATCTGAAAACAGGGCAAAAGGATCAAATTACTAACCTTAAAAAGATTGTACAAATTATTCAAATTGTACATATAAAAAGAATGTGGAATCTTTTATTTTGTTTCCTAACAATGATCATTCAGTTAGCAGCAGAATTAAATTCTAGTAACCTGGTCTGGGCTTTCTCTGGAAAAAAATGTCATTAACCTGTTATTCAGTAGGTTAACCATGAACAATTAAGTGTGTGTGTGTTTTTGTTTGTTTGTTTGTTCCCCAATTCTGGATGTAATTGTCAGCATTTCTATATGTATAGTTCTTTATCACTAAAAAAGCAAAAGTCTGTTCTCTCCCTATGTCTATATACCCAAACTAGGTGCTTACAAATGCCAAGTGCTAAGTGTCTTCCCAGCCCATACAGATCTATCATGCTAGCTAAAATCTCAGTCTTCTACTGACAATGGAAGAGGTGATGAAAGCCAATGGACTCATTGACCCTGTAGGGGTCTTGTCCACTTGGTTCTCAGTGTAGGATCAGCCTCTCAGACATTTAGAAAAACAGGGAGAAATAAATTAACTAAGTGAACAGACTGAATAGACAATGAACATGAAGTTAAAGAGTTCCCCTTGTGTCCAACAGTGCATACCTCAAAAATCTCAAATCCAGCAATATCAAGGATGCCCAAGAAGGAAGCTCCTTGTCTTTTTGTTTTATCCAGAGCTTTGTTTACACGAGCAAGAATCCAACGGAAAAGACGTTCATATTTTGCCTTGGCTAAAGCCTCCACTGCAAAATCTGCCTGTTAGGGGGAAGGTGAGAAAATGAAATGAATGAAGCAATCAAAACCAGATGCTGATTTCTGAATGAACAGCCCTCTCCCTGCCCCAATTATTGTCCTTTCAAATATCATCGTTTTTAAAAAACAAACATTGGTATCATTCAACAAATCAATACCTGCTCTTTGGTCTGAGCTTTCTGAACAACATCTCGTCCAACTTTGATGCGTGGTGTGAGGATTGCCCTCGTGAAATCTGTCACGTTAATACCCATCAAGTGGCATACTTTTTGGGCAGCTACAATGAAAAGAGCAAAATTTCATTTCACAATGCATTTTCTTCTTGCTGGGTTAACAAATATGAAATGCTAGCAGTATAACCAGTATGTAACTAATTAATCCTTTCCATTACAATATCTCCATTATGAATGTGCAAAAGTGATTCCACAGGTATCCTTCACAATACCAGAAATACACGGATTATTTTGCAATTTCTGAACTCAAGATCACTAGGTAAGATGAACATTAATTTGGCTGATTTTAAAGCATGGAATCTCTCAATAACTAATGCATCAGTGGAAGTCATAAATGAAATTGATAAGAAATGCATTTACTTAATATTCATTTTATTGACAATCAAAGAAAAAATATACCAGTGTTGTCTGGCATAGAAGCTTGATCTGTATTCCTCTCTTTCTTGAAAACAATATTGCCCAATTGCAGGACAGATGAAACCACTTTCAGCATAGCTGCAAGATAAATATTGAAAATTTAAAGAGTAGAAGATTGGGACATTAGTTCCAACAATATAAGCACTAGACATAAAACCAAAACAGACTCTGAGCTATTTTGTAAGGCAGGCCACATTTTAACTAAGATTATATCCCATGGACTTTCTCTTTCAGAATAATATGGGGAAAACACCAAATGTATGGTTAAGGCAAGTAACTAAATAGAGAAGTAATGTTATGAACACGAATGGTATGTGCCCCCAGCAGCTGTGGGGGGCACGGCGGCGGTGGCGGGAGTGGGAGCATGGCGGTGAGCAGGGAGCTTCTGCAGAGGCTGCCAGCACTGCTGGTGGTGGGAGGTGGCGAGTAGGGGTTGGTGACAACCCGCAGGCGCCGCTGGCAGTGTTGTTGTCCGCCAGCAGGGATTGCTGACCGCCTACAAACTGTGTCGGCAGGGGGGTGGTGAGTGGCAACTGCCTGCAGACACTGCTGGCAGTGCCTTTTTGCAGAGGATGCACTGCCACGCTCAGGGGGTGCACGTGCACCTGCATGCACCCCCTACACATTGCCCCTGGCTATGAAAATAGTTAATACATCTGTAGATGACTTTGAACGTATTTTAACATCCAGAAACAAGGAAAAGCATCCAGAACCATTTGATCAGTCGGCTATCAGTGGACCTTTCTGATAGTAATCTTGCACAGTTTAGAAATGTACAGTGTGTTACTCCATAGTAACAGTCTTAAACCTTTAAAAATCAAAAGTATTTGGAAACTGTTTTCAGTGTAAAATATTTTTGTAGCAATTTATGACCCTAGTCTTAGAAAAACTTATGTACATGTTTAACTTTGCTTGTGCATGTCTTTTCAGGATCTCTGCATTAATATAACACTGCATTACATCATATATTAAAGTACACTGTCACTTCATAAACTGGGTTATATTTCAGGGAGATGATTCGTTTAATATGCTTGTATGGGAGAATATTGAGTCTTTAGCAGATTAATATCTTAGGGTTCAAAACCAAGTGCTAACTCAGAAAATTCCATCAGTGTCAATGAGCATTACAAATATCAATCCCCCTCCTAAATTTGAATGGAATTGGCTGAGGCCAGAATTTATGCCCCAATCCAGCAAGATGCAACATTCTCTCTCAACAGGGTTATCATCTTCAATTACTGATTAAGCCAATGGAAGCTAATGATACTCTGCACTTCATAGTACCCACAGACTCCGTTTTGATTGATATGGTCAACTGACAAGATCCTCATTGTTCTGGCCAGTAGGTGTCACCTCAGGCATGAACATTCAGACAATCAGGAGACACACACACGCACATACACACACTCAAAAATAGTTCATATGAATAGCAAGAGTTGCTAGAGTTATTCAATTCACATCTGCGAGGCATATATTCTGAAATCAGTTCTAAGTTGTTTTCCTCTGCCCTGAATCTACAAATGTACATACTAACTGTTCAGAACAGGTCCATTACTTTTAGAATTAAATCATAACTTTTTTGCAACTTTCTTCTTGGTCATCATTCCTAGAAAACACCTAAAATTAGCTTTAAATGGTCATTAATACTGTTAGAGCTTGCCTGAACTCAGCCACCTGTACTGAGCATGTATGTAGTCTTTTGGCAAGAATGCTTAAGAAGTCTCTCATTTAATAGCCATGTGTTACTTTTCAAAGGGCTAACTGTTATAATACTAGTGCATGCTGACAACTGTACTGATTGTCTGGAATTCACAAGGGTTTGGAATGCATGTGATGTTCCTTCTACAAGCAGCTTTCCTGGGACTCATAATTTATAAGATTGGAAAAAAAAAAAAACCCTTTGTAATTAATCACTAAAACAGACAGAAAACATTTGTAGAAATTATTTCAGTTCAGCCACATTTAAATTACTACACTGCACTGTTCAGTATATTTGGTACTTATTTTGTGCATTATAAAGAACTAGAACATCAGAGTTATTGGCTCAAATTCTAATGCACATAGTAAATTTTCAACATTTTACAACTGAATGATAAGCCAGGCTCTTGCCAGTTTAAGCCTAGGATTTTCAAAGATGTGCCATGTTTGCCTCACTCTGATCCTTTTCGGTGGGGGTGGGTGATACCAGTACCCCTTTTAACTTGTTGCCTGGGGCAGATGCTCCTTTCTCCCACCCCTCGTTATACTACTGCTAATTTTTCTTGGTGCTATACATTGATGCTGTAGGTCATTTACTTGATTTACAGCTTACTACCAATTCTTACCAGTCTGCTCCTCTTCACTGAAACCCATAATTGTCATGGCTTCCAAGGTTTCTTGGAACATCTCATCATCTTGCTGAGAAGGAATAGGCACATGGCCATTAGATAAAAAGGTATAGTTGTTGAAACCTTCAAGCAATAATTCACCTAAAAGTTGGAAGAAAAATGATTTTAAAGGGTACGAAAAAAGAAAATTAAAAAAAAAAAAACAACCCAACAACTAGAATGCTAGTGAATGGTGTCAGCTTTGATTCACCAGGGCGTTCAGTCTGGTTAAGTCTTCAATTCTCTGGACAATTAAGTCTTTTTCATTGATCCAACAAAGACAAAAATCAGTGATCTGGCCAACTGAGGTCTCCCTTCATTTAAGGGATGTTGGCTGTACTTGAATGACAGACTACATTTTCAAAATTGACTAGTGATTTTTGGATGCCTCAAGTTTTTATGTGCCTACGCTTAGGAGTAATTGTTCAACAATGTAAGCTGATAGTTGCCTATAAGAGTGGGAGGCCTAAAGCCTACTTATATCCTAGCAACCCTTAGCTGCTGGAATGAACCTTATAGCTTCATTTACATCACATGCTATAAGGCGCTTTGCACTCTGCAGACAGTCTAGGTTCTCATCAAGCTTTTTTTCCTTTGATGCATTTTCTGATGAAAATTCCACAATTTTATTTAGCCTTTTTATCCCTAGGAATTTGCACCTTCCTTGCTTCCCTCTGGGGTAACTGTTGAACTGCAAACCACCAGTAATGAACAGATGCACATAAAATGAGGCATTTTCTATAAATTTAATACAAGTGGAATTGTTTAGATTAGCCAAGGAAATAGTTATGCATAGCAAGGACTGAGTGACATTTAAACTAAGATCATTAGCAAGAAACTTACTTTTCATTTGTTCAGAAGCTCCCGCGATCAAGTAGTAAAAGATATGAAACGTCCGCTCATCTCTAGCCTGGCGAATAGCACGGGACTTTTCCAGCAAATCTATTTGTCATTTATGTTAAAGAAAATCTGAACGGTATATTTCAATTAGCACATCCTCATAAAACCCCCTGTAGTAGCACCTTTAGGAGCACCTGTCAGATATTTGTTGTCTCTGACTAACATCAAAATACATTTGCTTCAGCAGTCACTTAATACCAGGCACAATGCTTATTGCTTAGTTGTATCATTCACAGTACAGTATTACTACCATTGGGTAATACTGTGTTTAGTTAGTACAACAATCCCATATCACATCTTTTACTATATGATAAATGCTGTTAATTTAGTTGGTAGATGTTACAGCTAGACCTAAGTATTTTCAGAATTATGTCTATGTAAATGGGTAATATGATACCTGAAAGGTCATGCTGTGATATCCTCCTTCAAGTGAAACACGTTGCAGAATCATATCCTAGTTTTCTTTTTCAGCATCAACTCCTGTGTCTAGTCATCCTAACACCTCCCCAGAAGTATCACTTTCTAGACCAGCGTTTTAGATATACAAGTAAAATATATTGTTCATTACCTTTAAATGATTACCCAACCTGCTAAAATTAGAGCTGGCAATAATATAAATATGCCTCCCCATTCTGCAAGCATTTCATTGTAAAAAAAATGGTGCCATATCAATGCTTTTAAGTTCTTCATCTTGCATCCTGGCCCTCAGTGGGAACAGAACTTAGTTCTTAGTTCTTAAACCATAATTTTTCAAGCTGCCAACATTTTCTCTGTCCTTCAGTATAACTTGCCTCAGAAACAAGGAGAAGAAAGCTGTGTCTAATAAACTGTTTCAGCTTTGTGAAATGCTGTTGATTCTATATTGGACAGAGAAACTCATTCTCTAGAGCCTGTGATAAATCTTCATCTATTGGATTGAATATACTGCAAAGAAAAGGAGCAAAGCACTTAAGAATCTAACCATGTATTTGTTTTTCCTTTAAAACAAAACAGTTTCTCATAAGCATAAGGAAAGAGAGAGGCCACCACACTTTGGAAACAAACCTGTGTTATGTTACATTTTGCTGAAAATGTTTACATGTTTTTCCTGAAAAATACACTGAGCTTATTGGCATATAGTGCAGCATTCAGTGTGGGTCATTTGAAATGGAGAATAGAAGAAGAGATATGTGGGAGGTCTGAAGCATCCAGCCCTCAAAAACTGTTTGCAAATGTCCGGTGTTTGGTGCAATCTAGTGCTTTCCAGGGACAAAATGTTTGCGTCTTTCTAGTGCTGCTCTGAGAACCAAGGACAAAGCAGCCCTGACAAGCTTTTTTTTGCAGCACACACACAGAAAAGGAAGACTGTCCAAGACAGGAAATCTTGCCTGATAGATATATGAGACATAATAGTGCTTGCATACTCTAATTTCTCTGAAGAAAAAGTAAAGCCATCATATCAGGTACTATTTGCTTTGGGATAGGATGTGGGGATCAGTGCCTCAGTTGTGGACTGGTACCCTGCTAGACTAGGCATTGTATGAATTGCCTCCATAATGGACTATAATCTGTGATTTCTTTGAATCTATCTATTTGTTACCTGGCCTCGCCACCATGGTACCTAGACATTTCAAAAATAGCACTGAGAAGCTGGGAAATATTAGCTCTGTTCTAGATATGGGAAACTAAGACACAGGGAGATGAAGCTACCTGCCTGAGGACACATTGAGGCACAGCTAAAAGTGAATGTATGGCTTCCAAATCCAAGTGTGGTCTTAACTAGGGTGACCATAATAATATTAGGGAAATCTGGAATGGGAGCCATGCATGCATGTACTGCCCCCTCCTCCCCACAATGCATCCCAGGAGCAGGGCTAATCAGAAAAACACTGCGTGTACACACATGTGCGCACGTGCACATATGCACCTTCCCAACCCTGTGGCTCCCAGGAGTCCTGACGGCAGAGCAGAACAATTAGGAGGCCTACGGCTGGACCTGGCTAATTGCAGCCCCTGTCCACCCCACCACTAGTCAGCTGGGATCACCGTGCACAGCCTAGGCCTCAGTAGAAGCCGCAGCAGCAAGACGCATCCTGGCTCACCTATGCAGGTGCTCAAGCCCCAGCCCTGGCCCCCTTTCCTGGCCTGCCCTGCCCTGCCCCACCTCAGCTGATCCCCATTTCAGGCAGAAGTGGTGCCCAGGCCCCTCCATCCCTCCACTTCCACCTAGCAGGAGCCCAGCTGGGCAGTGCAGGCAGCAGCAAACAAATCCAGGATTTTAGCTTCAATTTACACCAATGGCTAGGAAGCCCAGATGGCTTGCAAAATTTGGGACTGACTGTCTTGGCCAATCTGGGACATATGGTCACCCTAGTCTTAACCCAAAGAACTCTCTTACTAATGTATTATATGCATTATCTGACTGGGACTCTGATTGGCCAGATTATGCTGTTAGTAATGGCAAAGCTTTGCATGGGGGCAGTCTGTCCTATAAGGAAGAAAATAGACCGTGATGAATCTGAACAGAATACATAAACATGAGAACAAGACAAACTGAGAAACTGGTATCAGCATAAATGGATCCACTTCCCTCCCTCTGTTTATACCAGCTGCAGTGGTATTTGCCTTTCTTAGACATGATGCAGAGCTTGTTTATACTACTCCCTTGCACTTGCCCTCATTACTTACCAGCACAGCTCACTGAAAAGGATACAAGTTTCTATGTTTGCTCCAACTATATAGCCAGTAACATCAAAGTTAATGCGGATGAACTTGCCCTATCAATGAGAAAAGGACACAGCTTGGACTGTTTCTTTGTTGTGTTGTTTAGCATATTTTAAAAGCCATGTTATGTCATGCAGCAAACCACTTGGGAGAGGGCTGAAGGAAAGTGCAGATTCTCTCTGCAGAGATTTGCCCCTGAAGGTTTCATCTGGACACCTTGAAAAAGAGAGATCACTCCCTGCTGGATCATACTCAGCAGCCAGTCCACTTATCACAGCAGCCTTGCATGTGGCTAAAGATCTTATATTTCTACCTTGCTTTATCCAGCACCAGTGATGCGACAGAATGACTCAGCCTGTTTCCTGCCTTTCCCCCCCAAATCTGTGGCCTTATCCTTTCCTTTTTTGGGTTCTTGTGAAGAGGTATTTAGCAGAAATCATCGATTTGTTGGAATCTGGCAGGGCCATGCCATGAGTGCTTCCACTAGAGCCTCAATCTGGTGACCTCTGGCCTGTTAGCACCTATGCCACCCCAGCAGACCGAAAGGAGGCAGATTGAGATGACAATAATCTGGTCTCTTGTAAGTCTTGGCCATGTGGGAGAAGAATGTTTTTTTGCCTGAGGGTGGATGAGTGTGGGATTCCCTATCACTTTATAATTTGGTTTTCTTGTAAGTATTTACAGTATAAGGTATTTTGGTACCTATTATCTCAGGTCAATTGAAATAATAAAAACACATTGTGATGTGGAGTACATATCACAGCTCCGTGTCTGTGCCCAAACCAGAGAGTCTGTTAAAGTCTCACGATACAGAGTTCTGGTCCTTTACCTCAAGCTGTGCAGCTTGTATTTTAGCACTGGATGTCACTGGCTTACTCCCTGGTGTGTTGGCTAATTTGGCAGCTGTGATAATATTACATATACAGGGAGATTAGATTGGTCTGCCATGGAAACTATGAACAATTTTAAACCAAAGCAGCTTTGTGATTGGATGCTGTGCAGCTGAAGACTCAGGCAGAACCAGTCTCGGCAACAACCTCTTGCTGCTTCTACAAAAATTACTTGTTTTGGTGCAAGACAAAAGGACTCAGTCCTAAGCTTGACTAATGCTTTTGCCTAGCCTGGGATTGGTGGCTTGGTGTGGAGTCTTTCCACTGGGAAGAGCATTGAGCACAAAATATGTTCATCAAATAGTAATTTTACCCAAAAAAGCAGGTTGGGTAAACTTAAGTCATATATTTTCAACCAAATGTATATATACATATGCAAATATATATATAATGTTATATACAAGGCACTTTTAAAAATGAGTCTTAGGCTATGCTTCTTAGTTAAAGTCTTTCTATTGACTTCAGTGGGAGTTGGATTAAATCCCAAGAGCTCAAATATGGACAGTCAAGACCTTTCTGTTCTAGACACATGGGTAATTTAGACTGCCTAATAAGGCAACTTTGTTGCCAGCAAAGAGAAAGGACATGTATCAACAAACCAGAAATTTCTTCTGTAGCAGCAGAACATAGGATGTCCATGGACCTTTTACAGGCTGGACTAATTAAACCAACATTTAAAGGGATTTGAGGCTTGATATACAGAATGTATGCAGGAAGAATCAATTCTGCAATTGGCTCCATGTGAGTGAATCCTGGTACATGGATACAATTATGTTAAAGTTATTAGGTCAGCCAGTACAGACCCATTTACAAAACTGGGGATTAAGACTGCAGGACTTAGACTGCAATGTTTAAATAAATATAGCAGAGTCAAAAAATTTTTACAAAATTATATTTTTTCTTGTTAACATTTAATATTGAAACTAACATATTCTATAAGTGCAATTTTCAAAAGTGCTCAGTGTGCTTTAACTGCCCCATACTGAAGTCACATCACCAACAGCAGATTTAGGCAATGCTGAGAGCTTTTGAAAACAACATCGCAGTTTATACTGTTAAGTGCAAAATTTCTGATTATGTACCCTTTACTGTTCTGTAGTTATTAATTTCATGTGCTAACCACTCCTGCTACATAACCGGCATGCTTAAATACAGATCATCATCTTCTGTGAAGAAAAAGAAGTACAGATTTGGTTTGCAAATGTTCTGGAGGTGGATATTAAACCAACAAGCTCTGGTGGTTGCCTCTGGGAGGCCATGTGCATGTGCTGCTAAAACTTGTGGAGACAACAGCACAGCCAAGTTTGAGTTTGTTTTGTTCTCTTCTAAAAAGCCAAATTAATGATTCAGAGAGAAATACTAAACAATATGTTTAAGGGGGTAATTATGGGGAAATCTCTTTATGTAAAGACACTTATGGTAGAAGTATTGCAACCATCTGCACATTTTGTTTTTACAGGATGCCACTGACAAGTATTATACCACTCACAGACATATGCATGCACATGGAGAGCATTTCTGTTACTTACAAATCTGGAGGAGTTGTCATTCTTCACGGTTTTGGCATTTCCAAAAGCTTCAAGAATAGGGTTTGCCTGTAGAAGCTGTTTTTCCAGCTCACCCTAAAATTCATTCAGATTCAGTTAACCCTGAACTCAGTAATTATTTAACTGAAAAACAGCAACTGTGTACCCCAGAGAAAAAATCTCAAACGATGTTGATTGAAGCTTTTAAACACACTATTGCTTATTAATGCACTTAATGTGGGTTTGGTTCCATTGCTCTGTTAATCATTGTGTTTATACAATGGTGCAGTTCATTGTACTAATTAATATTCTATATACAAGACCTTTTCCCAGCAGTGTTGGTTGCTGCAGATCAAAGTCTGCTCATCTTTTTATCAGTACTTCTAGTTTGACTTAATGATAAGGGCCAGTCAGTGACAACTACATTTTTTTTTTTTACTGTATTACAAGGAACAATGATGCCTCTAGAGGAACCCGCTGAGATATTTTTCCAAGTTAGTGTATTGAGGTCCTTTGATAGCAAATGATGATGTAATTAGAAAAAACTTGGCAAGAATAATTTTAATATAATGCAACACAAAGCTACAAAGCAGATTTCACTGAGTCTATTAATAATGTTAAATGCAGGGCTATTTAGGTTGAATATGGAAATGCATTACTTTGTTTCAAAACAGAATAATGAATTCTCATGCAAACACACAAACACACTGTTATATTGTTAACTGTGAAGGTAATTGATAATTAAACAAGCCAAGCAATGAAAGCATGTATGCACTTAATAATCCTGCTCCTAGACCAAACAATGCTGAAAATAATAACTCTGTGATGTCAGCTTCTAATGAATTGCTATGTTCTCATTCTAAATCTATATTACTTTCATGTTCAAAATCTATATTAACTTTTGCTTTTTCTCCTGCAGTAATAGGCAACATTGTATAAAACTCAACTCAAATAAACAGTTCCCTAAAAGCAAAAAACTTTCTAAGTAGAAGAATAATAGGATTTTATTAACACCAATGTGAACGAGTAATTAAGGCAGAATTTGGACTGAGTTTAAGGGAAGCAATTTAGAAAATGACCATTTGCCAACAACAGAAAAATGCGGTCCATAAAAACGCTATTTATAAGGCCATTCTTGGTATAAAGCTACTGACTGTTGTTCTAAACACCACAGCAGACATTCTAGATATCTCACATTTTGTGTGAAAGTAAAGAAGCCTGACTGTAAAAAAAGTCAACTGATCATTATCTCCCTGCTAAATTCCTCTGTATGTACATGATAGGTGGAGAGAGGCAGGATTGCTGATTAGATAGTCAGTTTGTAGCTAATGGTCTAAACAAGGCTGCATTATGAAAATACCTATCTAGTGGCTGAAAGAGGAAGAGAGATTAGCAAATGAACAAGTTAACACAAGAACCTTGAAGTTAAAAATAACTTCCTGCAAATAAAAACTTGTGGAGTGTGGACAATGCTCTCTGAACAAGGCTGCTACTGGGCTTCACCATACAATTCTTTTAAATAATACTTTGCAATTATAACAACCCCACTCTTGCAAGAGTGGGTGTAAACCCATTAGAAGCATAGGATACTACTGAAGTAGCTGTTCCCTATAAAAGAAACTTCCATGGGCTGCTAAAGATGGAAGAAGACCCATAGTCTCCTACTGCAAGCTTGCTACGTTGTTCAGTTACGGATATATAATTTCAAGTCCTAATTGTTAGCTAGTGTATGCCTGTGACCTTTACAAAACCTCAGAACTTACCTATGCCTGAATTGAATTTATTCCATCATAGAAAGAAATGGAATGAGAGATATCTCCAGTAGCTTGGCAAATGAAGGATCAACTACAGTCACAAGTAACGGAGATAAAGCCTGAGTAGAATCTCTCAAACTACCTCGTATCTCAAGAAACACACTGATGGCATCTCAGAAGTCAAAATAGAGCCCTTTCATATTGTTACTTATTGCAGAAGTAAGTTGGAGAACATGCAAAGTTTTGCAGACATGCATAATGCTCAACAAGTTACATGAGAATGCAGAATTGTAAGCAATATCAAATGGAAACCATGCAGCCAAAGTTACAAATCAATCACACACTGTGATGGTTTGGCAATTATTTCACAACAGTCCTAAAAAGTTCAACCTGAAGCAAAGAGTATTTCCATTAATAAATTATATTGTCAAATTTCAGGCTGATTGGCTCTTTCAGGATCGTGAGAAAATTAATTCAAACTGCAAAAATTTGAACACACACATATAAAACACAGTGATATTTGAAAGACACCCTCCATGTGTCAGACCTCATCCTTTATCATGGAGCCTGACACAGTTAGGGCCAGTACATGTGAACATTTGGTGCTATTGTTGCTTTTTGTCATGTGACAACAAAAACCACTTCTGATTTTTTTGGGTGCAACAATAGCATGCAGATCTACACTCAGTGCCTTAAACACACATTGAACAGTCTAAGTTACTCACGTAAGAAAAAGATGGACCTTGCTGTATTGAATAACATGATATAAAACAAATGTCAGTATTTTTTTCCATTACATACATGTTTTTGTTTCTTCCTATATAAAAACAACCAACACACAGTTTCGCTATGCAAATTAAGCCAGGAGAAAACGAATGACAATAATTTGTTGTAGACATACCAAGAGTTCAGCCGCAGCTAATGTACACATCATTTCAGGAGAAGCTGAACGTACAAGATTTAACCAAAGCTCAGTCAGATCAATTGGATTCTTTCATTACACTGAATAGAGTCTGGATCAGGCCCCAAATTAGTCTCTCAGTGAAAGCACGAAGGAGAAAACTGTTTAAGGTAAGTTCTTAATCCTCCTATGGGGCATTTAATGCATCTAGAGATTTGTAAAGATTTCTAAGTGATTTTAAGTGTTGGGTCAGCAGACCCAGACATAGGAATCATTTACTGGCCTACAGGACAGGAACCAGTTTGGCCTGCTCTGCACCATCTTGCCTCAGGTCTAATTTAGCAGGTTCCACCTTAGTGGGGAGAAGATAGACCAGTCTCACGGCATATTTGTTCTTGAGCATCTGATGAGTCTTTCAGAAAATACATCAGTTAGCTCCAGCTGGAGTGGCATTGTGGCAATGTGGCCATTTATCCATTAGAAACAGCATTGAACCCGTCAGTTCATTTCATGATCACTGAATTTATATGCATAGGATGTCAGAAGTGCTCAGAACCTCACGAGTAACAGACCTTTGTTCTCACTGCCTCTCCACTAGGTACAAAGATGGTGAGAGATGACACACTGCACCCCAGAGATGTGGAAGGTACTTTGGAAGGCCCCAGGGGTACATGGCAGTGGTGCAGAGAAGCCGCCAGCACTTCTGGTTTTGCCGGTGGCACTTCTGGTTTCGCTGCCATGTGCTGCGTGGGGGATCCCCTCCTCCCCCCCTGCTTGTCGACTGGCTGCTGGGAGATGCCCCACTTCTAGACCAGTCGCCAGGGATACCCTGACCAAAAAAAGTTGAAAGTCCCTGGGCTACGTAGTCATGAACTGTTTTACAACTTCTAATTGTTTTCAAACTAGGCTAGGTTTTAAGTGATGACTTGTGGAAAAGAAAATGGTTCATTTCCCATTTTCTAGCTGCACAATCTATTAGGGTTAGCTCAATTCAGCATTCCTTGAGCAATAACATCTCTTACTGAATCGGGCCTGTTGTGTTATAAATTTGAACTGCTCTTTCTTTTAAAAAAAAAAAAAGAGATCCTGGGTAACATTTTCAAAGTGATCTAGGAGCTTAAGGTCCATGTTTTAAATGGACAGAGGCACTGAAGAGCCTAAGTCCTCCCCGCCCAACACGTTACAGGTATTGCACAGTTAATGGGTTAATTGTGCAATTACCTTAAAACCAGTGACATGTGCAAAGTAGCAATCACACCATAAAAAACTCCAACCAGCTATAAAGTTAGACTTTGAAATGTATACTAACTCTATAACTGGTTGCTATTGAGCTTTAGTTTGCATGTGTAGAAGGGTCTCCCATCTCACAGAAGGTCAATGGGGCTCTTAAGTGTTTTTGCTACTGTTGGACTAATAGGACTAAGTTCCTCAGAGACGGATTTTCTAAGGTATTTATATATCTGACCCCCTCCCCACCACTGAAAACAGCAGGAGTTAAACATTCATATAACTGTAACCATGTTACCCTTAGATGCTTTTGAAAGTTTTAGCCCTTATCAAAGGAGTTAAATTGGAAAAAAGCAGCAAACTCAGAAATATTTAGATGCAAGGATTATTTAAGTAGCAAAATAAACCTGCCAATAAATGTAAAAGAGAACTGGTCAAGGTTTAACTTATATCATCCAGTATTGCTCACATACCTGTTCCTGTTACAACTGGAAAACATTTTATTTAAAGTTCTTTGCAAGCATTTTAGTTGCCAGGGAGGCAAAGGTAAAATAAGGACCCTAACTCCTTGAAGGGCTCAGGCAGTTCCTGCTAGGATATAAATAGCTGATGTACATATGGAAAGCTATGAATATTTCTCTTCTAACAAAGTACATTTTCCTTTGGTGCCCAAAGGGATGTCAAACAAAAGTTTTTTCCATAAACATGGAGCTGTGACATAATTGTGTACTCTTAATATGTCAACTATTTGGCAAGACATGGAAGTAGCAAACATTTTGATCACTTAAACTGCCTTGCAGTTAAGCACAGTCAGCTAAATGCTGCCTTAATAAGCTAAAGAAAGTTCAACTAAAAAGGAAAATTGAATAGGGAAGAGTTCACTTACAGTGATGCTGGTGTCCTTTTTGCCCTTATGAGAGGAAGCAACCACAGCCAGATACTGAATGACCTTTTTGGTGTTTTCTGTTTTACCTGCACCAGATTCCCCTCTAGGGGAGAGAAGAGAAAAAACAAAACAAAGCAAGACAAAAAACAGAAGACTATTAGATTCCCTCTATAATGGGCTGTGTTTGGGATAGTAAAAAAGGGCATGCACACTCCCCCAATCACACTTGGTCTTTCACCTCAGTCTCTCATTTGCCCCAATGTCACCTCAGTTCAGCTTGCCAGGAATGCAATGTCACAGCTACAGCCCTGTTCCTTCTGTATTTTGACTGGACATTGGGCCATTTAAGGCAATCGGTTCTGCATTTTCAAATGACAGTTCATCTTACTTTGGCAGCATTTGAACATTTTATAAATGCAGGGCTGGGTGGGAGAGTAAGTCTGCCAGTATTTTAAGAACAAAATATGTATCATTAACTACAAAATGGAAATAGCCATGTAAAAAAAATCAACAATAAATAATAAGTTGTAACTTCTGTAACTCCAACCTGGAAATAAACTAATCACAAACTCAACTTTTATACAGATTTCAGTTAATATGGGCATGACCCCATTACCATTGAACTGAGTTCAATGGAAACTTAAGTTCAATGGAAACAAAGTTTGACCATCTGGGCCAGACCCTGGCCTCCATTAAGAATGCTATACATTGGGGTTCCCAACCCTTTTGTGCTGAGGACTGGCAAGCCACGGACCAGAAGCGACACCAGACCAGCAAGCCATGGACCAGCAGTGCAGGTGACTGGCATACTGTGGGAAGGTAGCCAACCATTTTTATAGTCAGTATAAAAAAGGGTTGGCTGCCAGTCCACAGTATGCCGGCCACTTCCAGTCCACAGTTTGCCGGTCCACGGTCACTTCTGGTCCAGCAGCCAGCCCTCCTGTGGACTGGCAGCCAACTCTTCGCAGCTCAGTACCAGGCCATGGCCCAGGGGTCGGGAACCCCTGCTGTATATCACTTGCAAATAAAAAAAATTTTTTGCAAACGTCTAATAAAAGATATCACCTCTACCATGAGTTCTGATTCTTTCTACCTCTAGACCAATACAACTACAACCTGGATACCTGGCACATTACTTTTGAGTGACAAGATTCCCGGTGTGGGGAAACCCCCATCTGGCCTAGAGCCGGGATCCCTGTTCCACTCTGTAGCAAATGGCTCAATAAAAATGGCTATGTGGGAACCAGCCTGGGATCTGGAAGTTGAGCTTGGCTCTTTCTGATGCCCTGGTAATAAAGATTTTGCGTGCTAAATATTCAAGACATTTCTCTGTCTAATTGGCATAAAAGGTTCAACAAGAGGCACATTTGGCTCTACAATCAAAATTCTATGCCTGCTGGAACAACACAGTGCTATAGAGAGACGTGAGACTACAAAACCGGTTCCCTCAGAGCTAGCTTGGGTAATGGAAGTAATATAGTTATATTTACATGACACTCTACCCAGGCTAATTAGCCTTGCTGAGCTGCAGGGTAAATTAGCTTAGGCCTTGTTAGTCTCTGGTGCCTGAGTTAGCTTCTTTAAGGCGACTTTAGGCATCTAGATTTAACAGATTTTCATAGATTTCATAGAAGTTAGGGCTGGAAGGGAAGTCAGATGAACCCAGCAAGGTGAGCATCCAGGCGTTATTCAGAGTAGGTGCTTGCACCACTTCTGCAGGGAGTCTATTCCAGATTCTGGAGACTCAGATAGTAAAGAAGTTTTTCCTTATGTCTAGTCTAAAACGGTCTTCCAACAGTTTGTGACCGTTAGACCTTGTCTTCCCTTGGGATGCCCTGGTGAATCGACGTTCTCCCCATTTCTGACTCACACACCTTATATACTTAAAGGCTGTCATCAAGTCCCCCTTGAGCCTTCTCTTCTCCAGGCTGAAGAGTCCCATGTCTCTCAGCCTCTGTATTGTGCCATGAAGGAATACTCTTAATACATTTTTATAAGGGGCTTAAAGATGCATGAGCTAGAAAAGAACACAGCTCAATCTTCCCGGCACTGTTGGGCTAGTAATCAAAAACATTAAACATATCCTTTTGCCACTAAACTATGCCCACCTGACTTTTAAATTCAGTACTATAGGGATTGATCTGAATGAGAAGGTAATAAGGTCACTTTTCAGAATTGATACACACTAAAAGCCTTGTTCTCCCTTCACTAAGCACAATGTAATATTGTCTCACTTTTTCTAAATTCTTTTAGCCCAGAATTTTCATGTCAGTGTTCTTTTAGCTTTGAAGTCCAAGTGAATGTTATTTATGCTTATGCCTTTCACCGTACTGGGTCAATGCTGTGCAAAGGGAACTTTTTCTAAATGAGAATCAGGCCCCTCTGTCTCTGCGTTAAGTGGATGGGGAAAAAAGAACAATACATTAAAAAGTCCCACTGAAATGTAGCTTGATCCTTTGAAACTGAAACTATTTAACTGGATGCATTAACGCTCTGCTCTTTTTCCTAATTAGGAAATATTGGAGTTAATTTTCTCTACCAAGAGAGCAGTGATAAGTGGGCATAAAAATCTGAGTAAAATCAGAGAAAGATTTTTAAATGGGATGACATTGATTAAACCTTAGCAAGTCAGAAACGATTCCTTCCTAGGTACTACATGATGAGAATTGCTCCTCCTGGTTTTCAGAAGTTTAACAAAATTAATTAGGCCCAACAGCTTTCATTGCACTGGACTCAAGTTAGTTTGGACAGTTAAAGGATAGACTCATCCCTGTTTGAACTTCAGAGCTGAAACATTTCCATGTTTTATTGATAAAAATTAAGTGTCCTGGGAAGCATTCCAAACTAAGCACACTAATTTGAAGACATTTGCGTACAAAGTTTTCAAATAAATCTACCTTACAACTTTGCTTCTTTGGAAAAATAAAAACTTTCTTCATACAAACTCGGGGCTTTGAACTGTTCCATTTTATGAAAGGTTATTTGCAGTTCATCACTACATGAATTGCATTTCCTTTCTCCCAGGGCAACAGTGCCCATCACTTGGCTTTCTCCTAAATCCCTGTGAATATTACCATATATGGCATCATTTTGCTTGTAATTATCTTACCATACTGCAATGCTTAAGTTACTTAAGATTTTGCTGCGCTTGCTCTCCTTAACCCTTTTCTCCACAAACCCGGGTAGTTTTCCTCTTTTCTGCAGATGCACTGCGAGACGTGTTTACTTTATTTGGAAATGGACAATGAAAAGTTAAGCCTGCTTCTAAATATCAAATGCTTTCACATGTAATGAAAAACAGATAGGATGGCAGAAGCTAGAAATGGCTTAAAGACCTACAGAAACATCAGTCAAGTCTCCTGATAGCGGAAGAAGTATTAGATCTTTGCTAGACCGCCAAGAAGACAGGCAGGTCTGGTATACTGCTATCCATTAAACAAAGCCAGCATCATCATGGCCTTTTGACTCTTTGATAAAATCATTAGATTAAAATTTACGGGCAAACAAAATGGCTTAGATTTAACCCCTCCTAATGTCTGTGTCCACAGGGTGTCCAGTGAGGGTAAAGTTATATGTTACACCTAGACCAGAGGTTCCCAGACTTTTTCTTATTGTGTACCCCCTTCCAGATTTACAAGTTGCTTGCATACCCCATACCAGCATGTTTTATATTTTAACCCCTTAAATGCCATGTATTATTACAATGAAAATTAAGTCCACTGTTACACAGTTTCTCCCGCATGCCCTCCAGAGAGGTCTTGCCCCCCAGGGGTATGTGAACCACAGTTTGGGAACCCCTGACTTAGACCACACTAAATCTGTGGAATGATTTAGTGGTGTAACAGAATATGTTGTAAGCAGTTGTGCATTAAGGGTTAATACCTTCTTTTTGCCTGCATAGGTCTGATTTGCCCCTAGACAGCTGGTGAAGAGTAGGTAGGAGCCAGGAAGCTTACGCTTAATTCCTGCTCTAAGGGGTGAGGGAGGAGGGACTGGGGAGCTGGAAGCGGTGAATCCTGGGATTCTGCAAGACTGCAAATTGCTCATTTATCTCTGGGCACACTGAAATTACCCCAGCCTAAGGTAGGTAGTATTGTCCAGAAGTGCCTGAAGTGGTGTAACGTTGAGATGCTCAGAGGATACCTCGTATGAGTTAATAAGCTTTAATGTGTGGGCACTTGTATTTTAAGTTCCCTTAATATGGTCTAAACATAAAGTGTAACTTCACTCTAAATCCTGTTGCTACAACCCACTGAAATAGCGGTGGACAATTCTTGCATGTTGTTCTTCCGGGTGCTACTAAGCTAAAGCAGAATAGCACAACACTGCTCATGCAGACTTGCCCCAAAGAGCCACCTTCGAGAATCACTAGTTCTGGAATACAAAAACCACACTCTGTTGCTAGACAGTGTCCCTGTGTGAACAGAGAAATTCATTGCAACCATGTCTTTCCCTTAGCTCTCTCCCCTCTTCAGTCAATGTAATCATCAGTCACTTACTCTACCCCAAGAACCTGGGCATTGTATCCCCAGTTCTATTTTTCCAGGCAGCCCATTTTTTGATAAGTATCTTTCATTAAGTATTTCTTGAACAATTAAGGCTTATGACCTATCTGCCCCTTTCTTCTGAGGACCTGTACCAGGCAAAAATAAGCATGCCCTATTGTGGGCTATCCGTTTCCAGAACCCATCACCCAAAGTCCCGTCACCTCTCATCTCATCTTGGTCATGGAAAACTAAACACATTATTTGCGTGTCTGATACATTCTGACATCATAAATCCCAATTCTTCATAGGAATGGGGATAACACAATAATTGCAACTGCAAAAATTTAGCAACCCTAATTTGCTCAAGACAGTACCCAAATCATAAGTCTAAGGAATACACATTTTTAATCAACCTGTCATACATATTCTTTCTTCTCAGTGAATTCTTTTCTTGCCAGAGTAAAACATCACTTAGATTCTCATTATCAAAAGGTCCCATTCCCTAATTGTTTAGTGTGGCTAAAACTTCCTTCCTCTCTAAGCCATTCTTTCATTTCCTTTTTCCAGTAGGAACCAAGTCTTATATTCCCTAGTTTTCATCTGTATTCTAGGTCCTTTATAGGACCTAGGACCACTCCAGCAGCTGTACTGCACTCACTTCTCCCTTGCTGAGGATTACACTGGCCCAAATGGGTTCCCACAAAATTGCAGGTCCAGTATAACAGCCCAGAGCCTCTGGGGAGAGAGGTGAACTGGGACCTAGCTAGGGTCCTCTGCGCTCTGGATTAGAGCTGGGTCAAAGAGTGCGTTCAATGAAAAATGCAGATGAGGAGAGGGGGGAATAGTAATGGTGGAAAAACAGGAAAGAGTATTTGAAAAAATGTCAATGGAAAACATGATTTTTTTTCACTTTTCAGTTTTGCTCTTGAGCTGAAAAATCTCCCACCTGCACTGCTCTGTTATGGATAAACTGTCACTGCAGAAAGCCTCTTAGTCGGAGCAGTTCAAGGGTTTTCTAAATGACACTGAGGTGTGACTGGCTCCCTGCTCAGAATATGAGGTGTGCAAAGGCATGAACGCCGCGTGCCCCTGGAGGCTGGAGGGACATGGCAGGAGTGTGGCGGTGGCAAGCAGTGAGCTCCTGCAGGCGGCCGCAGAGCTGTTGGTGGCAGGGGTGGAGGTGTGGTAGAGCATTGACCAGCAGTCGATGACCACTCGCAAGTGCTGCCAGAAGCACTGGGGGCAGCCAGCAGCAATCACGGACCGCCCATGGACTCTGTCGCTGGCATTGGCGGCAGCGACCTTCTGCAGGTGCCGCAGCAGTGTTGCCTTTTCGCAGGGGGTGCACTGCCATGCTCAGGGGGTGCACGTGCGTCCCCTACACATTGCCAGTGTGCAAAGGTAATGTGTAATGACCAAGCCTGGCACTGAGAGGCACAACCTGGTTTGCTGAAACTATCAGGGCAAAGCTTGCTAAAGAGACCTTCTATAGTCAGAGCAGCTTCAATGCAGAGCTCCAACCCCAGCGCTGGAATTGCACGGTTGTGGGAGAGAAGCCAGGCAGAAGAGCTTGCCAGCACTGGCTTTTGACTTTGAAGAGCAGAGACAGCAACCAGGCCTGGTAAGAAGAGAACGCTCTGTGGGTTGCTGAAGGGGCTGTTTGGGTGGTGGGCACTCTGCAATCTGAGGTGTCCTGGGTGGCTCTCCTAGTATGTGTATGGAGGGGGTGGCAAGGGTAGGGGCAATACGGGGTTCTGCGGGGTCTGCCACTCGATAGAACAGCCCTGTGGTGAGTAGGGGAGGAAGAGAGGCCACAGCCCCGCTCTAGCCCTCTCTCTCCCCCCCACCTATTTTGGGAACTGACTGTAGGTGCGTAAATAGACTGGAAAATGCACTAGATCTGTAATGGAATATATTCAAAGTAAACACAGTTATAAAATAGTAAGTTGAACTGGAACAGTAACATGGCTCAGAGTCTCATAGTGCTCATTACAGTGTGTGCTGAATGGTTCTGTCTGTGGTTAATAATACATAGCTGCTTTCTTTAAAATCCCTTGTTTTCACAAGTCCATAACTTCTCAAACATCTACATATTTAAACATTTTTTCCATGTTTTGGAAAAATGTGGTAGAAACATGAAGGGGATTATTTAATTTGAGCAAAGCCCCTTTATCCAGTCCTGAGGTCTAGAATAGCAAAGTATGCAATCTAATAGTGCCCTGTGACCAGTGGGGTCCCTCAAGGCTCTGTCCTTGGACCCACATTGTTCAACATCTTCATTAATGATGTGGACATTGGAGTCAGAAGTGGACTGGCCAAGTTCACCGATGACACCAAACTTTGGGGCAAAGCATCTGCACCAGAAGACAGGAGGGCGATCCAGGCTGACCTGGACAGGCTCAGCAAATGGGCGGACGAGAACCTGATGGTGTTTAACACTTAAAAATCCCAGGTTCTCCACCTTGGAAGGAAAAACCTGCAGCATCTTTATAGGCTTGGCAGTGCTACGCTGGCTAGCACTACGGATGAAAGGGACTTGGGGGTCATCACTGACCACAAGATGAGCCATCAGTGTGATGCTGCCTCCAGCCATATGGGCAGAATGCTCTTGTGGGTTACTGCTAAGACCCAAGGGCTGCTGCATCTGCCACCAAATTCTGAGCTTTGGGTCTTTGCTCACCATACAAAACTGCAGCAGTTGTGGGGCCAGGGAAGGGTCAGCTTGACTCTTGGCAGTAATACATCTCTCATAGGTCCTGCCCCTTCTCTGCTCTGTGTGGCCAGAAGCTATTCTTTTTGGCAACACATACTGGATACCGTCTTCTGATGAAGCAGCATTGCTGTTGGACTTTATTACATTTACATTTTGTGAATTGCTACACTTTAGCCTGTGCAATCTTAAAAGTGAACTTCATGTATTTGATCTTTTACAGCAAGTACAGATTCAAAAACAAACATATCATAATATATCTGATGTATTTATTTTTAGCTGCCAGAAGTGTTATCTAACAGTCTGGGAACTCCTTAGCACCATAATTATTTTCAAAAAATTAAGTTAAAAATATTGTTGTTTGAAAACATTACAAAGGTTGAGTTAAGCCAAATGAGATAATCTTTAGACCTTTGGGGGACAGTCTTTCCCTGTGTGCTTTTATTGTTATGATATGGTATTTACAAACTAGGGGACAGAAAAGTGTCTGAACTCTGATACCAATGCTTTGATCTACGACCAAATGCACTGTTCAGCAGGTCACTGCTCACTCCAACCAACAGTGCCAGAGAAAAGAGCAATGCCTTAAAATGGAGTTGCATTAAAACTTATGAAAATAACAGCAGATCTAACACACAGAGGAAAAACGCATCTGTTTTCCACGAACTGGGTATTCTTCTAGGGCTTATTCTGTATACAGGGCATGGTGTGCTGCTTTGTCAGGGAAAGGATGAAAATAGGGACCAGAACACTGGCTGTAGGGCCCATGCAGACATCAGGGATATGGAGCTCCTTTGGAAAATGCCTGTGGTCCCAAGACAGGCTCTTCAGAGAGGTGGTGGGGTCAAGCATAGGTGGAGGAAGAAAAGATTATTTGTGGGGGATGAGTGTGCGTGCACCCCCCAGCAGATAAATCTGTGGGGGAAGGGG
>NW_017728927.1:4445143-4450723 GCF_001723895.1 Crocodylus porosus | reverse complement strand
AAAGGGTCATGGGGGAGGGGGCAGATCAAGGCCACAGTGGTGAGGGAGGGAGCAGGGCAAAGGCAGGAGTGAGTCGGGCCTGGCCGGGCCGAGTGATGGGAAAAGTGGAGGCCTGGGAGGTATGTGTCCCCCTGATCTGTGTGCGGGACAGAGGTGGTTGCCGCTATATGCTGCGCTTTGCACCCCACTGCCCCAAGAGCCATGTGTGTCCCACTGCTGGGCAGGCAGTGGTGGGATGCAGGTGGCATCACACAGATCTCAGGGCAGTGGGGTTCGAAGTGCACCGTGCAGTGGCAGCTGCCTCCACTCCACACACAGATCAGAGGGCACATGCCCCGCTTGGGCCTCTGCTTGTCCCACCACCTGGTTTGGCTGGGGCCCCACCTCAGCCCTTGCTCCTGCCTGTTTCTCGCCCCCGCCCTCACCGCTGGAGTCTCAATCTGCCCCTCCCCCCAACAGCAGTGAGGGAGAGAGTGGGCCCAGGGCAGGGTGAGGCACAGGACAGAGCTGCAAGTGGCTCTTCCGGGTGGCATGGGGAAAGGGTGGTGGCACCTGCTACTGCACACACCCTGGGAGGGCATGGGGGACATGTTCCCCAGGTCTGTGTACGGGGCAGGGCGGGCTGCCACTGCAGACTGGGACTGGGGGGCTGTGCTAGGCTTTTCCTGGTGTGGGGCTGGGTCAGGATGCTCTCGGGGCAGGTGGTGGTAGTGCTGGGAGGGAGGCTGTGGTGAATTTTGGGGTAGCTGCAGCCCCCTCCCATAGTCCTTCTCCCAGCAGTGCCACCACCTGCTCTGAGCACCACCTGCCTTTCCCACTTGGAAAAGCCCCTGCATCACCCTGGCCCCAGCGCAGAGCAGCAGCCCACCCTGCCCCATGTGCAGATCTGGGGCACATGCCTCCCGTGCCCTCCTGGGGTGTGCATACCTGCAGAAGTCGCCCACCTCCCAAATGAGCTGCTCACAGTTTCATCCCATGCCTTGCCCCAGCTGTGCAGTGCTTGTCCCTGGCCTGGGTCCAGCTCCACTCCCTCCCTCACTGCTGTGTGCGCGCCCCTCTCCAACCCTGCCTCAGCCACCAGGAGCCTGTGCCTGGACTGCCTTGTGATCTTACCCGCTGCCCATGTGTGGGGGGGCTAAGTCTCATTAGCCCCGGCTTTCTGCCAGCTATATGGGGTCAAGGAAAATGGGAGGTAAATCAGGAGAAGGGCTGACACAAAAACCAGAACAGTGAAAATACATTCCTGAGGTGCACATGGCATCCCACAGCTCTTGGGGCAGCAGGGCTCAAAGCCCAGCATGTAGTGGCAGCCGCCTCTACCCTGCATATAGATTAGGGGGGCATGTGCCCCCCAGGCCTCCACTTGTCTCATCACCCGGTCCAGCTGGGGCCCCACTCACCCCAGCCCCTGCTCCTGCCTGTGCCATGCATCCTCCCTCACTGCTGGGGCCTCGATTTGCCCCCTTCCCCATGGTCCTTTCTCCTCCCCCTGCCCCACAGACTTACCTGCTGGTGGGGGATGCATGCATATGTGCACATGTGCTCAGTCCCCCCAAATAATTTTTTCCCACTCTGCCTATGATGAAGGGTTATGGGTAGGTGAGCTGTGAAAACATTTGGATTAAACTGATGGGTAAGGAAAATGATTTTGGTAACAGCATTTGGGATGGATTTGGGGATGATTAAAAGGTTCCAAACAGAGGAAAATGTAGCATTGGAGACAGAGGAATAAGAACCTGGACAAGCAACATGTCCAGAAAGGAAGGGCCAGATTTCTGTAATATGTTGAATATATTTGAGCTGTTAAGCAATGGAATAGCTTTCTAAGAGAAGTAGTACAAGCTTCAGAGAATGCAATAACTATAAATAAAGAACACAACCTCTGCCTCAGTATCAGCAACTATATTGGGTAGCTTGCTGAACTACTAGAAAGACAGTATTCTCAGAGGCAGAGACTCTGCAGTGGCAATGAGAAAAGGAATCTCTGACAGTCTACACTAAATCATGCAGCCCAGGCCCACCAAGCACAAACATCAGCAGAACTTTTAGAAGCATCCAAAGATATATTTGCATAAGCAAACTGACACTTGTGACAAATGTATATTAAGTGATTGCAATTTATGTATCAAAGCTTGGAGATTTTGCATGTATGGCTATTTAGATATCTCAGAAGATAAATTACATAAACTCCTTGGTCATTAGGTATTTTAAGCAAAAGAACAACTTCCAAGAAATTATGTGTATTGCTTGCACTTCACTGTTATTTAACAAAAAGAGTTTTTTTCTGTAAAACCAGATATGGTCAACAAGGCCAAAAAAGTGATAATAGTTACACTTCTACACATACATTTTAGCTCTTGCATTTTTGTACAAGGAGGTATTAAGAGTTTTAAAGGGTTACTTTTCTTCCCTTGATGGTTTGCGAAAACTCAGGAAGCGGCCTTCTGCCCAAAATAATTGCCCGCCCCTGTGCTAGAGCATACCTCCCTGTTTGGCTGGTGCAGACAGCTTGGGCCAAGGCTAGCCCAGCCAGCCTGCAAGGGGGACTTGCAGAGGAGGTGCAAAGCATCCTGGGATGCTTGTGGACTGTGAGTTAGCTTGAATTTGGAGGGGATCTGGGACAAAATTTCATTAAAATCAAATTAACCTAAATCAGTTAAGTCTGATAATCTGATTCATCCAGGTTTATCTTAAACTGGTTTTGGCCATTTTGAAAGTGGTTTATATGCACCGAACTTCTGTTGTGTTACAGATTTGAACTGGTTTCTAATCACTTATACCAATTTATGGGTAATTTCTGTCCTTAGCCTTAAAGAACAGGAACAACATTTAAATCGCCGTACTTGTATACTATGGATGAGGGCTGATAAAATATTTATTTCCTTTCCACTGGATTGTGTGAAATCTAACAATGTGTTCCAATTTTGGAATCCAGGAGTGAAAAAAACCCCAAACTCCTCCCCACCATGTACTTAAATTATCAGAAACCAAGATTTCTGGGACTATAGATAGATTTATCAAAGGCAAATTTTCCCCTCAAAAATGCAAATATTCAAAAGTAAGATGAAGACAGAAGAAAATGGAAAAAAGTAAAGGAATAGAAGGGGCAAATGGATGTAATAAATTAGGCTCCATTAACACTAAAAGCTTTGTCCAGGGAAAATGAAGGAAGTGGACAATTTTTATTGTGTAACGGACATTATAAGATTTTTGTTAGGCCATGTTCTTAGTTGGTGTAAAACTAGGTAGCTTTGAAGTTATAGTTAAGCTGCTCTACCCCATTTTAGGAGATGGTCCATATTTTTAACTGTTCTTAGCTATAGGATAAAGGCATTCTTGGGAGCAATGCTTCTGTGAAGAAGTATCAGTCATTTTCCAGCCCCTATAAAACTGGTGAGCAAAAGTACAACTTTGTAAATCAGCAGTGTAAGTAGATGAATTCTCTTCTCTCCCACAAAAACAACTCAGTCCAGGTTTGAATTGATTTCTACCATATGGTAGTCAAAACTTTATTATAAGAGCTTGACTTTCTTTCCTGTTTCTAATACAATCAACATCTGTGTCATTTCTGCAAATAATAATAATTTTTATTGGTATGGAAGCAAATCCCTTCCCTACTGAGGCACTCTGGATACTGCCTAGGACAATAAATATGCAGTCTATTGCAATAAAAACATAATTAAAATAATTTTCATTGACACTCAAGTCTATAAAACCAATTGTGCAGCTGTAGTGTGATATGACACAGAGACAATCACAAAGAAGAGACCAAACCTAAGGCATCTTGGCAATACAACTAAAAGAGGGCTCAGAGAGTAGCAGGTTCTATACATTAGGACCAGCTGCAGCAAAATCACTTGGAACCAACATGCAAGAATAGGACCCCTAATGACAGGTAATATTGGAGCACAAGCCAGTCAAAGCCCAAAGAAGAGGTCTTGAGAAGAAGAAGGTCAGACAGATTTGGGCTTTAAAAGATGGTAGTATAAGTCTACTCTCTAACCGGGCAACGTAAAGAAGAGTTACTGAGCCCAGTAAGTGAATGAACTTACTTGCCTTCTGTCTAGACCTTGAGCAACTGAGGAGTCCTGCTACAAAGGAGTTAGCAATAATCAAACCTTTCTTGAGAATATTTCTCAGGACAAGTACAGTAGCAGCCTGTATCCAAACTACACAAAGTTGGGTGGGGAATACAGCTGTGCAAAATTTTGACGGATGTTTCATTTTGAAGATGTTTCGATGTGTTTCAAGCTCAAAACAGCGAAATCGAAACAAAACAAAAAGCTTCGAAACAGCTTCAAAATTAAAAGAGGGCACTCAAAACATTTCAAAAGTTTTGAAACATTTCAAGTTTCGAAGCCGGGCTTGCTTGCAGTTAAACAGAAACCAAGGAGGGGGTGGGGAGAAGGACTGCTCTGATATTGACATCTAGCTCCCTGTTTGATTCCCCACCTCTCTGACTGCTTCCTTTAGCTCTCTGATCGCTTTCCCAGCTCTTCCTGGGGGGGCGTGCAGGCCCCCGATCTGCATGCAGGGTTTCAGCAGGCTGCAGCTGTAGGCTGGGGCAGCCTGCTGAAACCCAGCATGCAGATCCAGGGGCCAGTGCCCCCTGGGAAGAGCTGGGGAAATGATCGGAGAGCTGGGGGAAGCAATCAGAGAGCTAGGGAATCGAACAGGGGGCAGGAGAATTGAACCGGGAGTTCCCAGTTGGATTCTCCAGCTCCCTGATCTTTCCCCCAGCTCTGTGATCACTTCCCCCAGCTCTTCCCAGGGGGCGCAGACCCCCGGATGGTGTGGGATGACGGCAGGCTGCCACTGCCAGCTGGTGATGGCAGCAGCTCTGGGCTATTTCCCCAGCTGTCATCAGCAGCCTGCTGAAACCCTGCATGCAGATCCACTGGGCCTGCGCTCCCCAGGAGGGCTGCGGGGCTGTGCCAGACTCCTCTGGGTGGGGTGTGGGCCCCCGGATCTACACGTGAGATGACAGCAAGCTGCCACTTCTGGCTGGGGCCAACGGCAGCACCAGTCTTCCCGGCACTTGGTGCTGTGACCAGTCTGGCACAGCCCTGAAGCCCTCCTGGGGGGTGCGGACCCCGAGATCTGCATGCAGGATAAGCAGGCTGCTGGCAAGTGATACGGGTTTTGCTTTGAACAGTTTGAGGTGCAGTATCCCAGAAACCCCTGCACCTATCTCCTTGACACTCAACAGGCTTCATGGCCTCAGAATGGGCTACCATCTTTGCAGTTTTCATCTGAATCAGGCAAGAAATGACAAAGTTATAGGCATTTTCATGATTCCCCATAATAGCCTATGGGCGAAACATCGAAACAGCATTGAAACAGTGAAACAGTTTTGACGAAACAAAATGGAGCAGTGCTTTGAAACAGCAAAATGAAACACTGTCCCTTTGAAACAGGAAAATAGAAGTTGAAAAGAAACGGTGCTGTTTCACACAGCCCTAGTGGGGAACAAACAAGGCAACAGAACATCACGTGCTTCATAGTTTCATAGTTTCATAGTAGCTAGAGTCGGAAGGGACCTAGGTAGATCATCTAGTCCGACCCCCTGCCTTGGCAGGA
>NW_017728927.1:4399329-4444183 GCF_001723895.1 Crocodylus porosus | reverse complement strand
CTGCCACTGATGAACCCATGTTGGTTGCCCCTGAGCATGCATTCCCCCGCAAGGCCCTCCTGGATGTGTGCCAGGATAATTTTTTCAACACCACGAAGGGCTAGCGAGGGAATGCGCCCGTGACACTTTCCATCCCCCTTACACAGAGCTTTTAAGATTCCTTGTCCCTCCATCATGCTTATACTGTCTCTTTAGACTTCTGTAAATTTTAGATTTCCTGATGTCAAAACATCATTTGAATTATTAATCTTGTGCCTTTAACACTTGCTTTCTCATGCAAGTACAAACGCCTTATACTTGAGCAGTGCTAAAATAGCTAAACCCCTTTCACCAAAGATTTGAACCCAAGCTCACTGAAGGCCAAGAGAGTTTATTGATTGGCTTCAATAGGCATTGAATTAAGTTGTGACTGGAAACAGGCACCGAACAATGAAATACATTAAAACAACAATTCTACTTACGTGCACAGAATGGACTGGTCTTCTCGATCTGTGAACAGAGAGAAAAGCCAAAGATTACAGAAGAATACAGAATGACTTGTATTTACAGGGAATTATTTTAAATCAACACAAACTGCCTAGACCTCTAAATTCTGATCTCAGTTAATTCTCCCTAACACTTAAGTGGGAATCCCTAATGCATGAATTCAGTGCAAAAAAGTGAACAAAAGGTCAACAGTTTACCCAAGTACCAGTAATATTTGAAAAAAGCAATTAGAGATGAACTGTAATAAGAAAAGCACACAGATAAAGATCTGTATAAGAGGATTATATTAGAGAAAAACTCAAGCCTCAAAATGGAGTTTGTACTACACTTACAAAGTTCTGATGGAAACCCCCTTAAAAGACCAAGTGAATGACTTGATAAATAAGCATAAAAAACTGGAATGATAAAAGTAGGTCATACAAAGATTTAGATTTCAAAGGAGCTTGAAAGGCAGGAAGTGCAATTACCTAAATATTTTCCTAGTTTCATGTGTGATTTAGAGGGGGCTTCTACCAGGAAGGAAGACAACTGAGAAAGGGGAAGCAGCAGGATGAATGGGAAAAGTTATGGGAAAAAGGCCAGGAGAGCAGGGAGCAAGACTGAAAGTTAAGTGAAGTACAGAAGAGTCTAGAGTAATTTAGCTATAGGAAGGGTTGGTGATGTTCAGAAACAGGACAAAAGGGGACACTGAATTAAACTGGAGGACCATAAGAAAGAGTACAAAATGCCAAAGGCACAGAGGCTGAAATGTGCTTTTAGTTGATAACAAAACATGGAAATCACCTGTCAAATGCTGAAGTCAAAGGAAAATTTGACCTGGAGATTCCCCTAGCAAATCTCTTTGCTGATTATTCCCCAGGAACCACAGCTTACAGTAACTGCACTATAAAAATCTGAACTTCTTCTTTCATAAATAAAGCAGGAAGCCAAATCAACAATAATCCAGATGTGACCACAAAAATATACACTTACTCTAATAATTTTTCTGAGAAAAACTGATCAATATGGTACAATAGCTAGGACATAACAAAATGTACTATAAAACTTTAGGGTGTCTGTAGATGTGTGGAGATGCTGCTCTGAAGTGCTGTAATTACAGCACCATTGGCGACACGTAGGGGGTGTGCATGCACCCCCTGAGCTTGGTGGTGCATGCCCTGCAAAAAGTGCTGCCGATGCTGCCAGCAGTGCCTGTGGGTGGTCACCACTCTTTACCTTCCCACCTCCCCATTGATGATGTCTGCAGGAAGTCCCCAATCACCACTGGCCACCGCTGCTGCCGCCAGTGGTGTCTGTAGGTGGTTGCTGACCACCGGTCAGCGCTCGCCACCCCATCCCTCCCACCACTGACACCACCACCTGCAGAAGCTCCCTGCTTGGCCTGCTGCTGCCTGTGGTGGGCCAGTAGGGAGCGCTCCTGCGTTGAGCTGTCCACCTCCCTGCGCCCACCCACCTTCCAGGCTCCGAATGCCTCCCTAGGGGCGCCTTATGCTTTTCCGACCCCTCTCCCGGAGCACACTCGCTAGTCTGGGGGTAACATCGCCGCCACCACCCAGAGAAGGGACTGTCTCGGCCCTGTGTCCTCGGGGAAACACAGGCCTAATAGTCCGACGGGTACTCGACCCAGTACATTCACCTGGTCCAGTGGAGGTCAGCCGCAGTTGGCTGTCAGCCAACCAATTTGAAATACATCATCTGTTACCGGGCAGATTCCAGCTCACCAGGTAGATGCCCCTCACCCAGGTGGCTGACGCCAGTCACGTAGGCAGAGGGAGCAGGTTTCCCCCTGCCCTCAGGAATGCAGCCAGCTCAGGTTACCTAAAGAGACAGGCTGAGGTGTGAATCCTTTGTGCTGGCCCATCTAATCACATTGTCACAGGGCAGAGATTTTGGGGAGAAACCAAGGTGGCAGAGATTTTGGGGAGAAACCTGTGGGTAGTCGCCGTGCCCCCCCAGCCTCCAGGGACATGTGGTGTTCGTGTACAGTGCATTGGAGCAGAATTGATTCCTCAAGTCTGCTGGAGAGTGCCAATTAGCACTCTCCAGCAGCCTCCATGTCTCCTATATTGAACATCCCTACACTTCAAAATGACAGCGGGGGTGTTTTAACTAAAGGTCGTTGAACAAGTTTTAGTTTAAGTGCCCCCCCACCTCTGCCATTTTGAAGTGTTGGACATTGAATACATGAAACACTGCAGGAAACACCATGAGTTACAACAATCCCCCCAGAGTCAACAGACATTTGCTTCTGGGTCCTGGGGGTTGAGGAATCAAACTGCTGTTTAGAGCAGCTGCAAGCCTGCAGCCATACTCCCTTAGCAATGCCCTTCCTCCCTCCCAGCTCTGGCACTGCCTTCAGATTGGGAGGGGAGAAAAGGAGTGGAAGAAGCTCATTCTGAGGGTTGCCTGGCTGGCACTGGATGTTGGCGGGGGTGGACTGGAGCCTCCCTGAGGTGGGCTCCAGTTCACTTGCCTCACCCTCCAGTGCTGGCTGAAAAAAGACCCAGACCAAACTCCCTTTGTTCCCTTCTCCCCCTCCGCTCCCCTCCCCTATTCTGAAGACAGCGCCGTCAGCCTAGCCCTGCTCCCAGAACATGCAGACGGAAGTTACTGAAGGCACTCCATTTTGGAGAGTCTTCGTCTAAACCCTCATGCAATGAGGGTTCAGATTGTTGTGGGATCGGGACCTTTTAAAAGTGCTCAGCAGCCATGCACTTGTGTTTGGTCATAACTGTAGAGCACTTTCAGGTGCTAGGTCAGGCAAAAATTGTCACTTCTGTCTGCGCCTTGATTATCTGCACTCAGCCCACTGGAACATCTTGAAATTTGGAGACTACAGTTTTGGGGAGAGAACATCAAAAACATCTCTAAGATGGGTTATTTTTAAAACTCAGATATAATCTTAGGAAGATTCTGGAACAAGAAACCATATCACATGATATTGCTAACCAGTGGTAAGGCCTAGGGGGGCCTTAGTTCCATTACTGTCCCCAAGGAAGAAGCCAAACAAACATCCTAGATTGTACAAGCGCTTACTGCATAGTGTGGAAATATTGCCCATACTTGTTGACTATGACCACAATCATCAAACATCCCACAAATCACAATTTGCAAAGAACAGGCTAAAATATTGGGTGAGCAATTTGTACTATGTTGCCCAAAGTACAATTATAAGAGAAGAGTCTATCAGAGTTCAAAATATTAAGAGTAGCTTCAAAGTTCAGGATTATGTCCTTAGCAATTTTACTCTTGCAGTATACATCCCAATGTGTGCACTGAGTGGCAGCAGTAGTTCCTGAGAATCTTTGTCTTCCATAGAATACATATGTATTCTTTTATATTGCCTACATGACTAGTCTCAAGCCAAAATTTCTCTGTAGTGTTTACTATCTTAATGGTGCCTCACAAAGCACTCTCTATAATCCAATGAAATTTCCTAATAAAGTTACTGTCAGTTTACCAATAAAGTCAATGAGACAATTGCTTAAGTCAAGACTCCAAAACTTGGCCTGTAGAATATAAAAGTGAAATGAGGAGAAATTGCTAAAAGGCAGATTTTGCCATGCATGTTCACCCCAAATAGTATTGCTTGAGTAGACAGTGACATCAGTACTATTGCTTTCAGAGTTCAGATACTGCTCAACAAGAGTTTGGATTTCAGAATCTGGCCATAAAACATTAGCTTATAAACATAAAACATGGTAGTGAAATACCGCATTGAGAGCAGTAAGAATAAGGAAGTTATTTGTCAGATTTTACATCACCAGCTATTAACTATTAAATAAATAAAATACAGGAAAAAGGGCACAGCAATTTTTAGATCCCTAAAGATGTAGCTCTCAATATTTTTTAGAGAGCTCTGCCATTTTCACAGAATAATGTGACACTACGATAAGAAATGTACTTATTTTAACTGTAAAAAATCAACTTAGAACACAAAATTACCAGGCAGTTTAAGTATATTTATAAGACTGGGTACCTAGAGTTCAAACAGACTTTAAGCACCCTCTTTAAGCACTTAATTAAAAAAGATACACAATGTTTATGTCTGTTTTGTTACTCATTAGTTATCAGCATGGAAATATAAGTTAAAAAAAGCTTTATGTACTACCTACAGACAAGAAGGCAAATTAGGATAAATTTTCCTTATTACTTCTTCCGGCAAATCTAGAAAAGGCTAATAGAGATTCTGTTCCATCCATGGCCAGCTGGTGCCTCCTGATTCTGGGGGGGCACCTGCAAAAACCAGTGCTGGTGTGGCAAGCACCTGCAGATGCCGGCATTGGTGGTGGGGACAGCTCTGTCGGGGGGCAGGGGGCATATGCCCCCCCTACCAGTCGCCAATGGTTTCATCCCAAAATATTTCTCCAACTCCCACTCCTTCAGTGAGACAGGATCATTAGTAGTCTGTTCCTTCATCAAGTACTCCCACTGTAGATAACATTAGTTAAAGTTTTAATGTATACATTGGTACACACTAAAGAGCTATAGAGAGCTATGTACCAAAGAGATCAATATGTTGGGGTACCCCACACAAACATTTTTGATCAGACAAGTAGTGAGCCATTTTTGGTTCCCATTGAAGTGCTTATATTTTTATTTTATTTATTAATTATTTATGAATTTAGTAGATTTATGTTGGATTGAGATTGAACACCACTTGATTACACTTTTTTAACTTGGACTATATGAAAATATGGTAGGATTTTTGCTATAAATACAGGCTATTTTGCACAAAAAACCCCAAAGGGCATGTATTGGTACTTGTATCATAAAGGCAAAAATTCCATAAAGAAAACAGAGGAATGACTCCTAGATACCAGGGTACCAGTGGGATTTTGGAGCCCAGACAATGCTAGAAAAACCTTGGGTTCTCTTATCCATTCCAAGTATTTTCTCACTACCTCCTTTCCCCATTCCTTCTCTCTCTCTCTTTTTCTTCCTGATGTTCCTTCAGGAACAAAGAATATCCTGGCTTTGCTCAGTAACATGTTGTCCTTCTGCCCCTGCCCTCCTGATACTAACTTTACACTTGAACAGACTGTAACTTCTGACCATTTTCTTTTTCTGCCCTGAAAAGTGTCACCAGCTTCTCTTCTCTTTGAGACACCCTGACTTCTTTCTTCTGCTCCGGGTGTAATTTACAGGTCACTCAGTGAACGCAGAATGAAGAAGAAACCACGGAGGGGTGCAGATGTCAGGCAGTGGAGTATTATGGAAAGAGAAGAAGCAGGGGGGCAGTGCCTCAAGACAGCAGGTCTGAACCCTGCACTGACAGGTGTGGGTTAGCGAACGACTCTTACCACACCTGCCAGTAGTGTCAGGCCTCCGAGGAGGACATAACAGGAGGAAGCCCAGCTGCTTGGCAGCAGGCTGGGAGAAGAGCCAGACTTTGGCCCTCAGTCTTGGAGGGGTGAGATCAGGGTAGCAGGGTAAAGAGGCGATATGGGGGACAGGTGCAGTTGGCTGACTTCCCTGGGGGAAAGGAAGGCTTGTTGCTGAGCTACTCTTCTATTAATAGATACCTGGTGTCCCACCTAGTAGGGGCTTCCTGGAGGAAGAGGGCCACCATAACCTTGTGCCCCACTTCCCTTTTGATATGTAGAGGGGTTGGACTCCCATGGACATGGCTGGAAGTCAAGTTTCCTACAGCTAGACCTGAGCTGTTGGTTGCCTGAGGGTCAGAGCAGGTGAGTGCAGGTACTGAGCTGCTCCCTAGAGAGTGCCATGGAGGGTTAACCCTGTCGCCACCGTGCCTTGTCCTTCAAATACAGGTCTTATTCCCCTCCTCTCTTATTTGTGGTCTTGAAAGTTTATTCTAAATAAAACCATGGTGGCCCTTTAGTGAGAGTGCATGTGCTTTAACTTTTGCCATGCAAGTAACTCTTCTTGAAGAAAATGACCTGAATGAGTGACATTCTTTAAGTATGTAGGCTTTGGACCTGCTTGTGCCCTTCAACACGCCGCAGGCAGTAACTTACCTAAACATCCATGACTTTCATCCAGAAAATTCATACCAGTACATCTCCAGTTTGCTTGTATTACTTGCCTTATTCCTGCCTCCACTCCAACCCCTACCCCCCAAATAGACCAGTTAGTTCTGCTTAATCACAAAATCTGATGGTTGATTAGAAGGAAGCAACAAGTTGGCAGCTTCACCATAAAAGGAGAAAACAGAGTAAAGATCAGATGTTAGCTTACTGCTTCTGTACTTTTATTACCAGTTAAAGGGGACCTTTTTAAGGCAGTTCCACTAAGGACACAGCAACAGATGGGGTTTCACATAAGTGTCCTTTAAATTGATATAACATTACTTAAATCTGTAGAATTCCATGTTTTCTTACAAGTTTAAGTAATTTTTCCTATTGATACAGCTTTTAAACAGTTTATTTCATGACTGTTTTAGAATAAAGAAACAAGTTTTCTGAATCTTGAGAGGGCTGTAATAAGTCTTACCAAGCGCTGAATTTTCTGGACAGAGCACTTGTGAGAAGTCTAAATGTATATGCAAGTTTTAGCCCAATTATTGCTGCCTACCTACTTCATTTACTAGTAATGGTTCAGATATTCTTATTACACTGTTGTCTGTCTTCCTCTGTGTTTTGGTTGGGGGAGAGGGTAGGCCAAAAGGGCAGAAGGTATTATGAGAATTACAGGTTTACAGACCAAGAGAACAGAACGTGTACAATACACATAGCTATGTAATTGTAAGGCTGTTTTCTATATGCAGCATCTTAAGTGTAAAGTTAGTTTGCTAGCTTGTCTGCCAGAGCATAGTCTAGTCTGTATGATTTAGTTCAACATAGCAGCTGTTGCAGCGAGACACTGTTCTCCTGAGGAATTCCTAGTCTCAAACTAATTTTGACTTTTAGATTAAAGGAAACTAAGTTAAGGTTGCTCTCTGTTTGGTATGTTAAATAATGGTAGAGAATTAGGATGTAACTTCCTTATCTGATGAGATGCCAGGGTTCTATCATGAAGATTTCTGCTTATGTACACACATACAAAATGGCTGTATTCACCATTTTGGGCAATGGGAGACTGAATTGCCTTCCTTCTCGCTCAGTTGTCAGAAGAGATCTTGCAAACTTACATACTTCAAGTCTGGATGGGATCCTACTAACAGAGGACTTGGAGAAAGCATTTAAACAGCTGCATCCTAAGGCTGAATATTCTTCAGCCTCTTAAGATTCCATCTGATTTCCTTCTGGCCCTTTTATCATATTAAATGTAATCATTTTAAGAGGTTCCAGTTATCTATGTCATATAATAGTGTATTTTTAATGAGTCTAATCTACCCTCGTCTGTTAACTCTTCTTTCCCTGTATAAACTTTTGTAATTCAACTACCTGTATGCTGGATAGCTGTATCAATACATCGAATACATCTGGCTGATGACCTACCATGTGTTATCATAGCACTTTATTCACCTCTGTGTTTTGTTCCTAGATTATAAAGAGTAGATTCTTAAATCTTTGTTTTTTTCTTCCTTGTATTCCTTGCAATATTTTACAAGCACTGTAGAACAGACTACAAAAGACTCCTGAACTCTCGGTGTCATTGCATGCTGCTAGAACTCTTCATCTTTGAACTCCACAGGGCATGTTATGGCCCTAGTCACAATATAGAAATATCCAGAGAAATATCTTACCAACTATATTTTCAAAGAAAAGTAGGTATGTGGTAAAGTAACTGGATGATTGTCATACTGAATTAATGACTATTGGTTATAGACTGACCCCAGGCAAGACCCCCCAGGCCTCTGCATTGAACACTACACATCCAAAGCCACCTGCATGATTTAGGTGTCCAAGTCTAGTTGAGATTACTGGGAATTATGGATGTATCCCAACTGGCATCTTTCAATGCTTGAGCAAAAAGCACATCCAAATATCTAAACTGAAGTCATTTGTCTACACTGTTTAGTCCTAGCTCTTAAGTACATTGCACTCTCTCTGTTTTAGAGATAACTTATCTCATTTCTTCATGAAAGACTAGGTTTCAGTCAGGTCTGAATTGTTACTGGGGTTAGTGAGCTCAGCTATTTGAACACCCTAATATCCACAAAACAGTGCTCAAAGGAGGGGGAATTTGAAAGATGCCAGTTGGGATACATCCATAATTCTCATTAATCTCAATTGGACTTGGACACCTAAATCATGCAGGTGGCTTTGCATGTGTAATGTTCGTATGATAACCATCCAGTTACTTTACCTACATACCTACTTTTCTTTGAAAATATAGTTGGTAAGACATTTCTCTGGTTATTTCTCTATTGTGACTAGAGCCATAATATGCCCTGTGGAGTTCAAAGATGAAGCGTTTTATCAGCATGCAATGACACCGAGAGTTCAGGAGTCTTTTGTAGTCTGTTCTACAGTGCTTGTAAAATATTGCAAGGAATACAAGGAAGAAAAAAACAAAGATTTAAAAATCAACTCTTTATAATGTAGATTAGAAGATAGTGGGGAAGTGGTGAGGTAAGATCCTGTGCTACTCTAAATTACACTAAAGGCTCCATTGAGTTCAGCGGAGCTTTGACAACTGATGCAACCTGAAGATCTACCCTTTATGGACTAAAATTTGCCCAGCAATATAGTAACATGGCGTTGCCCCAGGCATCCCTGAGGGAAAAATAATAACAGTAATTCACTTAAGTATCATGAATATAGTCACTCCTCAAAGCAAGGTAAGAGGAGTATTTGGTATACATGCCTGATCCTTGCTCTCTGGGGCAGGATATGAAAAACTTCGCAAGGAAAATATTCTAGGATTCAGCACTGTGATCCAGCCTTTGTGAATATAAAAAACTTGTTTACTCTCCATTTGTAAAAACTTTTACACAAACTACATATCTGTCAGTTTGTGTTGCATATACTCATTCTTGCTGATGTCTACTTACTACATATATAAAGTTTGGCAGAGTAACTAGAGATATTTTGAGGTTTGGTTCAGAAAATTGTGGAAAGCACAGATGCACTTTGACAAACAAAAGCACAGCATTAAAAGCACTGAAAGCAGCTGTGGATCTCTTCTGAGATGGAAAGAATCCAAAATAGCATGTGCAAACAAATAAGCAAGGGAAACCTGAACATCCTAGGCTTTCAAAGTAAGTTCTCATGGGACTGCATCTCCCATTAAAGTGCCTGATATGTTCCGGATCGGTGTTACAGTGAAAATACAGCCACATACTTTCTTCTGATCTCTTCTTCCCCTTTTTTGTTCCTTCCCCCCACAATCCACTCACTCTCCTCTTCTCTGCTGTGAGGGAAGGTTATTTTCAAAAGGAGCAAATTCATCACAATATTGTGTAAGAGACTTTGAAAGCTTGTGCCAGCTTTAGAGGTCAAGAAAGGTGCAGGGAACATCAGATTCCACCTGCTGTTTAAACCGGGGCAATACCCTTCAAACAACAAGATACCCCCCCCCCATACACACACACAAATTCCAGTCCTCACAGGTGTTGTTTGTGATTACCACATAAGCCAGGGGAGGGCAATTATTTCAGGCGGAGCGCCGCTTATTGAGTTTTGGCAAGCCATTGAGGGCTGCATGACAGGCAGCCAGGGCCAGATAAATATTACTTTTCTAAATTTTTAGGGGCCCCGTGGGTCAGGCAGAATGGCCGGGTGGGCCGCATCTGGCCCCCGGGCCGCATTTTGCCCACCCCTGACAAGTTCCCAAAGGCAAACAAATTCAAGATACTTGCTGCTGTTTTGTAAAGGCTGTGAGGAGGGTCAAGACAAACAAGAATGGAGAAGACCAGTAAGGAAGTGGACTACCTCCCTGACTTGGGCAGGAACCAGTACTCCACTGGAATTTGCCCTAGGCAGGTTATCATTTATTGGTTAAGACAAAAAACTTTTGAGTGGAAATGAATCAAAGCCATTGCCCTTCCCAAAATGCGCTGAAGTTCCCAGAGGCTTTGACTTTGCTCCTCTCATCCCTAGTAGGATGGCCAAACCTTCTCTTGCATCTTTTGCTGGGTTTATCCTTCCCTGGTATTTTACTGGATCTCATGCTTCTTATGGAACAAAGGAAGCCTTCTGCCTGGCAGAGCAGGAATGTAGCCCCAGCTAACTCATGGCAGGTGCAGGAGATGCAGCAACCAGGCTGCCGGACTCTAATGGGGAAGCTGAGGCACAGAAGCCTGGACTTCGTTGGCTTATGCTTCTTCATCCCAGCATTTAGCCAGAGCTCCTGGCTCTCACCACTAGATACATTGCAGCAGTAACTTTATGGGGTCGTTTTGAAGCTGCACTGGTATAGTGGGACCAATTTATACTAGGTAGGTTACACTGTCACTGCCACAGCCACCGTACTCTGGAAATGAGAGATTTCCCAGATCTCATGAAGCTAAATTTCAGCATCTGCCCTGCGGTGTGCTTATGCCATAAATCTAAGTACAAGAGAACTTTATATGTGTAGGCTTATAAGTAACCAGGCTTCTATAATTAGGGGAAGGAAGCCAATTTTTGGTTATCTTTTCTGTGCAATGCAGAGAAGTGTCAAAAGCCCTGTTCTACATGTCATACTGTGTAACCCTATCTTCCATTCACACTCAACTATAGGGGCCAAGTGGTTTTCAAACAGGAAAAGCAAATTTTCTTTTATCATATTATCCACAGAGCTAGGAAGGCCTGATATATTATGGCAACTATTAAGTTCTCCAGGATTTAAGTGGGATTATTTATCTTTATGCAGCCAGCGCAGTGCTGCCTTATACACCCAGAAGATGAAAAATTAGGTTTCCTTTGCTTTGTTTTTCAAAGTCAGACCACCTCAGGGCCCAGTCTAGGAGCTCTTGCCCAGGCACTATTTAAGTCAATACAGACCGTAGAACTGAAATCTTAATAAACATCTTTCAATTGCTAAATACTCCCACCTCCTAACAAGTGATCAAGTGACAATGCAGTTCATCAGAGCTCCATTTAACTGAGACAAGTCTGTGCCTGGCTCTGAGGCAGCAGACCCTGTATTTATATAGCATTATAAACAGACTTTTTTTTTCCTGAAGAGCGTGGTTTCTTTTTTAGGATCAAAGCTGTGTCACAGAGCAGTGATGACATAAGAAGGAAAATCTGTGCAGTATTGCATTTTTTCTCTATCATTTTTTGGGCCTGATCCCTTCTATCGTTACAAGCAATTGTCATCGAAAAGCCGATTGTACTTCAATTCTGGATGTAGGACATGCAGCTCTAGAACATGAGAAAGCAAACAAATAGTAGGCACACGCATCTTACTAGGCTTTACTCTCCAGCAGCAAAATGACAGGACTCCTGACACAAATTCAACTAACCCTAGCAGCTAAGCTTGGAATAGTCTCTGTTGGTACAAAGGGAGTATTTTCCATGCCCGTATTTGCCAAAACTATTTGCTTAACTTAAAACCCTGCCCACATCCCTCTACACAGATGGGTAAATGAATTGTTTTTCCTTTTTGAGTCACATTGTTTATGGACTGCAATTCCTGCCAAAGAATTCCTAAGAAAGTTCTAGAGTCCATGTAACCCTTCTGTAATTGAAGAAAGCTATAAATCTTTTTCTGATTGCTGGTCAGTTGCTAGCTGAAACTAATGGTGCAATAAACTTTCATGACAAGTATCTTCTGATGATCTTGGAAGATTTCCAAATTTTATCACATTACTAACCCTGGTTATTTTCCAGCCTTACCTTGCAACATATTCCTGTATGCTGTATCCGCAATTGCATAGATATGGGGTGGCATCTCATGCCTCTTCTTTCCTTTGTACATATCAATAATCTTCTCTGAATAGATGGGCAGGTATTTATATGGGTTTACTACGACGCAAAAGAGACCTGAATAAGTCTGCAAGGAAAACCAGATAAAGAATGGTGTTGACTCAGGTTTTTGCCTCCTTTTAAGAGCTTGAGAAACATGAAGATCAAAACGCATTTATTTAGAGACAGTGTTTTAATAAGTGAATCACCTAGTTATCCTCCTATATAACAAGCAGAGGGCATATGCATTAAGAAATACAAATGTATAAATTCAAACTGATGCATACTTACATGAAGTTTTTGGGTGAATATCCAGCTAATCATTTCTAACACTCAGACTACTACAGAGTATGTTCAAATGCTTATAAAAGTATCCATTGCATAATTCCACGGTATCCTGACTTTAGTTCCTTTCTAGGCAATGCAAAGGGAGAATAGACAGAATTGGTTCCCCCTCGTGCATTATATACATTATATAAGGCACAGACAGAAGTGTAGCTCCCTGGTCTAACTCATGGCACTCTACAGAGTTACGCTGACCTCCCCAACCCAACAGACATTAGCTGTTTGGTCGGAAGAGTGCAGCATCAAGCTCCAATTTAGAGCCAATCCAGCAAGAGAGGCTGCTAGTCTGCAGCCTCTTTTCCTAACTCTGCTCCCACTCTTCCATCCCAGGTGTTGTCTCAGGATGGGAGAGGGAGAAGGCAGGGGAAAGAGGCCTGTTCTGGGGCTTGCCCAGCTGCACTGGAGTGGGGGGAGGGGCCTCACCTTTGGAACACCTTCATCTTGCAATAATTTGTCACATGATCAAAGCATTCTGCAGCCATGTTCTTCTGTTTGGACTTGGTTGTCGAGCGCTTTCAAGGGGCCGACTGTGCAACAAATGTAATTTCTGTCAGTGCCTAATGGATGTGTAATATTTTAGCTAAGTGAAATTCCTTCTTTTCAATTACTAGATGGCAAATTGCATAAACCAAAGCCTCTAGGTATAACTGGAAGGGTGGGAGAAAAGAATCAGTGAGTAAAAGGTGGCATGTTTACAATGCAGAAATAGATAAATACTGCAAAGAATGGTTCATCAAAGTCCACTCTAACTTGAAAAAACATTTTTGGTTAAACTATGTGTGTTATGTCTCGGCTTTGGGCATTCAGTTAAGCGATTTACACATGTGAATAAGGAAATTCAAAAGTGTATACAATGAGGATTGGTTACATGTTGGAGGTTATGTTTAGCATTTTATCAGTCTCTTATCTGAAGAGATTTCAGCTATCCAAGCAGTAACAGAAAACAAAAGCGCACAACCTAAATGGCCATAACATGCTACAAAGAATGAATGGCAGTTAGAGAAATTGAAAAATTTTGCAATCGACTCCTAGATTGAAATTAATTTGCAAACTCTGGTGAGTTAGGAGGCATTAAGATGAGAAATTGAACAGTTTGCAAGTAAGGAACTAAAATGTGTGAGAGAACACCCATAATCAATAACTCAACTAGCTCTAGCATCAGATTTGAAAACAGTACTATTAGTTTACATTCTATAATACTTATGGTCTAACATCCTTTAATTTTTCACTTATGTATGGTATTATTTCACAAGGTTTTAAAATACCTAGTTAAGCCATTTCATGTGGTACTACTGCTCTTTGCTTTTCTCCTACTTGGTCTCAGGACTAAGTCTGAACATGGATCTAACTCCCCAGTATCATCACAAAAAAGCTCTGACATAAGAGGATACATGATTCCATCTTCTGTAGGCTTGGATCAGCCGTGTCCTTGAGAAGTTTTCACATAGAAGCACAGGGGTTTCCCTTTCTTGACCATATTAGGAAACAGCACAAGTTTCAAAACAGACTCAAAGCTTTGTATGGTGTTACAAGTTATATCTCCTTATCCTTCAATTTACAGTGCTGAAAAACAGGTTGGGTGTGCAGAACTCCTTTGGTCCACACTAGTTATATATAAAGACCCCTGTTGCTCGCACTTGTTTTCCTTTTACAAAGACTGTTATTGCCATTGTACTGTGTCATGTAAGGTATTGAGAAAAGGATGGTCAGGCTGTTCACCTGCCTTCAAAGTCCTTAGGCTAGAACTGATGCCATGGGGAGTGGGGTTCATTAGTTAATAATACCAAATTCTTGGAAGTCTTGAAGAGATACCCCAAACTCTGAAATTCTGAAGTGATCTTGTATTGTAGGGACAGTGGAGTTTCCTTCTTATAAGATTGATCTCTTACAGCTTTCAGAACATGTAAAAACAGCCAGACTTTCATCCAAGGGATGGACTTCTATCTAGTGTACCTGACCTCCTCCCCAAAAGGTTTAGGTCTTCCATTTAAGAACAGCTATAATTTTGGCCTCTGGTCAGCAAAGTACTTAAAGACATGTTGATTACGTAGTGATGCAAGTAATGCCATAGGATGACTTATGTACTTCAAGTGAAGCAAGTCATTAAGTACCTAACCCAATTAGAACCTTACAAGACAAAGAAGACAGTGAACAGGTTCTTGGGGTACAGAGATCAAACAAGCTATTGATCCAACCCCAGGACTCCTGGAATCAACTTGGAGCTGTGACTGACTTGTGTAATCTTGTGTAAAGATGGCAAGTTACAGGCCATCTTGCAATAATTAGAAAGGTATTGGGAAGACAAATTAGTGAATGTCAAGCTCTGTGCAGATAAGATGGTCAATTTAAGGATTACTCTTTAATGAGTGTTGTGACCAGATCCCACTTCAGAGGGTCATGAGCCGTAGGTACAGCTCAAAGAGCAAGTGAGCTTCTTTGGCATGGGGCAAGGCTCTAGTATGCAAGAGATATGGTGATTCAGCATATGTCCTTGGAAGTTTTCATCAAATATATCCAACCAATCCCAGGCTGAATACTGACTGGCAGAGCCAGCAGAGGTCACTCTTGCAGAGGTACCTCCTCTCCATGACATGGCAATTTGCGTGCCTACAGGGTGAATAAAGTCTTTTAAAATTAAATAGACCACAAAGAGCACAAGCATTGTGTTAAACTAGAACACAGCATCTCCTGTTAGAACCATCCGCATTGTTAAAATCCCACCATTTTGTTTGAGTTTAAAGCTCGTCTGACACTGTTTTTAACCTGGTCCCCAAACATTACAAGGAGTTGCCATGCACTTAAGGGAACCAGCATCACACCCATATCCCTCCTACTTCAAATCATGCTGTAAGGATGCTACATGATCAGGTTCAGAAGGCACAGCCAGGCCTTCTGAGCCTGATCAGTCTAAAATAACCTAGTCTCAAAACAGGTTTGAAAAATCCCTTCTGCAGGACTCAAGGATAATCAGCTTCTTTCTAGTCTGAAGGGTAGGCCTCAACCTTAAAGTACTGCTCTTTGTGACTGAAGAATTCTCACACTGACTCCAATTCTGTATCCAAGGGATGACAGACAAACACTACAGGAGAAATTCAGAGCCAGATCCACAGCAGGTATAAGTCAACATAGCTTTGACTTCAAAGGAGCTACGCTGATCTCTATTGGCAGAGGATGTTTCTCAAGAATGTAATTTTACCCTAAAACTTTACCTGTAATCATAAATTTGGGTTAATGTATAAATGTATTAATGTATAAATGTATTAATGTATAAATTTGGGTTAAATTAAACCAAATTTAAGGAAAGACACTGCAAGATAATTCTGGATCCAATCTAAACATACACTTTTTATATTTTAATATAATAGTCACTTACTATCTGATCTCTAGGGTAGAAATGGTATAGTCCCATTAAGCATCTACATGTGGGTGATATTAAGTGTTATTCAGATTATGCTTGATAATGGCTCTTTCTGTTCAAAGCATTTGTGGAAGTTTTATTGCTAGAAATTACTTTACAGACTTTCTTTTTATCATCCTTTGGTCTGGGTTCGTGGAACCTGACTGTTTAGAACAGGGGTCAGCATCCTATGGCCTGCAGCCTGAATCCAGCCCAGAAAGCAAGTTCATCTGGTCCACAGGTACACGTGCACCAGAACATCAGTACATGAAGGAAATCAGTGGTGGCAGTGGCAAGGGGAGTGGTGGCCAGGATGAAAGTGTGTACAAATTAATTGGGGGGAGGGGGAGGGCAGCAAAGAATAGGGGATACTCTGTTTACCAGGGCGCCCCTTGGGGTTACTAGGAACAACGGCCAAAAACTGACGGAGAGCAGATTTAGATTAGACATTAGGAAAAAAAAATTATGGTGAGGGTTGCCAAAATCTAGAATGGGCTTCCAAGGGAGGTGGTGCTCTCCTCTACCTTGGGGGTCTTTAAGAGGAGACTGGACAAGCACCCAGCTGGGGTCATCTGACCCCAGCACTCTTTCCTGGCCAGGGTAGGGGGTTGGACTTGATGATCTGAAACCATAAAAATCTATGAAATCTATGAGCCATTAGCATGCTGCTGCCTCAACCTTCTCTGTTCACTTTCTCTTGTCTCCTTACTGCAGCTGCCAATTTGTTCACTGACAAATTGCCCCTTGGTGGCATTTGGTGGCAAGATTAAGGGGCAGTTTCAATTGTGGGTGTCCCCCACTGGCAGGAGAGATGAGTCTGGGGGTTTCGGGTTTGTTTTTTTTTTCTTAAAGGGCCAGAACTGGCCAGGAGGGGCACCCGTGGGGGGGTTTTGGGGGAGCGAGGGGGTGTGTTGGGGGCTTGTGCAGAGTGCCCCATGCAGTGTGGGGCAGGGTGGGGCAGCGGGCATCACCCCCTGCCCGGCAGCACTCACTGAACCGGGGCTTTTTTTTTTTTAAACAAGTCCCAGGAGCTGGGGCAGGCAGGACAACCATTTCCGAGCTGGGAGAGTGGGCGGGGGATGGGCCTGGCCTGGCCGATTTGGAGATTCGGCAGCAGTCGAATCCGATTCAGCTGAATCAAATTGGGACAGTGATCTGAATCACCGAATCAAATCACTGTCCCCCAAATCGTCCGAATCCGAATCCAAAGTGAATACTAGCTGTTTCATACAGGCCTATTAAATACAAGTTCTGCAATGACAGCTTACATGTTTTCCCTTTGATTATTTCACATCCAGTTTATAAGTACTAAAATGACACAATCTTCATCTTTTGCTTAATTCTTATGCCCAGAGAATATTTATCCAGTTTCCTTGCGTGTTTATTAAAAAACTTTCATAGTTCCAATGGACCAGGCAGGTAATTTCAGTTTTTAATTCAAGCTGTGGCAAAATCTTGAATCCACATTTTGTTAGGATTGTACTCCAAGGAGAAATTAAAAATACTATTTAGGTTCAACTCTCTTGTCAGTTATACCTGTATGACCACAGAGTAGTCAGTATAGGCATCCCCTGACTGACAGAGAGAAGAGAGCTGTCCTCTTTATTTGAGGAGTTACATTTTTTTTTTGTGAACTAAGCTAGAAACCCTCTTTAAATGTGACTATCTCTTTAAAAGTATGACAGGTATTAAACTAGGGTTAGCTGTTGACATAAAGGCAGGCAGTTTTGCCTGACATAGAACAGTATCAGGAACCCATGTTACAGAGGTGCCAGAAGAAGGGTGCCATTGCACTCAGTATTAATTCATTTAGGGCTGTTAATAGATTTGATTTCAAAGTAGTTACTGTAGTATGAAATCAGTTTAAAGTACCTTTAGATACAATGTCTGCTCTACGATTTAAAAAAACAATTTTCCTATGTAAATGTCTCTTCCCTTTTATGAAGCGAAAGTCTCGTTAGAAGGGCACTGAGTAACTATATATGGGAAGCCATGGAACGGACTATTTACAATGTGTTGTCAAATGTGCCAAGTATACATACACAAAAGAGAAATATATCCCTTCTGATCTAGCTGAGTAATTTTATGTTGGTGAAAACAGACAAAACATTTTCAGACAGAAGTGATGGACGGTGTACCTTCAACAGTCTATACACAGCACTTTACAAAAAACAACTGATAGTTCAAAATGTTCATCTCTAAGATTAAAATCTAACAGCAGACTCAAATGCTGAGGCTGAAAAAGTGAATTTCAGGGATCTTGATTGTTGCTAACTATATTAAGTTCCCCTAGGAAAGGCATCAGATTTTACCACTTTAAATGGTTTCATTGGATAGTTAGAAGTCCCCTTTGTGCCATTATGTAACTACCACATATTCTGTATTTCTACTAGCAATAACTAAGTTCCTTTGGAACTTTGTGTACTCTTTTTCTACAATGTAATAGCTATTAATATGATTAATTGTAGCGTTTGGATAAAGGCATAGATCCATGTAGACTAAAAGCCAATCTTGAAAGCCAAGACTATGCAATTCCAACTCATGGGAGCATGGCAAAGGTTCCAATTTGTTGTGAACAAAAACTTGACCAACAAAAACTGAATTTAGATGAAGTATGAAATATACAGTTGAATTATGACCCTGATTCAGTAGAACGCTTAAACATGAGCGGACCCACTTATCTCTTGAGTCTACTTACATAAATTAGACCTGAGAAGTATCTCTCCCTTATATTGTGCAGCACTGAAGCTTCATTGAGGCAAGTCAGCTCTGCCATGTCCTCCACTTTGGAAAACTTTGGAGGATTCATCTTCTGGATGTCATCTTTGCTGACTGTAATTTTCTTTCCATTTTCTGCCAGTTCAATGAGAACCTCATCGCCTTTCTCTTCTTTGATACTTGCCGCTTCAAATCCATGTTTTTCTGATGGGACCCATACTAATTTTCTGGCTGACCAATCTGCCTGGGCAAGTGGGTCATTCATAAAGTTTTTGTCCACAAAGAGAAACTTCTCATCATCGCTTAATTGAGTCTTCTGTGACATTTTGGCTTAGTCACCTGTTGATAAAATTAAACAAAATGTTTATAAGAAAGCCAAAAAAAAAGATTTATAATTTTCAAGCAAAACATGATTGCATATTATTCACAGGGCAAGTAAAGTACTATTGTTACAGTTTTGAATGTCACCTTGAAGTTCAGGCTCCGTCCATAGAAGATTTAAGTTAAATAAAAAGTCTATTCTATATGTACCACCACTACATAGTTGATGTAATCCTTTTAGGACAGAATGGAGTTATTAAGAGTTCCAAAGGGATTTTGGATGATAAGGGGTTATATAAAATACTGTGCAGTAGCGTAACTCAGAAGGACCAAACAGGGAACCAGTCCCAGGTGCCTACAATGCAGTAAGGCTGAAAACAATCTTGTCACATCAAGTATCCTTTCCAAACACATAATATCTATCCAACTCCAGCTCCTCTTTTTAGATGGAAGCAGCAGGACACTTACAGAAGCTTCTTCCACTTTTTGACAGATGACTTACCCACTGCGGGGTTACTGGAACAGAAACAGTGATGGCTAGACCAATTGTAGGTTTCTTCCCTGTACCACTCCATCCCACCCATATACACCCCAGCTGAGGTTTAGGAAAGAAAAGCAGTCACTTTTCACTCTGTTCTAACAGAAGTTAAAGACTCCATTGAGTCCCTTACTGCAAAGCATGGAGAGAGAAGGGAACTGAGGGCAGGAATCAGGGATGGCAAAGAGGAAAGGAGGACAAAGCCACACAGAAGAGGGTGAACTGCTTCTTCAGGAAGGAGAAGAATTAGGAAAAGAGTGGAAAGAAAAAGAAGCAGGAAATCTGAGGCAGCAAAAAGGGGGAGGAAAAGTAGTTAGGATAAAAAAAGGGAGAAAGAAAAAGGAAAAGATGAAAAGAGCTCAATTTCTTTGAGAATTAAATATTTACAAGGCCCAGGCAAAACACTGACCCTAAGGGAGTTGACATGAAGACTAGAGGCCACTAAGGGCTCATACTGAGGAAGTTCAAAGAACTCCCACAATCTGCAAAATGGACTGCTAATTGAACAGGCACTGGAGAGGCTGGGATCTGTGTGGACTTACATAGCTGGCTATTTGCGCAAGTGGTCATGCTTTACTCTCACTGTCACCACTTGGTTATAGTCTTACTTGAAAAAACCTGCATCTGAAAGAATGGCTCTTTTTAAATGGTGGGTTTTGGGTTTAGGAGAATAAGGTCTGCCACACAGAAGCCACCACACAGTTTAAAACCAGGAGCCTAGCTGTAGAGAAGCCTAAAGGAGTTTGGTGGTGAAAATCTACTGAAACTGAATGTAAGTTAGAGGCTGGATTCCTTAGACCCCTTTTAAAGTCTCCAGCCTAAAATCAAATGACTTTCCTTTAAAGCAGTGGTACCCCAACCCATGGCTTGCAAGCAACATGTTGCTTGCAGCCAGTGGGAAATTTTGCTTTATCAAGGTGACAGGGAGAACAAGCACAATATTGCCCAGCGTACTACTGTGTTCAGGTACACTGCTGTAAAAACCTTAGTTATACTGTCATAAATTTTGTCAGAACAACCCCAGATGGAGAATTCACCCATTTCATGTGTGCACCATCTGTACCCACTGTGGTAAGATTAAACAGAAAACCAAAGGCATTTTAGTCCCATTATTCACAGTGGGCCTGCCAGTCTTCGTTAAAAAGAACCTTTCTGATAGCCAATTCTTTTTGCCAGGTTTCTGGGTATGCAAACCTTGTAGACAAATCTGTGAAAGGAGCCTTGGAAAAGAACTGCAAAAAGAAAGCTATTTGACCTTTGTACAGATTAAAGCAAAAATGCTCACTTGTTGCCAAAAGGGCTGGTAGAGCTGCACAGTTCCAATAATGGAGATGGTATTCTCTAAAGGCCCAGATTCAAGTACCATTCAAGTCAATAGGAGCTTTGATATTGATTTCACTAGTGCCAGGACTCAGATTAAACTACACAGTGAAGGTTTGTAATGTGAAATATTGCTAATTAGAAGACATATGTGGACAAGAATAGTGGAAACAAACCTACCAAACCACCACCACCACTTTTTTTAATTAAAGCAAAATTATTAAAACTCCTAGTGCAGTGAAAAACTTGTCAGAGATTAGACAAGGACCAAGGTTTTCTTTCACACTTAGTTGCCAAAAGATTAAGAAAACATTCAAGCCTCCTTTCCTTATCATACCAAACAGCAGGTGTTGACAGAAGTTACAAGCACCTTGTAGGCACTGCAGAATGCTACAAATGAGCCGCAGGTCTTCTCCTGTTTCTTGTAACTGCACGCGATTCAGGCAGAACTTTTGGTGTAAGTTAGTTAGTGCTTCCTATTGTTAAGGATTGAGTTAAGCCTCTTTGAAATTCTTGGGTGCATTTACCACCCTCTGCGTAAGAGTTGTAAAATATGAGATTGGGGCCCCACAGATTTTTGTTTTGATTTGGACAACCACACAAAAAAGTAAAGTTTGCCTGTTGCAAATGTATGGGAATATGATCTATGAGACATGTGAGATTGATGGACACTGCCTCAAACAATTCTGCAAATTCAGTCAGTGGTAGTTTCCTCGAAGGTGTGGTGCAAGCTAGAAAAAAAAATCACAAGCTTTCTATTTAACTTATGGTTCCAGCCTCCAGAAGCAGAAACTATAAAGGAACTACATGATGTGGCAGCTAGCCTTCCAGCAAAGGAGAGATGGAAGAGTTGAAATTTGTCTTGGTGTTGGGTCTTAGAAGCCTTATAGGCACTTAAAGCTCTTGTGGACCTGAAGCAGGAACAGATCCTTATGTTGCACAAACAGCGGTTCGTTCCCTGGAGGCGCGCAGAGATTACAGACACACAGACATCAGTCGGCACTTAAGGGTCTATTCGCTTGCAAGCAAAGGTCAGAGCAGAGCTGGATGCTCAAATTAACTCTGACCCCTGATTGTGTTTGCAAACGGCATTTATTTTCTCAAATCTCATGGGCGCGTGCGCAGACACAGAAGTTCTTGCAGCTTACTTCCGTTTCATACAAACATACATGTAACTACATCATCACATATATCGTATGTATAGTATAATTAGTCATTTGAGTAGGGAGGGCGGAGAGGTAAATATGCAACAGCTAATTAAGCATCCTTAATGCCACAAGGGTTCATCAACAGTTCATTCCCCAAGGCCATGCAGTTAAATTCCAGTTTCTGTAATCAGCATGTGAAAGACTAAGGAGGGAGAGGGAGAAGCCTTGGGCAGCATGTTTTCTTATCAAGAGCAAGATGCAAGCTGTGCAATTCCAACACTTACTTGTTTGCTGAATATTTCTGATGAGCAGTAAACAGTATCAAAGGGAACCAGAGCTGCAAAATTTGAACTAGCAGATCTAGTAAATGCTGCTATAAAAGAAAGCTGTGAAATAGAAAGAGGGGAAGGTGAACTCCTACAGTTTCTATACTGCTTGTTCCAGCATCGTATTTTTCATTGAAATGAAAAGCAGCAGAAGAGTATAAAACATTTTAGTCTAAGAATCTAGAGAATTGCACAAGACTGATACTGGGGGAAACCTGTCCTTTAAACAGGAACTTCAAGGTTGCCCTTTATAAAAAAGCAACATTTGAAGCCAATATGGTGGGTCACTGAGGATATGCATCAGGAAACCATAACCGAGTCTTCAGCCGATCATTGTGTCTGATCCATTATTTTCAAAAAAAAGATTCTGGCATCAGGTTCTTCGGGGACTTGCATTAGAGGACTCTCATGCATGATTACAAGTAGCTGACATGCTGAATGAAACAGCAGGTTCAATTTTGCTTTCTACACTGGAAACTTAAGTAGTGAGTGTTGACAGACAGAAGTGGATCTAAAAAGTGAGGCACGTGCTTGCTCTGAAAGCAGTCAAGGACTGTAACTCTCCCAAGTCAATGCTCAAAGCTTCTGCAAAATATCTTCCATGCTGGGTAGGCTTCTGGAGAGGGTATTGTGCAGCCAGACCTTATGAGTAGTTACATTAATCCAAATTCTGCTTTATTCAAGGTTTTCCTTAGAAAGCACCCAGAATCTTCAGTTAGTGCAGCCTGCCTGGACTTCAAAGAGAGGGACATAACCAACAGTGAGATCTGGTCTTGGTTGCTGTATCTAGAGCTATACATGGCTGCTCACATTAAGCTTTTAAGGGAAAGCTTACAGGTAATGGACTCAGATGTAGTCATGATTTTGCCTTATGAACAGATACTTCTCCCCCTTTTCATCAAACACTCACTCCCCCTTCCCACAGCTGCCAAGAGAGAAACAGCCTTCCACATAGTTTCTTTACTCCCCTCTCCAGGTCCACTGGAACAACCCGCCAGCTAGTATTGGGGTCATTAGCTGTGTTCTGCCACCTTGTTCTTCAACTGCAATCTAGAGCTACGTCCAAGCTCATTCTGAACATAAAGACTGACCTCAACAATCCTGCTGCATCCTTGTCTGTATCTGGGCACTAAAACAAGGTTTTCTTTTTATTTTAACAAGAGCTGTGCCATAATACATATTGTAATATGCTGCAGGGGCCTAGTTTAACAAAAATAAGAGCAAGCTTTTTGCATCAAACTGGAGAAGTAGAACATTTTCCCTGCCAGAAATTATTCCTGCTGTCGTTACTAGTCAAAATGCCCTGCTAGAAACAACCTCTTTCTAGAGCTCAAAAATATTATAGAAGGAAAAAATGTGTGTCCTTGAAGAGTACCAAATTACAAAGTCACAGAGAGATGCATGTTATACAGATATATTTGTGACTGCACAGGGGCACCCATCTTAAATTCTCAGAGGATGATACATTTCCTCCTTTCCTGCCACAAGTCATCTCTATGTGGTCTTCACACCCCTTGTTTTAACATGTCAAATGTCAGAAGTTGAACACTTGTTCTTTACAATTAATATATGCTAGTGTATTTTGCCTAGAGCAGAGTACAGGAAATGCCCTAAATCAAAAGGCAGTTGACAAAGTGGTGTTGCCTCTTTGCTTTCAGCTAAGAATGTCTTTTCCTTTAGATGAGAAAGCAAAAGAATAGATTGCACCTCACTCCTCATTTCTGGAGCACTGCCTGTTGCACAGCATTATCCGAAAAACCAGTCCCATCCTCATGAGTAATATATTAGAGAAGAGAGTCTGCTGTTGGTCTCAATACCTCTTTGGAGAGATGCTACTTTTCTCTTTGGGGTAAAGATATTTCCAGCTTCCAAACATATGTGAACTTAGATTTTTTTTTAAACTAGCCATGCATCCCATGGCTGTGGAGCTGGATTTGAGAGTCTGTATCTGCCATCAGTTAAAACACAGACTCTGACATAATAGTTAAGTTGTTCTTGTTGCATACAGTTAGACACGTACTATCGCTGTCACCTGCATTTTGAGGGTATCTTTGACATTACTGTCTGTGAAATCAAATAGTAAGTGCTATGTTGCTTTATTTGGAGTCCGCTTTATGTGCAATTCACTAGCCTCATCATATCTCATTTCCAGAAGCAATCGGAAGCAGTGTGCTATAACAGTCTGACATGTGAGCTAGGACTCCTGAGTTCCCGTTCTGGTTCTGATACAAACTTCAACTGTGACCTTAACTAAAATACTTTATCTCAGCATGTCCATCTCCCATGGGAACAATGAAAATATTATCATGTAGTATTAACTTGGTTAAACATTCGGAGAGAGAAACTGCTAGTATTCTAACTATATCATGGGGTCCTGTTCTTACAAATTCTTTGTTTAGATGAAAGTGCCTGCCTCAAGAACGTAGGTTTTTCAGTCTCATACAATCAGAGTAGTGCAGTAACTTGGACTAAGCAACTAATGGCTACGTTAAATGGTCAGAATCCTTGCTTTATTCAAAGTTATTGCCTTCTTTATCAACTGTGATAAAGATGGGGGAAAAGAGGCCAAATGTTCATCCAATTTAACTCCATTCTTTGTGGAGATGAATAGATCAATAGTCTGAAATGCATTCTATTAAATAAAACCATACATTTTGCTTGTTCACTAGAATATAGAAATGCTAAGTCACATTTTAACTGAACTATTTCTAAGAAACACTAGAGTTGCTGTTCCTCATTATTCTAAACTGAATTGAATTAAAAGGAACGCCAACAGATACACAGCTAATAAGTCAGTAACTTTTTAAAGAGCTCTGGACCCCTGCATGCATCTATGTATGCTACCATATATGGTCATGTTCTTCTCAATACTAGCTGTTCCACAGAAATGTAATGATAACAAATTCAAAACAAATACCTTTTAGGGAATTGCATGTCAATTGCAAATGTGATAATAAAAACCATTGTTTACATCAAAGTGAATACTGGCAGTGCAGTAACCTACTACTAAGAGCTACCACTCAATCAAGCTCTGAGGTTTCCAGTGGTTAATACCCTACTAGTTCATAAATTTAGCTTCTGTACTTCAGGATTAAAAGCACTCTAGGTTCTGAGGAGCTCAGAATGGCAACCCTTTACAAGATATATTCTTATGAGCCAATTACTAACAGGAGGCTTTGAGTATAAAATTAAAAGGTTGATGACTTTCTAAAAACATTAATCTAACAGCAGGTATTTTTCAATAAAAATCTGCAAAACATCTACCACTGAAATAACAGTTCGGCTCATAACTTCTCTCCCATGTTCAAAAGACTGTATATAATAAAATACAGGATTTTATAAAAAGACATACACATGTGAAGGCATAAGTCTTTTTCTTCTGAGATATCACTGATACTGTTTTCTATACTGTCAGTCTGCCATCTACTGACTCTTTTTTAAAATTTGTACCATATTATTCTTGCTTTTGGGAAAAAAACTTTTTTTCAGACTTGTGCATGTAAAACTATTTTAGCTAGTACAGTTTATAAAGAATGCCAATTTTAATTAGTTATTCCTGCCTCTTCTTTATTTCCAATATATAATTGTATGTATGAAATAATGAAGTCCTGCTGTACAGGTATTTCTTGTTTGGGGTTTTTACTCTTCAGTTTCTTGACAGGTTAATTATTTTACTCAGTTGTATTTTAATCAATAAGTTAATAAAAAGCACAAACATTGAGATGATGCAGCCAATTGCTTTTCTTAGTAGTACTGAATATTATATAAGCACTTTTAAACAAAACCAGTTACTCCATTCTCACTTCTTTTACTATAGTGGTCTTTTTAGTGGATACTTATATGCAGTCTTTGCGCCTGACATTCTTTGGAGGGAAAAATGGTGCTTTCATTTTTCAAAGTGCTGTTAGGCTGTACAAATTTCTGCACCCATTTTTAACTCTTTCCCTACAAATAGGCATAGATCGCCCAGAGATAGTACAATTAACGTGTTTCTCAGCATATTTTTTGCGATTTCTTTAAATTGCTACAATATTATGGTGAATTTTAAAAATCAAATGCTCTATTTGCAATAGGCCAACAAGAATATTTTGTAGGACTGCTACTACCTGGAAGGGAAATTAGTAAGAATGAATTACCAAATTGACTTTAGATAACTAATTGCTGCTCCAAACAGGCATAGTAAATTAGGCTACTAAAATAACAATGTTGGAGACTTCTGTTCAGTCCCAGCTCCCTCCCCCAGCAGGAGACTCCTTTAGTCATTGTGGTACTTACAGATGTCCAATTAGGGAAGCAGGGAGTGAATTGGAGAGTCTGGAACCTGTACAGCTAACAGCTGGGACAGTCCAAATCCTCTCTGCCTTTGCAGCCTCCCTATATAGTGCTTCTGTCAGTGGGGAGGGGCCCTGGGAACCACCTCCTGCTGGAAAATCCTCTTGGTACCTAGGTTAAAAAAGAAAGAGAATCAGCCAAGAACCTCATTCATCAAGAAGCCCAATTTAGGCTTGGCGACTCTGCCTCCAAACACGTCTGAACTTAGAAGAAACAGAATTGCTGTATCAATCTGTCCCCTTGTTTTCTAACATTTGCTTGCACATGGAATGGTACATGGGACTGCTTGAAAGTCACAGTTTTTTTGCCCCTTCCCAGAAGAAACTTATGTGTTGGATCAAGCAAACAAGACCCTTTTAACCCTTTCCTCCATATCTGTGCCTCCCAGGCAACTGACAGTCCAGCAAGACAGCAGAAGCCAAATCATGGGGGAGCTGTAACTACAGAAGACCCATTGTGAGATGTGGATGTGGAGTTCAGATGAGTTCCCTGTGAGGGACTGTCGTGGAGAGAGAAGTTATTCCCAAGACAGCCAGGGTGTGGGGGTGGAGGTCTCTCTGTGTCTTGTGTTTATGTAACATTTAGGGCTTGGGGCTGTTTTAAGTCCTGTCTATCTCTGGGGAATAAGACGGTTATTTTTCCCAGCTCCCTACTGAATTTGCAGAAGTGGGTTTTTACTGCCGAGCTGGGTTCCTGAGAAAGTATTGTAAATAACTCTTATATATAAAAATACCTCCCTCTGTCCATAAAAGGAAGAGGACTGTTAAAGGGCTGAAGGGAAACCATCCCTAGGATGCCGTGGAAAGAACAGGAAGCATCAGCTGCCAGGGGAGCGGAGGACAAGGTGCTTGGAGCCAGACCAGGGCTGGGGGGGGAAGAGAACCTGGTCCTTGTCAACCTCCTGTGAAACCTTCAGTCCCTAGCTCCGTAGTCAGTACTCTTGTTCAGCAAGACCTGTGCTTGGGAGACATCCCAAAAAGGGAAAGCTAGGATCTTCCAGGAATACCCATCAGCATACCAGATATGAAATACTGAAGCTACCCGCACACAGCAGCAGACTAAATATGGTGCACTGATCTACCCAGAGAACCAGAGCATGATCCTGAGTGAAATGGTTGCTGCTGACTCCAAGCAGCTCTCTCTTTCCACAGAAATAACCACCCCCTCCCTGAGAAAGACAGGGCAGCTCCATTCCAGGCTGGGTTTTCCAGGAAGAGCCTCTGAGAAAAGAGGCAGGGCAGTACACATCTCATGTTGTAACAAAATAATTACCAAAAAATCCTGGTGCCATGAACTGAGGCCCATGTGCTCTCTCTGCCAACTGTTGCACCATCATTACAACTGGGCAAAGAAGGAGGGGGATGTTATATGCAAATAGCCTAGTTGTAATACTTCACAACAGTAATGTGCATACAGGCAAGTTATTTGTCCAGCTCTGGTCATTCACTGGAAAAGTTGAGCTTTCAATGCAGGCAGGTGATCCTTTAGTTACAGATGTAGGTCGGGTGTCCATGCTGGTTTGCTTTTGTGTGGTTATTTATGACCATGTAAAACCTGAACAAAATCAAGAAGGCAAGAGTTTACACCAGTCAAGGCAAGATGTCCAATCCAAGATGTAAAACCTAAAGGTTTGGCCCTTCCTGATGACCCATTTTCTGCTAATTTACTTATTTATTACATCTCTTCTGCTGCTTTTCAGCTTTTAAACAGAAGGGTAAAAATAAGCAGGGGAGGCCTCTGAAAAGTATGATCATATTCTATAGCATTCATCAAAATTATTTATTCACCCATCCAGATGTTTCATAAATACAGATATATTTTAATAGTAACTTAAAAAGGAATGGAAATTACACCTCCTATTTTGTCATCAGCTACATGGGCACGCATGCAGGCTGCTGTCTGAGCAGCGTGGTTAACAGACTAAAATGGTGGTGAGTGATTTATGTGACATGAAATATATCTGACAAATGTAAGAATAGTTATAACCAAAAGCCATGTGCTAATTGCATAGAGTTTGAGTTGCAACCACTGGTTATAAGGTAGAATTAAAAATGAGAAAAGATCAATAGAATAATACATGATCATGGGATAGTAGTTACCTGTTTACTAAATATTACAGCTTTTATCAAACAAATGTGGAAAATGGGCTTTAACTTTCAAAGGAAAGGAGGTTGATTTCCACAAGTGTTCTGTTACTGTGTTTTCATGATTTAAGACTTTGTCAGCGGAGAACCCTATATCTAGTTTTCAAACATGGAACAAATATTAAAAAAAGACATTTTTCCAGGGGAAAAAAACCAAGCAGTCTGGATTTAAAAACGTTGTTCCTGCATTCTCAGTCCAAATATTACGTGCTGATGGGGAGAAGAAAGAATGGAATAGACTGGTCTTGCTAGGGATAAAAATGGAACTCACTAGTCTATTTTTCCACTAAGCAATCCATATGAAATGCAGTGAAAAGTAAAAGTTCGCGAACAGCAACATGTTAACAAAACTTTAATGTCATCACGTGTAAGGTATTGTTAACAGGTATGGAAACTACAGTGTGTTGTGGGTCCTTTTAACAATAGTTTACATAGCAGCATGTTTTTGAGCTTACAAAAGTGGAACGGTGAAGAGCAGTTTGCCTTCAGTCCAATAAAATACTTGTGCTTATGATTTGTCCCAATGAATTCATAAGCTAATTACATACTTAATGCTGAATTTGGGCCAGAATTATCAGCATGTTGCTGAAGTCAGCCCCTATTGACCTGATGTGCTTATACTCCCTGGATCAAACAGGTCAATTTTAAGCCACTTGAAGACTGGCGATTAATGAAAGAAGCTCTTTGAGAGTGTTTTTCAGTTTTCTTTTTCTGCAAGTTATCAGTAAGTGATAATCGCTCATCCGGTAAACGGATTGTCTGGCACCAATCTAGCACCAAGTCTGGCATGACTAAACGGTGTATAGGTGCCAAAAGAGCATGAAATTGAACTCATGAAATGTGGTGGAACAAACAGGAAAATTATTCTGTGTAATTGACAGAAACTAATACTTCTGAAATTACATCCATGATGTGGATCCTATTAATGTAGCTTCCTCTGACTTTAAGGGACAGCAAAGATTTGGATACAAACAGGTTTCTCTTCTGCATTACATTGTTCCAGAGGACATTCCAGATCTGATATCTGTATGAAGTGCTCCTTCTCTTTGTCACCTTAGTTTATATCAGACCTATACACAGAACAGATTTAGTAAGAAATTCATTTTCATCCATAATGCTCACATTTACTGCACCCAATCTTCAAAATTATTTGGAAAAGCATTTTGGCCCCATTTTAAAGACACATTTTCAACTTAAGCATTTAAGTCTATTTATAGGATTTTTCTGATTTCTATAGGAAACTTGGACAGAAAATGCAAGGTCTGTGATTAGGATAAACATTAGAATAAACTTGTAAAGAACTGGGGAAACTAATTGTTTATCTAGTACATAGAGGGATATTTTTTAGGAATATGTAACTTAAGAGTTTGATTTTTCTTTAAACAAACGTTAAGTTTCTGTTAAGAAATACTTAACAAATCTATGCTTACTTTATGTAAGAGTTTGAATTAGAATGTAGACAAATGAGAAGGGGGTCCTCTCCAAGTCTAGATCTTGCATGATGATCCTGTATTTCATTAGTATTTATCATATTAAAAGTGGGCATGCTGAATTTTGGGGCTGGGCTGGTACATTTTAATGGAATAATTCCAAGACTTTCTTATACATGTGTGTTAGTTTCTCTGATTAATTTTCATGTTAAAAAAATCATGTCTTGTACTTCTAAAAAAATTAAAAGAAACATAGTTGTGTTGTATTGAGCAAATGTGGCAACTCCTAAACACCAAGGCAGTGCAGAACCGTCATTTTCGTGACGCTAGCTCCCTGTAACTTCTGAATAGTCTCTTATCTTTTGATTGCGGCAAAATGGATTTCTGGGTTGAATCCAAGTTTAAACCCCCATTTTGCAACTCAGTGGAGCATGCACTTCCAATCTAGGCCTCAACAGTCCTCTTTACATACAGGACTACTGGGGGAGAGGAGAATCCCAGCTTCATCATTTCCTTCTATGGTAATGACATTGCCCAAATGCTGTTTAACACGAAGTTAGTGTGAATTCCTTTTGGAGCCCTTGTTCAGTCAGAGGCAACTTCTGCAGGAAATGTGCTGGAAGGCAGCAGAAAGTGGTCCATTATACTGCAGTTTCAAATAAGGTGGGAGACATGACAGCTACTGTTCTCTATGACCTAAACTCCCTGCTGCTCAAGGATGCAAACTGAGATGACATTTGTAGATGCATGGAGGCTCTTGTCACTCTCTTCTGTCATGCAATTAAAAGCTAGAAGCAATTTAAGGTATAAAACCAAGCCTATGCTATATCCGAGTTGTTCAAGAAATGCGTTTTGCCGTTTAAGAAAGTTTCATGCTCATTCTAAAATTGAATACAAGTTCTTAACTATGTTAGAGGAGTATTACACAACCCTATTTTGACAGAAACTATTAAAAAAAAGAGTCCCGTACATATTATGTTATGAATTGTGTTCAGCATGAGTAAGCGTCAAACACTGTGACAGCCTAAGGCGCTAGTTAAGGACCAGGATCCCACTACACTAGGAACTGTAGAAATGCAAACTACAAATTAAGACAGACCAGGAGGTAGAGGAGGTAGGCTAACCAGTATTCAGCAGCCTCTATTTTTTTTGGCAGACACCACGTCCAAGGAGGTGTGATGGATTTGAGAAACAAGTGGCTTTACAAATATTTATATGGAGCTTCTCCCCAGTGTCAGAGACAGCAGAGAAGAAAGCACAAGGGTACTTAATGGAAACTTTTAAGTACTATATGATGGAGGATGATCAAGTCATGCCTGACCAACCTGATTGTCTTCTGTGATGAGCATGAACGACTTATGTCCCCAGCAGGTGGGGGAGGGCACAGCGGCAGCGGGAGTGAGGTGGCAGTGGCAAGCAGGGGTCTCCTGCAGACACTGCCAGTGCTGTCGGTGGCAAGCGCCGACCAAGGGTTGGCAACCACCCAGAGCCACCACCAGCAATGGTGGCCAGTGGGGTTGCGGACTGCCTGCAGATGCCGCCAGCGGTGTCTGTGGTGGTGTGGCGAGTGTCCATGGCACTTTTGTAGGGGGTGCACCCCCTAAATGTCACCCCTGATATGACTGGATCTGTGGATGCAGGGAGACCAGATGTGGTGTACCTTGATTTTATCAAGGCTTTTGATACTGTTTCCCACAACATTTTTGCAGGTGAACTAAGGAAGTATGGGCTGGATGAATGGACTGTAAGGTGGATAGAAAACCGCCTGGAGCATCGGGCTCAGACAGTAGTAATCAATGGCTCAATGTCTACTTGGCAGCAGGTATCAAGTAAAGTGCCCCAGGGGTCAGTCCTGGGGCTGGTTTTCTTCAGCATCTTCATCAACTACTTGGAAGATGGCACAGAGGGCACCCTCAGCAAGTTTGCCAATGACACCAAGCTGGGGGAAGTAGTAGATACACTGGAGAGTAGGGCTAGGATTCAGAGACCTAGACATATTGGAGGATTGGGCCAAAAGAAATCTCATGAGGTTCAACAAGGCCAAGTGCAAAGTCCTGCACTTAGGGTGGAACAATTGACTGGCTGGGCAGCAGCTCTGCAGAAAAGGACTTGGGGGGAGAGGGGGTTATAATGGACAATAAACTGAATATGAGCCAACAGTGTGCCCTTGTTGCAGAGAAGGCTAACAGCATGCAAGGCAGCATTGGTAGGAGTGTTGCCAGCAAGTCAAGGGAAGTTGATTATTTCCATCTATTCAGCACTGGTAAGGCCACATCTGGAGTACTGTGTCCAGTTTTGGCCCCCTCCCTACAGAAATGATGCAAATTGGGGAGCCTGGCAGAGAGCAACAAAAATGGTAATGGGGCTGGGGTGCACAATTTCTGAGAGGCTGAGGGAACTGGGCTTTAGTCTGGAGAAGAAAAGACTGAGGGGGGATTTGATAGCAGCTTTTAATTACCTGAAGGGGGGTTCCAAAGTGGACAGAGGTGGAAGGTTCTCAGTGGTGGTAGGTGACAGAACAAGGAGCAATGGGCTCAGGTTGCAGCAAGGGAAGTTTAGGTTAGATATCAGGAAAAACCTCTCTCACAAAGAGGGTAGTAAAGCACTGGAACAGGTTACCCAGGAAGGTGGTGGAATCTTTATCCTTGGAGGTTTTTAAGACCTGGGTAGACAAAGCCTTAGCTGGAATGATCTAGCTGGGCATGTCCTGCTTTGAGCAGGCACTTGGGCTAGATGACCTCTTGTGGTCCCTTCCAACCCTAATTTTCTATGATTCTATGATAGAACAGGCTAGTCAAACAGGCTAACTAACTGACCTTTCAGTTCTGACCGAAGACAGCTAAGTAGTCTTCTTTTTCAACTCATAACTGTTATTTGTGTATGTGATCACTTACAAATATATCATTGGAAATAAGAAAGTTGTAGCAGCAGAATTTGCTGGCAATTGTAGAAGCACTGACCGTTCTCTCCTATGGGTGTAGTGAACTGCCAACTCATCTCCCCCCAGTACGTTCACATATGCTGCCCAAAATGATAAAACAAGGGTCCAAGCCTACAGCTTTTACTGTCACATAACTCCTACTGAACGCACTGCAAACTTTAGGTACCTATACATTCTGTAGAACTGAGTTTGAAATACATATACACAGCTGTGAGATGCCCTTTCAACAGTACGGGAATTTTAAGAAGATGGGAAAAATAAAAACGTATCTGGGAATCTGTGGGCCATTGAACTTCTGGTTTTAATAGTCTGATTTTGATTTCCATGACCTTAGGAATATACCCTGATCCTACACCCATACTGTATACTTATTGTAATGCTAACTGTACACAATTTATGACAACTCTGGTTGGGAAAGGAGGCTTAACACTGTTCAACATAAAGATAAATATAGTCCCTGTTTCCGGACATGTAACAAGTATTCCCCAAAGCATTTTAGTTTTATTTTCATGGCTAATTTTCCACTGATTATCTGAAAGATGCAGCCTTGCCACTTCCTATTGAACAAATGCTTAAAATACTAAGGATAGACTTGTGCATGTCAAATACTGTAAGAATAAAATAGAAAATAAAGTTAGCTTTTATTCACAAGTGCAGAAGTAGTACTATAAACAATAAATACAGTGTGTGCTGGAAACGTTTAGTTATTTCTGCTCATTCTTATTCCTGACAATTAACATTTAATATCCAGCAGTCTAGACAGAGGTATGACTATCCCGGACCTCCATGGGAGCACAGTCTGTATCAGCACTGCAGAAATGGACCTTTTGCTAATGCCATTTATTCCGGCAACAAATACATGCAAACCCAGTCATGCAATATTACAAACAGTCATTATTCATGTAAGCCCATAAGATGTCTTCAGTAAGGAAGAGCTATTTAAGTAAGAGGTTGTACTAATCCCGAATTTAATAGGCAAAAATGTCATCTCTTTGCACCCCGTAAAATAAATGGGTCTTCAATGCGAGTGCCAGCCATCCTCCCTGGTTCTGGAATTCCCTCTGGAAATGAACATAAGATATACTATAAGTACTTATGCATCTGCATATTCAGTGGAGATGCAAATGTTAATCGCTAACATTTTAGTAATTTGAATCTCAACACACTATGTTTATAATAGCAGGAGACAAGGAAGCTCATTTATGCTTGTTTTTGTATTAACATTTATACATTATAACATTCTGTTTAAACAACTATATTATTTGTACAAGAGAATAAGAGACACCGAGCCTTCTGACTTGTTACTAGACAGATCTGAAATGCAGTTTCAACTGATGTTGAATGAATAAAATTTAAATACTGTCTGAATAATATTCAACTTGGAACACTTAGCGGGAGCCCCCCTGTTGTCTTCTTAAAGACTTCACAAAAAAGATGCATCAGAACTCTAAAAAGACGGCAAGAACATTTCTGACATAAAAAATAAGGGTCGGCTCTTACACTGCTGCACAGATGTACCTTATTAAAAGCTGAATTTACAAAAAGGAGGAAATATCTCCCAAATGCTGAAATTCACTGCCTTGGCTGAATTCCCATCTCCATAGTAAAACTTACTGCACAATTAAATACCCGAATCTCTGATATTTTAATACAGTTCTTATTTGTGTCTTCTTTAGCTGTTATTTGCAAATCAGCCTGCTCCACAAATACAGATTGACCAAATCTTTCAAACAATGTCATGATGTCCTATAATTAACACTCTGGTGCTACATTTGACACCACACATATCCTGTTCTGTGGCACCCTATCGGAGGCAAGAGAGCTCTGAACAGGTCCGGGGACAGACTGGTATGGAGTCAATTTCAAAACAGACATAAATTCACACTTGTTCATATTAACTGTGCTAAATCACTGAACTTAATTTTAAAAACCTTGACAAAATATTTCCCAGACTGAAACTTAATTAAGGGAGAAGAACCAATACCTTAAAGAAGCCTAGTTTCTATGCTGGAATGAAGTTGCTTCAGCACCATCTGGTGGCACAAAGTCACAGGCAAAACTCTATGGCCATTTACAGGCATGAAAAGACCCCAAAACACCCAGTGCTTTACTTTCAGCTCAGCATGACCCTGCACCAAGTGTAGCGCATGCCCAGAAGAGGCATTGCCTCAGTTTGACCCAGACTGCCTAACATCTATATAGATCACGCGCTTCATTTTTTGGCACTTTTATCTAATACCCGATTGAATCACAATTCAAAAAGGATGTGGAGAAGCTTGAGAGAGTGCAGAGGAGAGCCACACGCATGATCAGAGGTCAGGAAAACAGACTTTATGATGACAGGCTGAGAGCCATGGGGCTATTTAGTCTGGAAAAGCGCAGGCTCGGGGGTGATCTGGTGGCCACCTATAAGTTTATCAGGGGTGACCACCAGGATCTGGGGGAATGATTATCCATCAGAGTGCCCCAAGGGATGACAAGGTCAAATAGTTATAAACTCCAGCAAGACTGTTTCAGGTTCGACATAAGGAAGAATTTCTTCACTGTCCAAGCCCCCAAGGTCTGGAATAGCCTGCCATTGGAGGTGGTTCAACCACCCACACTGAATGCCTTTAAGAGAAATTTGGAGGCTTATCTTGCTGGGATCCTATGACCCCAGCTGACTTCCTGCCCCTCCGGCAGGCGGGACTGGACTTAATGATGTTCTGTGGTCCCTTCCAGCCCTAATGTCTATGAAATCTATGAATCAAGCTGGGTCAAACCAACACACTTCCTCTTCCAGTAAAGCACTGTTTTTTTCCTTTCATGTCTGTCAGCAGCCTGTGTGTCTATGGCAACAACTACTTTCATCTGAGTTAACTTTATTTGATAAGTTTTGTTAAAGGGTCAAGAGACTGGAAAATCAAAATCAAGTTCTACTTAGCAATTCCATATTTTCCAAAGGGAATAAATAGTTATTGTATGCTCCTTGAAGCACGAAAAGAGATTTTATTTTACAGTTTTATTTTAGGTTACTGTAGGTTTTTGAAGAGAGCTAACAAACTTCCGTAGCTAAATTCAAAAACTGGAGCTGCAGAGGAAGATATACAAACCTATTCTTTTTCTTTCATTATGTGGTTTGCTGAGATTCTGTTTTGGAAGCTGCTGTGAAGATCCTTTTGGAAGTGCATTATGGATGCTTTCTTCTTTACCACCATGTAAAAACTGAGCTACAATTCCATATAAGAGAGGTCTGTAAAAACAGAAAGAAAAGTAGCATATATAGTGTATGAAGTGTTCAACATACTACGTCTTTTTTAAGAACAAAACAGGCAAGTTAATCCATAGTGTTCATGCCCAAACTACATACAGATCTTGTTAGCATAATTACTTCAAAACTCTGTGCCTTTAGTCCAGGTTTATTACTTCAGTTTCAAAGTCACAACTAACACTCTTTTCTATTCACATTCTATAAGCAACATATTGCTCTAATTTTGTAAAGAGGAATTTCCATTTGGTTTTCTCTCCTTTTACAGGGAGGATGTACAAATCAGATTAAGTAAAAAGAAAACCCTAACTCTGTTTTTTTAGCATATTGATCAAGTTTGTATAGCAACTTCAGTGGTTTGTAGATGTAGTCATGTCCAGGAGAATAACAAAACTTGCAGGCAAGCATCAGACTATTAGATTTTGCCACTGTTCTTAAAATTAGTTGAAAGATGTGAGAGAGTCATATATGACAAACAGATCTATAATGGTTAGTAACTGTGACTAGTGTTATCCCAGAAGACTAATATAAACTGGGTAAAGAATGAGTTTGGCATACAGGCTATTAAACCCAGAAATACATCTTATTATAGGGGTTGTGATAATATACTTGTGCAGAGTAAAATCAAAGTTCTCTAGGTGCAAAATGTAGGCCAGTTACTCCAGAGACAGACTTACGACTGTAAATAAAAGTCACATGGCACTTTTAATAATAGTGATAAATCATATTAACTTTAAAAGCAGGCAGAAAAACGAGGCCCACATAGATACAGTGCAGTGCATTTTCAAGTTATCTTACACTGATCTTCCACTTTGATCTTCAACTACATTCAGCTCACTGACAAGAAATTGTCTATCCAGTGGCACTTCAGGTTGACCGGATTCTGAAAAATAAAAACATTTCCACAACAGTCTAAAGATATACACAGATAAGAAACATGCTAAATAGATATTTCCTATTTTCTTGAAGGCACTCATTCAAATATTCAGAATATTGTAATGTAAATTATTCTAATACAGTAACAATATTATGGTTCTACTACACAGCTTAGGGGGGAAAAATGTAATAAAAATTAGAATTTTAAAATAAGTTAGAAGTTCTCAGTAAATTATTTTTCTTCCCATATGGCTTAGTGCTATATATGTTTTCCACAGTCAACACTCTTGAGCTACATGGATGTCTCCCTCCTCCTCAAGGCAAACAGTGGGGTACATGTGGTTTTAACACATTTTTAAGAGAAAGAGGATGTAAGTGTAATGCCATATGCACATATATCATATTACTGAATTTTTCAAATTTAAGTAATATGGGTATGCACGATTACAGTCCGTTGCACTTTTCTGCCATACTGTGTTTAATACAGAAATCAGAAGCAATAATTCCAGAATGGACGGGAACAAAGATAGTTTACTTCACAAATAACTGCTGTGTGTTATAGACAGTGTTTTAATTTACAGCCGTGCAATTAGACAAAATGGCTTTCAAGTACTGCTTTCTGAATCAGAGTCAAGACCAGAAAAAAGCTTAACTGTAACAGCTTGAATCTTTAAAGGTTATTTTATACTATCCACTCTTTTTGTAATCATTTCTAACCAAACCTCAGACGTGATTAGACAGTATGTATCAACAGTACTAGAAAAGGTGAGAAAACGGTTAATTTAATTGGTCGTGTTACTTTAGTTTGTCTACAAATAACTTGTATTCCTTTATTTATAATAATTTCACTTAACATTACTTGGTATCAAGTGGAAATATCTAAGGCACTATATGATTTCAATGTACTGTAACCATTTTCTGAAATGGGAAATGACATTTCCGTGGAAATACTTTCCTTTCCAAGGGCATGCAGCACATGGAACATAGTCCATCCTGCATGAATGTTTTCCTGTCCATGACTGCAAGCTCTTAGGTCTTCCTCTTCCATGGATCAATCAGTATATCAAAGCATTTGCCACGTGGGAAGGAAACTGGATACAAGAAATACTGGATAGAGAGAATACTGGATAGAGAGAAATAATCAGTGCCGTCTACATCTTACTTCTACTAAACTTCATGAGCCATGCCAAGAACAGCCCAACTCAAAGCCTGTCTTACATCTTGATTATATAGTTATGGCATTATTACATAATACTGATTCAAACAGGAGGCTAGTTTTCTATTAAGACAGCGAAACCCAAACACCAACCAAATACCTGCTGTCAGGACAGATGCTGTATATTTATATTTGTTGTAATTTAAGTATTCCCGAATTAATTCGTTGATTAAGAGATTTTCATGAGATAATGGTGGTCGTGGTTCACTCTGGTCATCCAGTGCATTAAAGACTTCAGCTCTGAGCCTTGCTTTTATTTGTCCCAGTGAACCTCTTTTTTCCAGTGTGTCCTTTAGAACTGTTAACACATACAAAGATATTCTATTACAGGGTGTCATTTTAAAATTGTTGCCCAATTTAATAGTAAAGAATCCCACCGATTTAAAAAAAAAAAATATCAACTGTGCTAACTTTTTGGAACACTGATTAGAAGCAAATATAGCAAAAACAGGTCTGATAGAAACCACTGCGTAAGGAAGGCGCCAAGACTCACTTTGTTCAAACTCTGTTGATTTGCCCTGCTCCAAAATTAAAAACTCCATCAGTCACAAAAATCCTGGTTTAGGAAGTCAAAACATACCCCTATTTTATCTGATTTCCCACTGGCTCCTAGATGGTGGTACGGCCAAGCTGCGGCATCCACATTGTACTTGTACTCCGGGTGGCCCTGGGCAAACTTTTAGTATCAAGCCCCCCTTTGCTAATGATAATAATAATAAACATTACCATTTTCAGGCCCCCTTTCTGTCTGCCACCCAGTTCAACCATGCCTGTGTCCGGCCCTGGGCTGCATTTAAACCCCATGAGCTGTCCCCCTCTCTCATGGAAAATCAAATTATTTCAGTGCATGATTGATTAGGTGCTGATCAGTGGCGCCGTGTAGGAGGTGCATGGGGATGCACCCCGAGAGCGCCGGTGCGTGCCAACTGGCCACGGTCACCACTTCTGCAAGCAGCTGCAGTGATCGGCTGCCTAGTGACTGGCCGTGGGGGGACCCTCCCCAGTTTGTGGGATTGGCCACAGGGGGGCCCTGGTCACTGACTGGTTGCTGGGGGCACAAGTGCCCCCCCTAAGGCAACACCAGTTGCGCATGGTGCTGATTATTTCAACACAGGCAACACGCTTTGGTTTTTAGAGACCTAATCCTGAGATGTACCGATTTGCCACTGCTTACTCCGCTCCTTCTCCAGCCGTTTCTCTAGATCCGCCAGGCCCGGGGCCGTTAGGAAAGAAACCTGAGCCTCTCATCTCAAGGCCGGCTGCTCGGAGCCACGCAAACACTGCCGGGCTCAGGGTGAAACAACAAAGCAAAACCCAGGCCTCCTCCTGAGACACGCGGGGAAGGGCGCGGACTTTCTGACCCGCACAGGCGGGGGAGCCACTGGGCAGCGGCGTTTGCAGGAAGATGCTGTGCCCGGGGGAATGGCCGCCCGGTGGCAGGAGGAGGCTGAGGTCACGCCCCGAGCCCCGACAAGCACCAAGCCGACCCCGAGCCCCCGCTCCAAGCCGTTACCCGCTTTCAGCTCGGCCACGGTCGCCATGCCGCGGCGAACGGCCACCAGCGCCCGGATGGAAACAACGCAGCGCTGCGCAGGCGCGCTGCGCTCCCCGCGGTGTCGCAACCTTGCGTCCCCAGGGGCTGAGCCAATGAGGCGCAGCCGGAGCGTGCGGCGCTCTGCGGCGCGTGGGCTGGCGCCGGGTGGGGGCGGGGCTGCGCGCGTCTCCAGTTCGCCTGGTGTTGCTTGTCGCTATAGGACGCTGTGCAGGCGTTGGCTTTGTCAGCTCCCAGCCCTGTCTGCCGCAGCTCCTACTGAGGAAGCGTCTGCTGTCGGAGGCTGACGGTATCTGGTGAAGTGAGCTGCAGCCCGCCAAAGCTTGTTTTATATGAGGGGAAACACCGTGCCCACTAAGGGGAGGTTTCGTAGTCCGTTTTTTTGGCAAGGGATAGTACCCCAGGGAAGTAACGTATAGTTAACTTCCCACTTTCATTTCCAGTGAGAAGATCTTGGCTTTACACCCACTTTATGGAAATGGGAGACTCCTCCCTAGCTCGCTCTGGCAGCCATCTATGGCCGAGGGCAAACGAAACTTGGGGGCATCTGTATCCCAAGCCTCTGGGTTTGGGCTTGCTTGTAGGATGCCGGCCAAATGATCTGGAAGCATCTGAAGTCCCAGGTGGGGGGTCGAGGATGTTTGGCCGTAGTAGGGCCAGGTATGGTTTGTGAATGACTCACAGATTTGGAATTGATTTGGCTGATTTGACTTGGAACATGACCAATGTTCCTTAAATATATGAAATGCTTGGGATGCCTGATTTATACCTGGGAGAAAACATCCCCCTGTGCTTAAGCTTGCAACAAAAATAAGGGTTGTGGCTTTTACTTGTAATATTAAAAGAATCTGTCAAAACTGATTTGGGTGCTGGTTGTTTTGAGATACTATTGAAGAAACTGGGGCTGCCAGTGAGTGTGGAGGCCTGATGCAGTTCTCCTTGCATGTCTGGACCCTAGCCTACAAGGTAGGAGGAATGACCCGGTCTAGATTGCCCTGCCAGGCTTTGGTAGTTTGGAATCGTGAGCTATTTACTTACGGTGGCCTCTATGGGCAAGCGCTCCATTTCTAAGTGTCTGTTGCCACAACAAAACTTATGCATGTCATAGCTATGTGTAAGACGCCCTGAATCATTTCTGGTAGAGACGTCTTAGCCACACCCTGGAAGGAGAGCTGTGGATTATAGTGGTGGTGAAATTATCTGACCAAAGTCCTTTTAATGTAGTGGGAAATTGTTATTAGCTGGCACCTGGAAGCCACCAAGAGCACTTCCTCTATTTCACTGTATAATCCATGCTTAGTGTAAACCAGTGGAATTGCTGTAGTGGGGGCACTAGATCTGCCTTTTCTTTTCCATTGTCCAATACTTCACCAAGGGTGTGTTTTCACTGACAGAGATCCACAGATGAGTGGGGACTTTCCCTCCTACCCTTCCTTTTACTCTGCGGGGCATACCTGTAGCATCCACAGGTGGTGGATAGTGGCATGACCTTCAGGGAAGGTTAGCCGTGAAATAAGCAGGGGTAACTCTGAAGAATAAGCACCAAGCAGCGACAGCACCACCAGGATGTGATGGGGACAGCAGATAGCAATGGTTTCCCTCCTGAAAAGCCACATATATCCTCTGACCGTGCTGTGACATGATGAGTACAGGTCACCACTATAATAAGCCTGCCTGGCTCCCAGATATGGGTCTATGAGTCCTCAACCGCAAAGCAGGTGAAAGAAAATGGTAGAATCCGAATGGCTGGGAAGGCGGATGAAGGCTGCAGCTGAATGAGATCCACAGTTGTCTTGGTCTCCCTGCCATTGGATTAATGTCCCATTCTGTCACGAGCTGTGTGGAAGCTGACATACAGCAGCTTTTCACAATAAAAAGTCACACACAGGCGTCTTCCATGCCTTTTAGTCTTTCTGTTTTACAGATTGGGTTTTTCTTTCTCTCTGGCAAACAGTGTCCGAAGTAGAACTTTTTTTCATATTCTCAAATAAATGTGTATCCCATGAATATTATTGTTTCTTTTCTGTGTCTGCAAAATAAGATTTCATTTGTTTTGTATTTTTGCACTGCTTGAGCCCATATTTGTTTGTTCTCATTCTCCCCGTCCCACTCATTAGATGCTGATTCATGAATGTTCAATCTTACCAATTTGTTCCCCAGTAATACAGACTTGTATCTACATACGATAGCTTCTTCTCCTCCAAAACCAGCTTACTGCCCAGTATAGCAAGATTTCAAGATGCACTCTAAACAACCAGATTATCTACAATCAGAAAAAAAAGTATGGAAATATTCATTTTCATGTGCAAACCTCGAGGAAAAATATTAATATATTTTGTTTAAAACCCAAACTAGGAATAAATAGAAAAAAAGTTTATAGAATTAAACTAACTTTTCTTCAGATGAAATAATAATTCAGGTGTCTTGGGTTATTTAGAAATATTGCTAAGATGAGAGAACTTTTATTTATGTTAGAAAGGTTTGGCAATTTTGAAGTTAAGATATACAGCAGAAGACTTGTTCTAGTTGGTTGGTTATTAGCCATCCCTGTGTTTTTTAATGTCCTGAAAAAAACTTCTTTAGAATAGAAAGAACAGTAACAGCTGAAATTGTTATCTGTGGCACGATTGCTTGATAAGGGAAATGGACCTCGTAATATCTTCAATCTTAGCTGAGTCTTGAAACTGTAACTGAAGGGGGGTTTTGGGGTTTTTTTTTGCAGACCTCCTAGCATATAGCTGGACAGACAGATGAGGGACAGAAGGCAAGGAAGAGGAAAAATGTGTCCTGTTCACATTCCTGACTTCATACCTTTTTGTTTTTTCCCATTTTGACAGGAATAACCTCTCTCCTAGCATAGAACAGAACTTCCCGTCTTTATTCAGTGCCACTAATTATGCAGTAACTAACTCCAAAATGTCACGTTAGGCTGAAGAATAACTGTTATGAATTTGTCATCAGTAGCAGTAGTTGTTCAGTACATACATAGCCATGAGAGACCTACTACAGTGTTTGTAGATGTGACCTGATTTCTTATAAGACAGACTGATAACCTACCAGATGTGTATGGTATTGATGTGGGTCACTATGGATGGTAAAGAGATACTTTAACAACCTTGCCAAGTAGTGTTATTGGTATCAGATGATGAAAGAAGAGGATGCAAAAATATAACATATTTAAAAGAAAGTTTTCCTGACCAATCATTCCCTTGCAGTATTGCAAAGCAACCATTCTAACGTCATTGTATAAACCGAACAAAAAAAAAATTACACAAATGTAGTTCCAACTTTGGCTGTTGGGGTTTACTTGTCTGATCATGTTTCTTTTTCCTGGATCACCTTCTGCTGCTAGATAGGTGACCAAGCACAAGTGCATAGCTAGACAGACACAAAAATGGCTGTTTGGGTGAAAATCTGACCCCACATTGCATGTATAGTGGTATATATAATGCCATGCATGTATATTGACATGTACATGAACATTGATGTCTACCACCTATTCTTTTTGGTGTGGAATTGGGGCATCAAGTCTGATTCTGAAGGTGCTGCTAGAATAGATGAACAGTTAATCCATTGCTCAAGGTTATACAATGCAGCTCCTGACTTCAGAGATGCTCAAGTGTAAATAAGTTAAGATTGCTGACAAACACATCTACTTCACTGCTTAATTACATCAGCTTTGCAAGGAAATTGTTACAATGAAGTTTCTTACCAAATGATTATTTCTAAAGGCTGTTAATAACTAATCACAGCTATATGGTACTGCTCCTATTTTGCCCTGTCTTGACACATACAGGTTTCCCTTGATTTATGCTGTACATACATTCCCGGAGAACTGTGCATAAATTGAATTCCTATAAAGTGAACCTACTTTACAATGTAACAAATAGGGATAGGTTCCCATGGCAGTGAGGGAGGGAGCAAGGCTGAGATTAGGGAAGGGATGGGGAGAGGGGTGCACAAGGTGGCAAAGCAGAGGGAACAGAGCAGCACTCACCCTGGCTGCAGCGGCCCTGGGAGCAGCCGGTGCCTGCTGCCCACAGCCGCTGGGCTGCACCATGCTCTGCCTGTCCCCACTCACCTCTTCTCCTGGGCTGGGCCATGCCCTGGTGCAGGCAGCTGGTGTTGGCTGCTCAGAAAGAAGTGACAATTTTTGCTTGATCTGGCCACAGAAAGTGGTCTACAGCTGTGACCAAACAAGTGCATGGCTACAAACTGCTTTTTAAAAACTGGCTGCTCCCGTAAAAATCTGACCCCTCAGTGCATGAAGGGTCAGATGAAGATGTTTCAAAACAACATCCTCTGTAACTTCTATCTGCACTGCCTGCCAGCCTTGAGCTGTTTAAGAATGGGAGTGAGGGGAGGAGGAAGGGAACGGATGGAGTTTGGTCTGGGGGCTTTTCAGCCCCTGCTGGAGGGTGGGGCAGGTGTATAAGAGCTTGTGGGGGGGTTTCCAATTCACCAACCCCACTCTCCAGAGCTGGCTGGGGAACCCCTAGACCTCTGCTGCCTTTCCCCCTTCCTATTCTGAAAAAGGGACAGGCCGGGAGAGAGGAGGGACTGTCACTATGGGAAACTGGCTGCAGACTAAAACTAACAGCTAGATTCCCCAAGCCTGGAGCCAACAGCGATCCTGCTTCCTGCAAAGTGTTCTCAGTTACAGCGGGGAGTTGCACTTCCGTCTGTGCCCTGATTTTCATAGATTTCATAGACATCAGGGCTGGAAGGGACCTCGGGAGATCATCGAGTCCAGCCCCCTGCCCAAAGGGCAGGAAG
>NW_017728927.1:4301349-4399229 GCF_001723895.1 Crocodylus porosus | reverse complement strand
GCGGAGGGCGCCCGGGCCCGGCTCGGCGCTGTGTCCCGGCCCGGCCGGGGGGCGCCGGGCTCTTCCTTCCCCAGGCCCGCTCCCATCCCTGACCGCTCCTCTGTAGCTCTGCTTTCCGCTCCCAGCCACGTGCTCCCCGGCCCGGCCGCTGCTCTGCTCGGCTCCCTTCCCCTCCCCGAGCGGCATGCTGCTCCGCTTTCCGCTCCCAGCCCTGCCCGTCCCCTCCGCCCTGCTGTGTCACACGCGGCGGCTGCTCGTGCCCTCTGTGTTTGCCGGGCTGGTGGGCTTTTTTCGTTGCCCAGTCCTGACTGGGACTGCCTGCGGCAGGTGTGTGGAGCCGGCGGGTAGGCGTACGTGCTCCTTCCCCAAGGCCGCTGTCTGGTGCCCTGGGCTGATAAGAAGTGCTGGCCTTTCTTGCTTGACGCTACCTCTGGCCCTAGAAAAACGGTGACACCCTGGGTGTGGGGAAGCATTTGGGAGTATTTTGCTAATGCATTGGAGCCCCCCTGTCTTTGGTGGGGATTGGGAGAGAGACTGCAGGCCCACGGCTCCTCCTGGATTGGCTCCGAAGTGGAGCTTGATCCCCTACCCCCAGATCCAACATCAGGTGTCTGTTAGGTTTGGGAGGGGATTGCGCTTAAGAATTGCTCACTGAGTTGAGGACCATGTTTCCCTGGGAGTGAATATGCTGGGCACCAAACCAGACTCAACTGTTCGCCCTCACGGGGGCTTTTAGGGGTCTACTACAGTATAAATGTTGGATCCTCAGTTCTACTGACATTCCCGCTGGATGAGCATTATTATTATAATAATGTTGGATACCAGTATCATAAGTAAGATCATTATCACTAGTCACAACAGAAAGGATGCACAGGTGATAACTATTTCTAGTTTAAGGTGTATAACCACAACTGAGCTCTCTGCTCCAATGACATGCGCTCCCTGTAGTCTGGGCCTGCATAGATGGATATCGCTGATTTCAAGCTTCTGAACAGTGAAGCACTTGCGAGATTTGGGACTTGCCATCCCTTGGGAGTTTACATGTTGGGAACCTGCTGCTGCTTTCCTAAGTGAAAGTGAATTGTGCAAGATGGAGTAGTTACTAATCCAGCTTGTCTGGACTGCAAGAGTCCTGTGATGATGTAGCTCCCTTGGGGCAGCCATCTGCATTATTTGCTTGTCCTGTAATTTTAATTTTAATGTCTATTAAAGTTTTATCTATGTACACAAGTGCACTGGGCTGCTTGTGGAAGTCAGAGAGGCATTTTCGTTAGACAAGCTTGTAAATATCGTGAGTTAGTTTTAGTTTTCTTGAAAACTTTCAAATTCAAGGAATAGTAAAAGGGGTTTTTTGTTTCGTTTTGTTTTCTTTTTCTTCTCTGTGTGAAACTTAAATTCAAACAAAGTTTCCCTTGCGTGCGGTAAGCTTTTGCAGAACTCAAGTTTTCCTTGAAAAGTCTTTGAGCTTCACACAGGCTAATGTCCCAAATATGAATTGAGTGCATACGTTTAACTTTCAGGCGTGTTGCATAAAGTTTGATAAGGGGCTGGAGGCGGAGTATAACTTTAGAGAAGTGAAGTATAATATGGAGGGAGAAATGAAAAGGATGAGAAAGAACGTATGATATAATGAATGGAAAGAGAAAGTGAGAATGAGAGGTGGACGTAAGGTCAGAAAAGAAATAGTGTACTAAGGAGGGCATTTACATTATTTGTAGAAATGTAATGCTTAGGGCTGCTGAGCTTTTTTCTATCTATTTAATACATTTTACAAGTATTTATCAAATAATGTAACTGTCAAATAGTATTTGAGCATCTAATAAGCCAGCTGAATAATGGGTAAGAATTTGCCAGAAAAATAACTCAAACATCAATGTGTCAGTTAGCAGGCTCAACAGCTGTTCAGATACCATGGGGAATACCATTTGCTGACTAGTATTGGTGATTATTAAATGAAGTCATTAGGCTTCAGCTACAAAACTGTTGACATGTTTGCATTTCATCACAATATAGAATAAATAATACAGAATTTTCCACTGGAATTGTTTGTAGTTAGTTGGGCTGGGCTTGGTGACCCCGGCTTGTCTTTGGGCAGATAGATAACATGATTATACAAAAGTGCAAATGGGAAAGACCTGATGGGGTTATCTATTCTGGTCTCCTGCTCAAGGCAGGATCATCCCTGACTGAAAAAATGATGTTTGGGGAATCTGCAGATTTGTAGCCTGATTCACTTGTAAACTGGCATACACACATACTGTAGATCGATAGATACTGTCAGTTTTTAAGGTTCTATATGTAGACTTTTTCTCTTAATTTAAAATATCCTGAATTCAAAATTTAAAAGTTGGGCATGTAACTTTTCATGATTTAATTGTGAGCCTTTGTATAACTTTTTCTAATTAATTGGGCAACACACAAGCACTTTGAGTAGTTCAGCCTCCTATTGCTCTTGGATGCCTTCCAAAGCATGAGAATTAGGACAAATTCTTATTCTGCTTGATCTAAGCCATGTTTTGGTGGCCTTAATTAAAAAGTTAAAGGTTATGTATGGTCATGTCCCCTTTCAGAATTAATTTGCAGTCCTTTTAAAATGGGTTAAGTTATGAACAGGGATTAAGTGTGTGTGTGTTTGTCCTTTAGAGCAGTATTTCCCAACCTTTTCCAGCCCAAGGCATACTACATTAAAGCTTTTTTTTCCACGGCACGCCTATGAAGGCATTCCCCATCCTCATATGTATTGTAGCTCATTGCTACGGTAAAATTCTGTGGCACACCTGCTCATTTCTGATGGCACACTTTTTTGTGCCATGGCGCACTGGTTGGCAAACAATGCTTTAGAGAGCTGAGAGATGTTTTATAATTGCTAAACTCTGGACCTCATATGTACATGTTGTAAGAATTATCTCTAGTCATCGTGTAAAACTTTTGGCTATTACACAGATATGCTATTCTACTGGCACCATTATCTTCATCTTACACTTGACCATCAGGTAGAAGATGGCTGGAGTAGAATTTGTGGTTCAGAAGCAGGTAGGAGAAACAGTAAATGGTTGTAGGACACTGCTTACACAATTTAAGCTGAAAGGAGATGAGTCCCCGTGTGTTTAAAGTGAAATTACTGGAAATGACAGAAACATAAAGCTGAAATTGGCAAGCCACCGAAGAGATGTGCATCTTATCCAGCTTTGACAAATGCATGTTACCAAAAACCCGTAAGAGCTTGAGCAGAATTTTAAATAACTAATCTTTGTGTTGGTCTTTTCAATCGCATGACAAGTCTGATCCTGATTTGTATGAAAGATGCTATTGCTACCAAAGTGTTTTGAACTATTAATGTATAAAATTCTGAAATGCAGCCGCTTCTTCATTGGTGGTCCCAGCCAGTTAGCTTACAAAAGAAGCAAGAGGTAAACTGTTGTTTGCAATGGGTTCTCTAGAAATACTTAAATGCTTGGTCATTGTTGTCATATTTCCAGGAATCCCTTGGAGTCTTCCAAGTATATCTTGTAAGCCATAAGCATCTATGGTATAGCCACTTACTTTCTAGATTTCTTTCATGCAGCCTAATACTGCAGAAGATGGGGAATGCCCTTGCTTTTGGCTCTACTTGATTTCACTACTGCTGGAAATCATAGGATCACAGGAAATTAGTAGGGGTGTGTGAAGCAGGCCATATTTGATTTGGATTTGCATTTGGCCTGATTCGGGGGACAGTGATTTGATTCAGATCACTGTCCTGATTTGATCTGGCCAAATCAGAATCTGAATATCCGATGCTGATTTAGAGAATCAGCGATTCAACCATAGACACAGTTTTAAGTGGGTTTTTTTCTACAGACCTTGAGGTACCAGACACAGCTCACGAAGGAGCACAGCATTCTCTTCCCCCCCAACACTCACTCTCTCTCTCCCTGCCCCCCCCGGGCTTGTCGATTAGCTGTGGGGGGAACCTGGGTGCCCCCCCCAGACCAATTGCTGAGCCGGGGGGCGGGTCCTTTGCATGCTCCATGGCAGACCTGAAGTGCTTCTGGTCCACTTCTGGGTCTGCTGCTGAGTGCCCTGGGGATCCCCCCACGCTCCTGTGGGATGCGCCATCTGCCCTAGCATCACAGCATTCACAAGCTGCCTGGTACCTAGAGGGTTGTAGAAACAAACATTTAAAGCTGCATCTATGTCAGAATTATCGAATCTCTCCAGGTCAATTCAGAGAGGTTAAAAGGCCTCCTGATTCAATTCGGATATTCAGCGGCTGAATCGGGCCGAATCTCCGACAAATCGAATCAGCGACCGAAGCTTTGCACAGCCCTAGCAGTTAGTGCAGGAAGGGACCTTACAGAGTCGGCTAGCTCAGCTTCTTGCTCAGGGTTTAGTCCAGGATGGTCCTGAAAAGTGTCTGCCCAACTTGCTCTGGAAAATATCCAGGGATGGGGATTCCACAACTTCTCTAGGTAGCCTTGTCCAATGCTTGACAATCCTCATAGTCAGAAAGTTCTTCTCCAACCTAAAATTCCTTTTCTTCAGCTTGAGCTCATTGCTCCTAGTCCTGTCCTCTGTGGCCCCAAAGAGAAGCCCATCCCATCTCCAGCGTTGGTTCAGCAGCTCCTTATTCACTGCCCCATGACACTCCTCTGTTCCGTCTCTCTTTTGAATGTGCATGTAGCAGTTTTCTGAATATCTCCTTATTGCTGCAGTTGATACCAGTGATAACAGTACTGAACAAAGTTTAGAATTTTTGCTGCCAAGTTTTGTAAACTGCGTAGTAAAGACTCCTTTACTATGAGTAGGTTAGTACTCCCATTGGTACTACCTTCTGTGGGTCTGAAATGGTGGTAGACTTTCTGAAAATAATGTCTAAATTATCAGGATGTTCCTGGGGGAATTGTATCTCTGATTTTTCTCATGCCACTGGGCAAAACCCTTTTCAGGAATTGGAATCAGAAGATTGCTTGAGGGCTGGGTGGATTTAGGTAATTCTTGCATTTTCAGATCAAGCCTTGGTTGCAGTTTTTAGGGCTGAGGGAGATTGCTCCGGCATGTTTGACTTGTACTCAGGCTCATAATTCATACTGGCTGTGACTTGTAGGGGGAGCAGAGAGCCTCCTCAAAGCACAATAATAGTAGGAAAAAATACTTCAAAGCGGAATAGCTGTTAAAACAGATGGTAAACATATCTAACTTTTTATACTAATGCGGGGTGGGCAATTACTTGGTCTGGAGAGCCACTTAGGGAGTTTTGGTGAGCTGTTACAGGCCAGGTCAGCCCCCCGCCCCGCAGTAGCTCACCAAAATTCCCTAAGTGGTAGATTACTAAACTGGTCCAGAGGTGCTGGATGGAGCGGGCAGGGCCTCCATGGGGACTGGCCTGGGATCCCTGTGGGCAGGGCATGCTCAGCCAGGTGCGATGGGATGGAGCTGTAGGTGGGCAGGGAGCAGGGTCCGGGAGCAGGATGGGTGGGCAGGGCTGGAGCTGGGATTGTGCGCTGGACCCTGGGGTAGAGCTGCAATCTACTCCCAGTGTGGCCCCACACTGTCATGCCCTATGATTCTGGCCCTGGCCCCCCCTGCCCATCTTGCTTCTGGGCATTGCTTCCTATCCCATTCACCTGACTGAGCATGCCCTGCCTGCCAGGGTCTTGGGCCGGGCTGGTCTACATGGAGACCTTGACCTCCCACCTGCTCCATCCAGTGCCCCTGGAAGTGGGAGAGATGGACTGGGGTGCCAGGGCAGCAGGGCTGGGTCCAGTGGTGGTGGCAACACTGGCAGCAACAGCTGGAAGGAGCCACTGCCACTGTCTGGCTGCTATGCTGCCCCAGCACCACTGCGCATCTCAGGGTGGCAGAATGGTTGTGTGTACCATAGCCTGGGCTGTCCCCCTCTCCCGGGCCAGGCAGGGCTGAGGGACCCACTGTGGGCCAGATAAAATCTGTTTGGCTTATGGGCCATGTTTTACCCATCCTTGTGCTAAGGTTTACCATTCTCAAATTGAGTGCACTCAGTTACTCAGACTCCCGTGTCGCAGTCAGTTTATCTGTTTTCCTAGCCAGTGTATGACAAAAGACCTCTAACCCTAGGAAACGTCGGTTATGGCTTTGGTATACTGAGATTCACTTCCTGGAAGCAGTGACTGGCTCCATTGTCTTTGCAAGTGTGTGCTGGGTATCCTTGTCTGGCTCTATTCTGTTTTTTTTTTTTCCCCCGTTTGCTCTTCCTATAGTACCTATTAAATAAATCAATATGGTCATAAAGGAAATCCTAACAAACCTCCAAAGTTATACAGTAACTTTGTTATGGAATGGGCCACTTAATATTCATGTCATTATTGTGTATTGCTGCTTATCGGTGCATAGCAATTCCATGTCTGCCATGGTAACTTTATTGGAAATGATGCATGTTGTGATACTCAAATATATATGGTCACTTCAAACTCCTGCATTTATTCCCTAGTGTAAGAAATGGCTTTTCTGAACATTCTTGTTTTGAAAGTTTTAAACATCAGTTTTCAGTTAATGTTCCTTTTCTGAAACCTACAGCTTGACCTGTTCCTGTCTTCACATTCACTCTTCGCTGCTTTTGTTATTTGATTCGCCTCTGTTCCCCCTGGTTATCGTTTTAATTTTTGCTTGTATTTAACTTTGGTTATAGAATTTAATGTTTCTCCTTCACTTTCTCTGATACTAAACTCCCCCGTTATAAGGCAGCTGTTTCTTCCTTGCTTTGCCTTGCTTCTGTTAGTCTCTGGGCATGATGAATTGCGTAGAGAAGAACTGTGTCTGCAACAGGTAACTTTGCTATTTATTTATGTAATTTTAAATCGTGTTAGAAGTTTCTTTTAGCATTTCTTGAGCAAATTTTTACATAAGTTGTTTCAGCTGAGTGACGCTTCTTGGGGCCAGATGAAATGGAGAAAATATTGGGATACCGAGATAGAGGTGCTTGGAGTGGCTAAGTTCAGCTTATTACCTCAGTGCACTCAGAAAAATCCTTTTGGCTTTCAGTGGTCAATACCAGCATAATACTTTCAAGCCCATCTAGAAGTTATAGTAGAGTACTTTGTAGTAGCCGATTTGGCTGTATATACCTATGCTAAATGGAAGCTCGCATATCTGAAAGCCTGACTGGTTACGCTGTAAAATAGTTGCAGTTGGGCTTTCCCAACTTGCTTACAAATTTAAGTGTTTTTTCTGCCTATCTGTAAGCTGTGAAGCATTCTTTCTGAGAGTATTTGAAGGGAGGAATAAGAAAAGTTGTGTTTTTAAAGACCTCTCTCAATTTTTCTGTTCATGACTAACCCCGTGTGTGAATATTTGAAATAATAAATAGGGGGCAGTTATTCAACTAGCCCATACTTGAAGTAGTCTCATACTGTTTTCAGGTATAGTATGGTACCTCAAATTATTTGTCCTGAGAAGCTTTTGGATGAGGAAATAAAATGTGGAATCTTGCTTAAATAGGTCTTGGATTGAATTTAGATAAACCAAAAAGGAAATTTTGTTCATGTTACAAACTTTTTCCATAGGTGTTTTGCCAACAAGAGTACTGTCTGCTTTTTTAAAAAATGTAAGCTTATTTCATCTTCTTTGTGTTGCTGGAAACTTCCTTGTTCCTATGCCTGGTAACTCCTTGAACACATTTGTTTTTGGAGAATTTAGTCTCTGAAGAAAAATAAAAAATCAGCAGGTACATCTCCTTTTAGAGCAGCCCAGCAGCCTTATGCTTTGTTCTCTGACCGTAACTGGAGTCCATTGGTAAATCAGAGTGTGTTCCTTATTGTAGGCTTGGTTAGATCAAGTCAGTCCTGTTTAATGGAAATGCCTTCATGAAAACTCCTACCTCCTCCACTAAACCTGAACCAAGAATTGTATGATGTGTGTAAGATATGCTTTATATGTTAACACTTTCATACAGAATAGACGTCTGCTGCTGGCAAAGCAGAGGAGATTGGTGATGTGGTGGAGCGGGTCAGGCAGAACCTTGCGTTTCCTGGTAGCAAGATGCAGCATATATGGATGGCTTGTGCGAGTGCCAGGCTTGTGTGAACTGACTCTGCCCGTCTTGCATATGTGTATACACGCATTCAGGCTTGGCATCTGCTAGAATAACAATGTAAGATACAGGGGTGTAGGTTGTAGCTGTGTTGGTCTAAGGACATAGACAAGGTTTTTTGGGTGAATCTGATATCTTTTATTAGAGCAACTCAAATAGTTGGACATTCTTTTCTTAGCAAGCTTTCGGGTTTCAAAACCTTTCGTCAGGCTGAGGAAGCATCTGCAGTTGGTATGTGCTCTTTTTCCTGGGTGGAATGAATTGTAAAGAGGCCCAAGGCTGTCGCGCATGCATGCAAGCAACGCCTGTGGGATGTTCTAAATTTTCGTGAAACAGTAACAGTCAGATGTATACTTGGTTCAATGAATGCAAACTATTTTTAAAGCCATTGTTAAATTGTACTAGCTCATTTTTTAAACACGAACCACAAGGCAAAACAGTAGCTTATGAAGGTAAGAGTAGCTCCTGGTGTGATGCACTGAGAGTGTATTACCAATAGAAATAGATTGCGTTTGCCATAGCAGATAGCAATGTTTGTGTAAATAGCTATTGCACAACAACTCCCTGGATGTATTTGTCTTAATAGGCCATCGGTGTCAAATTTTTGGAAAAAAGTGCAGTTTAAAACTGCCAAAGCAAAGCTAACTTAAAAAAAAAAAGTGAAACAAGTGTGTGCCCACTATGTTATGCAGTACATTCAATTTTAGTTAATGTATCAGAAAGATAAATGTGTTCATGTAAAGTGACAGGTCTTCTGTAGGCAGGAGACTTGCTTACCATGCTGGCCTCACTCAGTGTTACACTAATTAGTTTGAGGCCATTCTGGCAAAATGCTGAGGTATCTTTTTCCCTTATTTTTTTAATAGTTTAGGTACTAATGCATAAATACATGCATTGTTCCTGTCCACTCTAACATAAAACATTATTAAAGGAACCCATGTAACAGGTAATGTCATCTAGAGAGAGCACTTTATTATATACAGTATTTATTTCTTATTTGTCTCTGACATTTTATTTTTGGCCAGTGCTTATTTGGCTTCTTTGTGTGCTGGAATGTTTCTGAGAAATCTCTCTGTCACGTGCCTCAGTGCACAGTGAAATTATGAGTGCAGACTGTTATTTCCATAGGCTTTAATTGTAATGAGATTAGGGATTTAATCAGAAGGCAGGTGAGATGCACTTTATAGGCCAGGGATTTAGTTTCAGTTAAACCAGTACAAACTAGTATTTGCATGGACAGGTATTTTTAAATCACAAAGCAACTTCAGTTCACCAAGGAGGATCAGATGTGTGCAAAGTTTAGGACAAAGATTTCAAATAAAGGACCTTTACAATGAGCGAACAAACAAAAGGAATATAATCCTGATACGATATGGACTTCCTTTAAGAAGTGACAATTTATAACCTTGTTCTCGTGATTCACATGTTCCTGCTGTAATGAAAAGCAGACTCGAGATTAGGGTGGAATGGCAGCAGGTTAGGTTTAAATGAGGGGAAAACTCAGAGGAATTTCACCAGCATTGAATCTTTATGGTTTTCAGTTCAAACTTGGAAGTTCATATTCTTTCAGAAACACAGAAGGAAATCGCCAGCACTGCCTCCTCTGCCTGTAGTTGCTGGTACAGTTTATGTTCTGAATGCTGTGCTAAATTTAGTCTATGAAGGTTCAAAGAGTTTGTTGCATTGAGGTCATTCTGGGCCACATCTCAAAAAGGATTACCAGAAGGGACTGACCTTTTGCTTGCTTTTGATGACGTCATATATTAATCATCTCCTGCAATGAGGGAGGAAAAAATAACGGGTCTGATAATCAGTCAGCCATAGCTTTTGATCATTCAGACAACCTCACTGTTTTTTGTTTGCTTTTTGAGACCAACTTGAAGGCGACTGTACAGTGTGATCAAAAGTTCAATGTCTTGGCTGTCAGTTTATTAAAATAAGTGATCACCAAATCCCATATTATTATCTGTGGCACAAATCAGTCTTTCTATAGCCCATTAAAGGGCTATAGTTTAAAATCAAGCAAAAGTTATCAAAAGAATAAAAGCTATCTATATATTCTAAAACATGCTTATTAAATGACATATTGATGGCATATGGCCAGTACCTTACTTGGAGGTACAGTGAGATGGGGGGTGATTTGGGGTTTTTAGCTGCCTGAAGAGGGAGGGTAAACATCTTACTCTTGAAATTTAGCATGTTCCTAAAATATGCAGTCTCAAACTTTCCTTAAGACAGGACAAAAAATTAAGAGCTTGGCGTAGGTCAAAAACCCTCTCTTTGCTTCTTGGATTATACATCAAAGCTTTTGGAAATTGCTCTTTCTGGAAGTTGTATAGATTTTTCTTTTGCCCAAGCCTACAAATGAGACATAGATTCCTGTTTTCAAGCATGGGCGAAAGAAAAATGTTGCATGTGGGCGCACACAGTGAGGATAAATCAGTTGCTATATCGGCTGAAGTAGTATCATTGCAGTGACAACTCTCAATGTATACTTTGTGTGTTGGTATCATAGACTGAAGGGATGTCCGGAAGAGGAAATATGCTGTGTTCTGTTGGTTAAAGCACTGAGTTGGTTCTTGAAGACACGTGTTTTGTTCTTGACTGTGCAGGCTTCCTGTGCTGGCTTTGTTATTGCATGTGATCACTTCAAATCTGTTGCTAGAAGGAGATTTGAGGGCAAATTTTATTTTTAATTTTACAAAACTTCAATACAAGGTCTTCATTATTTTGGAAGGAGTTAATAATACTCCTGTTCCTAGGAGTACTTGCTGTGGTAGTTCAAATAGATTGATATTTATTCTCTCCCTTAGCATATACCACTTTATTTTATATTTCACTTGGAGTAAGGTTTTATTTGTACTATCCTTTCCTTATGCTTTTTTTTTTTCTTGAAAGGCATTGATGAGCCTTTCTCTGTGTTTAGGAGCAACCTGTCATCCTGGCAACTTATTAAGGACCAATACCAATTTATTAAGGAGCAGTAGAAAAAATCTGTAGGCTTTGAGTTCAGAATGGATTGGGATCTTGGGATCAGAGGAAAAACGGTTGAATGTCAGCATTTTCCCACTGTCTAAGGATTGCTGGGTGTGACTTTGGAGCCAGTTGGTGCCTGTTGCAAGTGCCCATTAGAGAGGAATTCTTTTTAAAGATGGTGAGAAGTCACAATTGTTCTGTTGTTAAATTCTTTATGAAGTCAAGGTATTTATTAAGGATAGCTAGGGGAGGTCACACTAAAGAGTCCCTTTCCCCTGGCCCATGGTTGATTTTTTTTTTTTTTTAAATCATTTACTTTTTTTGACATCACAGTGCCTCATTGCCACTGTCTCTAACTCATTGGTTAACCTGCATGATTTCATCTTTTTGTCTATGAAGACGGGGCTTCCACATGTGCCCATAGAATATCTTTATTCATCAAAAGAAACTAGCATATGCTAATGGTCCTAGGTCTTGTGAAAGCACAGGAAAGAATGGACAGAAACAAGTTAATCTAATTTGGCTGCTACTGGCCTGATGAGCTGCTTGATAATTTGGGGATGTGATTGTCAAATCCAGCTGTTTAAAGCCTCCTCTTGGCGCATGCATGGCCATGTGTGCAAAGAATTCTGGGGACGCCTCAGTATTGGATCTACAGCTAACGGGATGGGAATTATCCACTGTCTTGCCCGTGTAACTGCAGTTCTAAATAACGGCCTACCTGATCATTGTGGAGGCAACAACACGGACTTTTTATGTGCCCCTGGGTCAAACAGGACATATGGGCGTGTATTCTGTGGCACAGATTTCTGATCGGTCGATTTCTTGGTATAGAACTATGCGAAATACTTCAGGCACCAGCTTTGTACCTTTAATTTGCATGTGACATGGCCACTAAAATTTCTTTAACAGCACACTGAATGCTGCCACGTTAGCTTGCATTTTCCCAACAGTGTGTCTGTATCATGAAGAGCATGTTATCTATATACATAACAGATTATCTGCTTTTTATGGCAACAGTTGTACATATTTAATTATTTTTCTTGATTACAAATTGTGTTACAGCAAGATTTAGTTAGGTTGTCTTAACTCACATTTCTAAGGTATTGTGAGCACTTTCTATTACCAAGGGCTTTCTAATAGTAAGATTGAGAATATCCAGATCATAATTGTGTTTGTACCGTGGTCATTGCACTTAGGTTACCAGGATTTTCTAAAAGGCTTAGGAGACCTAGGCAACTAACAGACTTGGAAAGAGGATCTCCTTGTTGGCTTATATCATGCCGACAAAGATAGGATATTAACTCTACTACTGCCAGCTGAAATAAATGCAAATGTGAAAAGTGATCAAGCACTTTTTCAGTGCAGTTAGGAAACAGACTACATTTGTAAGTATACAGCAGTTTAAATATTTTATAACAATCTATAAGAAACTGAATTGGCATGAACTAGGTTAGATAGGTAAAACGGTTAATGCCTTCTCTCCTAATGCTATTGGTGGTAGTGCCTCTTAATAATGTGAATGCTTTTGATGAATCAACAAAAACTTTTGAAGGCAGCAAATTGGACCTCCCTTTTTCTTTTAGATTGAAAAGCCACTTATTGCCTCCTGTAATTAACCTGAAGTGTAGGCCTTTCAGGTCAGGGATTATCTTGCTAGCATGGTGGGATCCTGATTCTAATTGTAGCTTCTAGGTGCTTCTTTATTCTCTTTCTCTCTTATACATAAAAACAGTGTTGTTAGGTGTGTGTTGAGACTCTAGTGTTTTGCTCATCTCTCACAAGTTAAACAGCCTTTGTGAATGTCGCAGAATGAAAGTTGCCATGCTTGCAGTGCTTTGAGAGCAGTTAGGCTTTGAGCCTAGCAATCCATGACTTGAAAGCTTGTCCCTCTTTTAAATTGTTGCAGGATCATAGAATGCATGTAATTGTAACTATGGAAGATGGTTTTGTATTCAACATGACTGTGTTGGCATGTGCAGTATCATGCTTGACGTTTAATGCATCGATTTGTATTGAGTTGTAAATAAAAACGTCGTCTTCCGTTGGGGAAAATAAACTTTAACTGTTGTAATTCACTGTTAGAAAAGCATGTGTTTGTATATGCATAAAGTCAGCATAACCCTGGAAAAGAACCCTTTTGTCTGATAAAATTACACTTGGCACGAAGTGTTAACACCTAAAACTCTAGAGTCAAATGTTCAAGAAGGATAACACTTGCCAACTGCTCTTGTATCATAAAGTTATGCATTTTTGAGGGAGGAGCATCTCCTGATCGTATTGGGTAATGCGTTGCCTTAACATGTGCTCCATGGAGATGATATGATCAAATGCAGCCTTAGGGCTGGGACAAAAGATGCACTAATTGTGGTTCCCACCCCAGGACTCTGGGAGTCTTCAACTGGCTCCAGTGGATCCACAGGCTGAGACTGAAAATCAGCTGACTTTTTCAGCTGATGTCTCAGGTCTGGGACCTCATGGGAGTCAGTTCAAGACTGACACATTTACATGTGACTGTTCAGAAAACTTTCTAAGTCATATTAACACTTCCCAGGATCTGAATATTAGGGCTGTACAAAATTTCGCCGCCAGTTTTATTTCAATGCTGTTTTGACCTGTTTAGAGGTCGAAACAGCAAAATCGAAATGGTTTAGTACAAACAAAACAAAGCAAGTCAAAAGTTGCGCTGTTTTGACACTATTTCAATGTTTTGCCCCTAGACTATAATGGGGAAGGACAAAACAGCCTATAACTCTGTCATTTCTGGCCTAATTTGGATGAAACTTGCAGGGATGGTAGCCCCTTCTGAAGGCACGAAGTCTGTTAAGTTTCAAGGAGATGGGTGCAGGGGTTTGGGGGAAACAGCACCCCAAATTCTTGAAAGCAAAACTCATGTCACATATATGTTTAAGCCACAGTGGGGTCAAAACTGTAGGTGTACTAGCCCCTGCGGAGGCTATGAAGCCTGCCCGCTTTCAAGGAGATAAGTGCAGGGGTCTGGGTTCTGGGGCCCTGGACCCCTAGCTGCTGACAGGCAAAACTGATGACACGAGTGCTTGTACTAGCTAGCTACTGTGTTATACAATCAATCATGATTCACTCAGGGACCAGCTCAATACAAAGTAGCTAGTGAGGATAATGAGTTAATGAGCAAGGATTAACACCTACAAAACCACAGACTAAGAGGAGGAAAAAAATCAGTACAGAGCCAGGAATTAATTGCTTCTACCCCAAGACAGAGACAGTCAGTTGAATGAGCACCCATGTCACAACTTGAAACATGGCAGGCTTCATGCCCTCAGAAGGGGCTACCATCCCTATAAGTTTCATCCAAATCAAGCCAGAAATGACAGTTTTATAGGCTGTTTTGTCCTTCCCCAGTATATCCTATGGGTGAAACGTTGAAACAGTTTTGACCCTGTTTCGACAGGAACAAAATGGAACAGCTGTTTTGAATTGAAACAAAATTTGAAATGAAATGCTGTTCTGTTGAAACATTGAAACACTGATCGAAACAGAATGCTGTCACTTTGCACAGCCCTTCTAAATATAACACATGCCAAACATAATGTGTAACAAAGCCCATACAGTGGTAGTTTTAGCTATTAAGATCTCAGTTTGTGTTTCCTCCCAGTGATGTTTCTGGTGCTTGTATTCAGTAATTTTTAATCACTTTCTTTCTAAATTAGCTAATAATAGTACACTTACAGTACACCTGGTAGTTTGCTTCTCCACTGCTTGCTCATTTTCATTCCTGCTGCTTGTAGTTTCAACTGTTTTCACCTCTGACAATTAAAGTCTTGAACCACCCCATATTTCAAACAGGATTATGGGTGTGAAAACAGTAGGCCTGTGGTTCTCCCTCAACAGCAGCTGTTGCCTGCCAGCTTTTGAAATTGGTCAACTACGAAGGTAGACACTGCATCCAATACGCTTATTTCCAAAACTGGGTAGGTGTACAAGGCCGCAGCTTTCTCATAGTCTTTCTCCAGTTGATAGAAGCAGCTTAATGGACACTGAACTTTTTTTGTATGATAGCTCCCAACGTACTCTTATTTAATCCGTGACAGTTCAGACAGGATTGCTTTCAAATAATTCATTGTTATGGGATTAGGCTTTATGGGGAATATTAGAGGATGAGTTTGAACACTCCTCCATTCTTAAATGGAAAAAATTTATTTCAGGTAAAACATTTGTGCCTGGCTATTGCTGGGTTTTTGCTGTTCTGTTTTAAAAAGCAAAAAGTGATTACTCTTAAAGAGCTACATGATTCTAAGCATACTGGAAACCTGGCCTTTTTCGTTTGCTTGGTTGTTTTCAACTACTTATGTTATGGAAGGAACTGTGTTTTGCCCCGAGTTGTTGTTGTTGTTGTTTTTTTTTTTTCTCCCCCCCCCTCTGTTCAGCATTGGTCTATGCCTGGAAAAAATATTTTTACAACCATTGGCTAGAAAGTTAACTTTTTTAATACATGAAAGCTTAGACATTGGCTTCATGAAGAAAAATGTAGAGTACTTGCCTGTTATGCAGGCAAACTTTTGTTTTTTAATGATTATATCATTATAATAAAACAAATGCTGGAACAAAGCCTCACATGCAGCATGACTTAAGGAAGCAAACTTTTCCTACCAAACCGACTCCTTTATCCCCTCAACAAGGCTGTGTTTGCTTGTGTAACCAAGTTGAAGGAGGTCAGGCCAGACAGTGGTTTACAAGTTTCAGAGAACCACCTTTTGGGAGTGAACAAAAAGCTGTGGGATTTGGAAAGTAGTATGTAAGTATATGTATGTCATTCTAGAGCTGTTAGGTATTTTTGTCTTGAAAAAACAGAGACCCCAAGTAGCATTAATTGAGGTAAAAGGACCCTTTGAGGGGGACAGGGGTGCGTCATACAACCTGTTCAAGTCTGGAATCAGAACTGCCATTTTATCACTTAACTACTGTTCATTGGTACTACAGTTATTACACTTTACATGTGATCTGGCTCCTTTAGTTGTTGTCCTGACTTCTCCCTAAACTCTGTAATGGTGTTGCATTGTGTCATGTGAAAGGCACATGAATACGAAAGATCAAATGAACTGAAGAATTGCTTGCATATTCTGTGAATATCATACTGCTAATGCAAAACTCTCCGTTATTTAGCCATGTGGAAGTGAGCAGCTAGATAGTTGGCAGCCATCTGCTGATGACAGCAATATTTATTGCTATGATTTACAGCAAGAAAAGATTCTGCTGGTATAGGTCGTATCTTCTTCCAAATTCAACTAGAGCGTTTAGAAAATGGGTCTCTGAAATTGTTGGGTAGATGAAATAAAAGTCACTATTAATATTACTTTTAAATGTATATGTTTGTTGGACATGGACACAGAAAACTTTCTAAAATGAAAAGGTTTAATTGAACCTATTTTTAGCATCTGAATTGTAAATTGATTTTCATGAGCTGCTTTTTCTGGATGTTGTATTGAAGCAGAACTATTAAAATCATTGAAACATGAAAGACTTTGTGGGAGGGTTAATCATGTATAAGCATGACTAAGCTAAAATCCTGAGTCATTCTGGGTGAGGGACGATAGTTGTGGTGACTCATTGACCTTTTTGTCACAACTCTGGGGAGTCATTTCAGGAGAGAGGTTTGACCTAGGCAAGGAGTGAGATTTCCCCTGAAAATAACTGGGGACTTTTAAAACCCCCCATCAAAACTAGAAAACTAAAGTCTTTATTAGCATGTATTTTTCACTACTGCAGTATCTTATGACTTCCTAGAAAAATCTGCATTTACTGACTTGCTTGAACTGACAATATAGTGGTCATTAATTGTTTATTTCACTGCTGGCAGGTTAAAAACTGTATAATTAACATTAGCCTCATAACCTGTACCTTGTAGTTCTGACCACACGCACATGCACCCCTCTCTCTGTTACGTGTACTTGTGTAACCAGGAAATGATCCAAAGAAAATAGAACATATTTTGTAAAGTTGAACCTGAACAATATATACATTTAAAAATGTCTTTAAAAGAAGTCTTGTTTCCTTTGCACTCTCTAATCTACAAGCTTAGAATTTTTTAAAATCAGTTGTTGAAGATCGAATAGCTTTCAAGGTCTTAATTGCTTCGCGGTTATGACTAGTTGTGGAAAACATGACACATGAGAAAAGGTTGGAAGAACCTGGAGAATGGATGATTGAGGGGAGGGTTCAAATGCAGAAAGTGTCTTGTAAAGCACTGGTTTTCAACCTGTGGTCTGTGGACCCCTGGTGACTCAAAGATTACTACTGATCAATCAAAAGTATGTGAATACTCACACTCACAATTCAAAGGGGTCCGCACCTCCATTTGAAATTTTTTAGGGGTCCACAAATGAAAAAAGGTTGAAAACCACTGTCATAGAAATGATGATTATCAGTTTTGTACTCCTGGGGGCAGGATGAGAAGTCATGGCCTGACCCATGCGACAAGGGGAAATTTAGGTTGGCTCGTAGAAAGAGCTTTGTAACTACGAGACTAGTTAACCAGTGGAACAGGCCCCCTAGAGACATGTAATCTCAATGACTACAAGCCTTTCAGAACAAGTTAGGGTAGTGATTCTCAACCAGGGTGATATGAGATCAGTTTTTAAGGGTGCCATGCAATATTAGTGCTGTTAAGTGTGCAAACACCTACAGCAGGGATGGGCAATTATTTTGGCTGGCACCGGGCCACTTAAGTTTTGGTGAGCTGTTGAGGGCTGCACACAATTTTTTCAGAAGGTATAATTTTAACAAATATAGGTAAACAAATTGTATATTAAAAATTAAACATCTATAACACATTAATTTTATTTCAAAAATATTTTTTGTCTTTTATGTGTTTTTTTGAGTAGTGTGCATAGAGGCGATTACATAATAGTTCAAAATAGTCTTATTCTTGTATATTGTGTCCCCCATACCCCTCCTACACAATGCCCATAGGCCAGGTCCCAGGAGCTGGCTGGGGGTGGGGGGAGGCAGGGGGCGCATGCAGCAGAGCTTGCCTGTGTGTTGCAGTGTAGGTGCAGTCTGCCACCCAACCCCCCAGTCTGGCCCGCAGCACTTTGTGTGGGGGGCCGAGCCCTGTCCACTTCTGCCCCGGGTGGCTTGAGCTGTGCTCACACCTGTGCTGTCCCGGCCCCAGCTGTTGCGCATAGTTTTCTGCCAGAGCTGCTCCTGGTAAAGGTGCAGCCTCCCAGGTACTGCTTGGCTTGCTTCGCCTCCAGCGGTTCTTCTTCCTTCTGCCCCTGCTGTGTCACTCTGGGTAGTAGGCAGGGCAGGGAAGTAGTGGTGATGGCTGTGGAGATACGTGCCAAGCACCATGTGCCCAGCCAGTCTGTGGGGAAACTGCAGTTAGGCAGCTCCTGCCTCCATGCTTGGGGCTTCAGCTCCTGGCCACCTTCCACCCACTTGGCTGCCTGCAGCTGGCTGCTCATTGCACTGGATGGACACAGTGGGTGGGTCCGAGGTTGCTGGTAGATGGAGCCCTGCACGGTGGGGCAGGAGTCGCCTGACTGCAGCTTCCTCCCTGTCTGGAGTGGCGCAGGAGGGGGAGCTGATCAGCACCCAAGCAGCTGCAACCACATCAGGAGGAGCCCTGCTGGGAAGTGGTGTGCGCTGGCTGGGGCCATCAGGCATGGGAGGGGACAAGGCAGCTGCAGGCAAGATGCAATCAATTGGTGGGCACTAAGTTGCAGGCCAGATCCAATTGGTTGGTAGGTAAGATCCAGCCTGCTGGCCTTATTTTGCCCACCCCTGACCTACAGTGATTCCCAAGATAAACCCTGAGACTTCTAATGGAAGTCCATTTGTCAATACCATCCTGCCATGTTGTGGTTTTTCCAAGTTCTTTGCAACAAAAGGATTGTTCTATTATTTTTCCATAGTAAAAAAAAAAAAAAAAAAAAAAAGGAGGGGATGGAGCTGGGAGCTGGCTTTTTCCAAGGGATGGCTTCAGCCTAATGTGACTGAGAACCTCTGAGTCAGGCAAACATTTGTCTGGGATGATTAGACAGGGATATTCCTGCTCTGAGCAAGGCACTGGTAGAGATGATGCCCTGGCTTTCGTAGTTGTGATATTTTAGCTTGACACTGTCTTTTTAACATTTGTAAGCTGGAATTTACACTATAGAATACATTGCTTTACATATGGCAAAAGCATTTTTGCTCTGATGTATCTTTCTGCACATTGAAGGAAATTGGCTTTTCAAAACAATTAACTAGGCTCATTGGACATTTTAGAGGGCAACAGTCTCTACTGCTCGCTCCCCGCTATATTGAAATGTTCTGCAGTTCAACCTCAGTTACTATGGTTATACTGATTTTTTGTTTTGTTTGTATTCATCCTGCAGTAGAAATTACATGTCATTTACTGTAATATAGTTTCTATTTGCTTAATTCAAAATAATTTTTTTGGGACAAAGTTCACTTTGGTGTAAGGTGCGTGTCATAGACTTGGTCTACATGTTATCATGCAATGATTTTGTTAATTGTGCAATGAATTTAGACTGGCTACACATGCAAATTAAGTATGGTACATTACAAAGTTCCAACCAGCTATGAAGTTATTGCTTGAAAATGTGTAATAACTTTTATAGCTGGTTTCTATCCAGCTTTGATTTGCATGTGTAGGCATTCTGCAGCTGGGAGATCTCAGCTGTTGCCATCTTCCAGCTGTGGGAGCCCTTCTTGTGGTGGCTAGGAGATTGCAGCTGCTGGGATCTCCCAGCTGTGTGATGCTCCATGTGTCCTTGGGACTGGGAGATCACAAAACCACTCCATGGCTCCTGGAGTTTAGAGTCCCGCAAGCTAATGGGACTCTTGGTCCGAACTTCACCCTGTGGCTGCTGGAGCAGAGAGTCTCACAGCTAACGGGACTGTTGGTCCCGTGCACAGCCAAGGTGGGGAGTCCGTGGATCCATTTGGGACTGTTGGTCCTGGCTGCATGTGGTCCCTGTGGGAGCCTGCTTCTTTCCAGTGCAGGGGGAGAGATCCCATGGTGTCTTTACCTGCACCTGTAGAGGGGCCACATTTACAGGTTTTTGGCTAATAATAGAAGCTATGATGATCTTTGAAGAGCAATGGCAGAATCCTTTTGGTTTGCTTTATGTGACTTCTGTAGTGCAAACTCTTGAGTGTCATGTTTGGAAAGTAACTTAAGTGCACAGACTCTGCTTTGTCTGCTAAAATGGATATATTGGAGGGAGCAGGCCAAAAGGATAGGGCTTCTGGTTTGTTCGTACAGATTATCTTGGTGAATTTTATGGGAACTGGAAAAAAAAAAATCCTCCTAGTTACGGGCAGTTGGCCTGTTTCCTCATCCCAGGAGGGACTTGATGCCCCACCTTTTAGTGCCTTTCAGCTCCGTGTTTTTATTTAACACACAATTATTTAAAAATGCCTGTTTTATTTAACAAAAATAAGTTAAGCAAAATATCAAATGGAACAGTTTCCGTGCCCTTATTTTTCCTAGAGGCTTATTTGGACTCTGCTTCAGGGTTTATTGTCTGAGTGCATCTTCCACTTGCCTGAGTTGCTCCCTTGTCAGCCTGGTTTGGTAGTTGAATAGGGCTGGCTGGTCAAAGGCACATAAAGATCCTTTTATAAAGGTACACAGCTTTCAAGATTTAGCATTTTAATATTGCACATCTACTCATTTTAAGCACTGCAAAAGAGATGTATTATGTCAGCTTTCTGAAGCAGAAGTTCCTGGGTTTTTACCTTCCTGCATTCCTCTGTGGTAGCAATGCTAAGATAGCAGCCTGGTGAATGTAAAGATCTTGATGGCTCTACCTGAGTAAGAAGCCTGATTTGATAGTTGTTGCACAGCCAGCATGTAGAACGGAGATATTTTCTTAAATGCTAAAATCCTGATCTGATTTTTAATCTGTAATCCAGGTTTAGATTAAGAACAGATTAGAATACTGTTTACCTGTAGGTGAGAGCTCTTTTTAAAGTGGTATAAGTTTTCAATTCTCTTCCAATCCGCTTCATTTTCTCAGGACTGGAATTTGACATGGTACACAGAAAATCCAGATTTTACCCAGTGCTTTCAAAACACCGTTCTCATCTGGGTTCCTTGCATTTACCTCTGGGTTTGCTTCCCAATCTACTTCCTATATCTTCGTCATCATGACAGGGGTTATATCCAAATGTCCTGTCTCAACAAAGCCAAAACAGTAAGTCACTTTTATTATGACATCTATCTAGTGGGGGTTCAGATGTTTAGTAAACTGTTTTTATTAAACTCTATCAAGATTTGTTTATGTGGACAAAGTCCCAATAAATGGCTTCTAAGTCTTGTGCAGTTGTCCTCCTCGCTGTAGGTTTTGTAAGAATAAAGGCTGTTGGATATAAGAAAAGTACACCTCCTTCAGAGTGCTTTGGGCTGGCCCAGTTGAGGAGTGCCACATCTTGGCCACCCTGGTCCTGAGGCTTCAGGAGCTAGAAACAAAAGGGCTTTATGGAAATAATCAGCTCTTTGCCAGATTTCTTGAGTGTTTAGAAGAAGCAATCTTTATTAGCGTTATTACGGGTACCCTATTGGTTTATCATTGAATGGGCACTTAAGTTAAAACATTTAAGTTCCATTCTAGAACAAACAAAAACTTAAGAGAAGACATTAATACCTTAATTTGGGAGTTTGTCCTTCACCTTAACACTGTATTCAATGTTTTATTTTCAGTCTAGTTTTAGAAGTCAGAGACATGAATGAGTGATAGCTTAGATTAGTTCTAAACTAATCTAAAATATAAAATGCAATTAAAAAATTCTTCAATAGAGAAAAACGTTTACTACTTAATGTATATGATAGGGTTTGGTTTTAATGACACAATAAGGTGAACACATTTTGGCTGCTTGTATGTGAACTTGGTTATAAATAATGTCTTTTCGGTACATCTAGGAGTTTACTTTTAACCCTTGTAGTGCTACATAAAATATCCCCCATTTGTGAGGACTAATGTATATAACACTCTTGTTCCAGGCCTTGGGTCTAATATTATGGATAGTCTGCTGGGCAGACCTTTTCTACTCTTTCTGGGAAAGAAGTCAAAATATTTTTCTTCCTCCAGTTTTCTTTGTTAGCCCTACAGTTTTAGGCATAACAATGGTAAGTATGCAGTATCCTGTTAGACTTTTTTCACAATGCAAAATCATAACTGCTGATCTTTCTAAGTTGTAAGTCTTGCTTTGTCGTGTTTTGCAGACTGCTTGTTTTTAATTCTTTTACCTACAAACTCCACTTTGCAATTTTTTTGCTTGCAGCTGAATTCAGAAATATTGAATCTTGTTCATGTAATCAAAGCTTTGCTGAAAACTCCTGCATAGTCATGTGCAAATTGATTCAAAGCTTTTTAATTTTTCAGAGGCCACTGATACAGCTTGCTTCATGTAGTTTTTCAGGAACTTGACTTATAAGTAATAATGGAGGAGTCCAGTTAGTACTACTTAAAATCATAAACTGTTCTTGGGGGCCAAAACTTCAAACAAAAAGCCCCCAACTCTTTGAATGGTTTGTAACAGTCCCTTTTGTTCTCTTGGGCTTTGAAACTAAACTATGTATTTTGTACTATTAAAAACGCCCAATGGCTCATTCTTAAATAGTAATATTCTGTGTATGATGCGTGGCTGCCCCAGAGTAAATTGTCCTGCTGGGATGTGCTTATCCTGTCTGTCAATGCTTCTCTTCTTTGTGTCCTTTCTCTGCTTGTATGTAGTATTTTTATTCCTTTACCCCCACAGTCTGGCATGTCGAACTGACATTGAAAGTTCTTTGGAATAATTTTGGTACAGGTACAAGCAAATTGGAACATGGTGGGAATCTGGGCAATATAGGCCTTTAAACACTAAATAAATAATTTGGCACAGGCATGTTGTTTGTGCTTTGTATCTTGTTCTTGCTTTTTGTGTCAGCTTTATTATCACAAGGGTCCAGAACTAATCTGCTTATGTTATTTGTCCACAGTTACTCGTCACGTTTTTAATACAATACGAAAGAATGAAAGGAGTCCAGTCTTCAGGTTTCTTGTTGATTTTCTGGCTCATTGCATTGTTGTGCGCCACAGTAATTTTTAGGTCTAAAATATTACATGCCTTAAATAGGGTAAGTGATTATTTTTTAACTAAGTAGAGTTAAGTGGCATCATGGTGCAGTGGTTAATTGTTTAATGATTGAATTTGTGCTGCCTATCATTGGTACATAAGGTAATGAATGAGTTAATGAACCACTAAGTCTGCCTTCATTCTTCAGTGTTTAAGGGCCATTAAGTCTTGTTTGTTTTACTTTTTTTTTTGTTCTTCCACATTTGAAACTAGTCAAAGCCTTCATGATCTTACCAAGGCATCTGTGGCCAAGTTATTAGCAAAATAATTTTACAGGACTCTTCAGTGGTGCAAGGCACATATTTCAGTTGAATAAAGATGTGTATCCTCTTTCTGAAATGTTTTTGGGAAGTGTTTAGTGGCTCTCTTTTTCTCCCCCCGTTGATTGTATAGATTTCCTGAAGTTTTGGTCATATGCAGCTTGGTCCCTCCCACCCTCTCCACCCTTTTGGCAGGGGGTGGGGGTGGGAGGCAAAGAATTTTCTTGAACACTTGCAATATTTATTAAAAGCCCAGTGCAAAAAATAAGTTACATGGCTTATAAGGTTAGCTGAAAAATGGGACGTAACTGTTTTTTCCTGAAAAGCTTCCACTGACAATACATTTTGAGAACTTCTAATCAACTCTGATATTTTGTTTAATTATGGATGTGTTCTTTCTGCAACTGTAAGTTGTCTTCATTTTTCTGTGGGAAGGAGGGATTGAGCTATGCTGGATGTGTGGAGATGAGGAAGAACATCCTGGAGTTTCAAAATGTTGTGGAGCATGGTTTAATGGACTAAATTGTACTCCCAAATCTGATTCTTAATGCCTTTTTTCACCCCTCGGCCAACCCCTTGTAGTCCAATGTAAATGACATGTACCCAGGAAATCGAACCAGTACAATTCACTCTACCTTAAACACTGCAGCTCTGCGGTAAGCATTTGTATGAGTGCAATGACCCCAGTGGTTAAAAGCCAGATAAAGCTTTACAGGAACTCCATATTATGATGTCTTTGGCTGGTCCCAGTACAAGAAAAACAACTTTGTTTTCCTGCTCCTCTGCAAAGAAAAGTATTCTGCCATAATATTTTGCACTGGGATATGCATATGTTCTGTTTTAATAGGACTGGTTGAAGAATGCTGGCCCGATACGTTTAGTCTGCAGTACCCAGTACTTGCAAAGGGAATGCTTCCTACTTTGCAGTTGTTTCTTAACTGGAAGCTGCCTTGTTCATTGAGCAGTGTGTTTATTTTATTTCGATATGGATTTCCAAATTAAGGCGTTTCAGAGCAGACCATTGTAATAGTTCTTGTTTGTAAATGAAAGCAATTCTTGAAAACTAACCAAATTATCATCTCTTTTTAGGGTGCTGAAGTTGATATATTTCGTTATGTCACCTTCTGCAGTTACTTCATCCTGGTGCTAATACAGCTAATACTGTCCTGCTTTCCAGAAAAACCTCCTTTGTTTTCCGAAACAGTTCGTGATCCTGTAAGTGTTAAGAAGTGATGTTCTGGCATGTGAAAATAAAGACTGGAAGGTCAAGTGCTATACCTACAAGATTCTTTACACAGCAGGGATTCACTCTGCAATTATTCAACTTCTCCCTGAATTATAGCAGAAGGCACTTTATTTTTTATTTAGTTGGCTTTGTACTGAGAGCATTTGGCACTGCACAAGTTTAGGTACACATCTTACAAAAACAAGGTGGATTTTATAAAAATGTACTTGCCCTTATGACTACAAACAGACATTGTATTTGTCCTGGAATAAACCCTTTTCCTTCCTGGAATAAAGTACTGGATGTCTGAACAACATGTCCGTTGTCCTGGGATATATCCTAAAATGCTTCACAAGTTAAGAAGTACTAATGGTTTATTCCCAGAGATCACAAAGTGTGTCTGAACAGTTACCTTGCGATTGCATTGTTGACTCTCTCTTTTGGTACTTGAACAAGACTCTCATATAGGTTTTAATTTCTGTTATAGTTTCTTAAGATATATATTTGTCAATGATAAACCTATTTATCTCTGCTCCTTAGCAGGCCCAGTCTTGGCATCACTATTATATATAGTGACTCTGAATATTCAATATTCTGGCTCTAACTGCTGAAGTTTGGATGGGTTTTTAAGGTTGAAATTGTAGCTCCTTTTGTAACTGGAGGTGTTGCTATCCTTGAGCTAGAACTGACTGATGAAGTGAACCAGAAATCTGTTAGCAAAGGAATTAAAGCAGTCAGCCTGGATAGAGAATTAGAGCAACTGACACTAAGTGCAAGGAAAAATTGATGTCTTTTGAATTTGCTGTCTACATTTGCATGCTGTTATAGGAGATTCTTTGAAGTTTCTTAAACAAGATCAGCTGTTGGTGATTCATGTAGTTAGTGAGCAGTCCAGAAGAAAAGTTCAGGGTAGAATTATACTGGACAGTTTGCGTGGGAACTGTGGAAACATTTTTGTCTGCTTTGGTCACAGTAGTTGTGTTTACAGTAAATAAGATTCTGCTTCATAATCCAGACATTTCAGAACAGTGATACTCCAATGAGGGTGCCGTGGCATGCTGCAGTGCTTGGAAATCCTTTCATGGGTACAGAGGAGTGCCACACAGTGTTGGAGCACTGTTAGGTTTATAAGCATGATTCTCAAGATAAATCCAGAAATTTCCAACAGAAATCCATAGTTGTGGTCTTTGAGTTTTTTGCAACAGAAAAACTACTCTATTTTTTTGTAGGCATAAAAAGTGAAAACTAAGAGCTGGCATTTTCCAAAGGGTGCCTTGGAACTAAAAAGTTTGAGATCTATTGTTTATATATGGTGAATAATGCATGGCATAGGTTCACAATTCAAACAGCCTTTAAAAAAACAAAACAAAAACCCACTTCCTTTTTTAAATATCCTGTGCATGAAGTATATCGCTGGCTTTCCATTTCATGTTTACATTTGCATGTTTTGCTTTGCAGTTGTGACTGTAATGGAAATTATTTTTCTCTTTAATATAGAGGTTAGACTCCAGAGACATTGATTTTCTCCCGGAAGCTAATAACTACTCTAGTTTTCCTATGGATGTTTAACACTATTCTACCAAAGCTTTACAATTAGAATTTCTAACCATTTAGCATAATAAATGATTTACAAATTGCTAAGAGCCTTTGCTGCCACTGACCTCAACAGGAGTTAAGGCCACTGCGTTAGGTGCTAAACATTCATGGAATTGAGTCTTGATTGAACAAGCACAGAGATTGGAGGGGAAGAATGCAAGAGCAGTGCTTTGTTAACCCGTTTAAAAAACTGACATTTCAGGGCATTTATACCTGTGCTCCGGGAGTCAGTGGGGGGTATTTTAGAGCGGCTTGTGGAGCCGCTCTAATTAAAGCGCGTGGAGAGTCTCCTGTATCAGTATCCCCATGCTTCAAAATGGTGTGGGGGGGACACTTTTGCAGTGTGGGGATTGCTGATGCATGAGACACTGGAGGCTGCTGGAGTGTGGTAATAGGCCGTATTCGATTTGCATTCAGCCCGAATCGGGGGCAGTGATTTTGATTTGTTGATTCGGATCACTGTCCCAATTTTGATTTGGCTGAATCTGAAGAGTCGTTGCTGATTCAGCCATAGACACAGCTTTAAATGTTTTTTCTACATAGCTCGAGATACCAGGTGCAGCTTGTGATCATGGCAATGCTGGGACAGATGGAGTGTCCCACAAGAGCACAGAGGACCCCCTGTATGCTCAGCAGTGAACCCAGAAATAGACTGGAAGTACTTCTGGTCCACTTCTGGATCCCCCACTGAGTGTGCTGGGGGGGCCCCCCCCAGACCTAGAAGGCACCAGTCACTGGGCCAGGGAAGTGCAGGGGGCCCCCCAGCACGCTCCCTGGAGGACCTGGGAGTGCTGCTGGTCCACTTCCAGGTCTTTGCCGAGCGAGTGGGGAGCCCCCTGCACTCCTGTGGAACACTCCATCCGCCCCAGCATCGCAGCATTCACGAGCAGCCTGGTACCTTGCGGTATGTAGAAAAAACATTTAAAGCTGTGTCTATGTCCAAATCGCCGGTTTCAATTCGATTCTGAGAGCTTAAAGGGTCCTCTGATTCAATTCAGATTCAGAGATTCGGCCACTGAATTGGGCCAAATCTCTGCCGAATTGAATCGGGGACCAAAGCTTTGCACAGCTCTAGTAAGTACCACGTTCCAGCAGGCCTGATTAATTGAGTCTGCTCTGATGTGCGGTAGCTGCAGCACATTAGAGCAGCTTTGCTGCTCATGTATAGGCACCCTCAGATGATACTATGTCTGAGTTTAGTAACTTAGCCATGTATTGTGACAGTGTTAGAGATCATATTTATCAATAAGATAAGTTTTGTGGTTACTTACCTATCAATACTGAAACGCTTAACCTGTGTTCTCGATTTCTTGCTCCAGATTGTCTGTCACTTGGTAGTAGGAGTTTAGAAGTTCTGGATTATGCAATTAACTTTTTATAAACAGGCTATTAGAGAGATGCACCGGAAAAATCTAATACGTCATTTTTCTCTCAAATCTAATCCCACATTAGACTGAGGGAGTATTCTCTGTACTTCCTCACACTAGAAATTCTCTGTGGTGGGAATTTTAATGGTGTAATTGGCACCAGGGCTAAGGAGAGATTGGGCCATTACTTTTGCCTTTTACATTTTTTCCTCTGTCCAGGAAGGCAGTTTTGTAGTTTGCAAGAAGTGCTATTGTTGATCTGGAAAGGGGTAGTACTTTGGAAATGTTGGATTATTTTGCCCTTCCCCTCCCAAAGCTGGCTATTTGTTGAACGTATATATATTTTCTATTCATCTCTGCTTTTTAATAGTTTCAGCTTTTCTTCTTGACTTGAGTACTGTGACATTTTCCTAAAGGTCGGGTGCTGAATCATTGGAAGGGGGAGGGAAGTGCAGATCTGCTTCATGTTACTTGGACATATACTTAGAATGCTGCTTACTGGAAAAGTTAAGTGAAGCCAATTTGAGCTGAAAAGTATTAATACCACAAAAAATCAGCTCTTGTAGTTTTTTGCTTCATCTCTATAATAGTGACAGATTGCGTTGTAGGTGAAAGTACTTGAGCTGTTCCAGTAAATTCAATACCCTATATTTTGGACATTATCTATATGTAACAGAAAAGTGGCAGATGGTATGTTTTTGAGATATTGACTGTGTAGGGGGTAGGAACAAAATGACAGAGGGAGGAGGTGTAATCCCTTCTGGAATTTGCACTGAATTCCTATCCTGCTCCTTATGAATTGTTCCAAATTGCATTAGTTGAGCAACTCTTATAACTTTAATACAGCCACAGAGTTTTAAATTACTTGGCTCACACTACCACTGTATTTTGAGTGATAGGATTTCTGGTTCATTTTTTCTTTGGTGCTTTTTATGTTTAATCGGAGTGGAACAGAGGAAGTGCCAATATAAATCCAGTTGTGGTGCTTTTCCTGCGGGAACTTGCTGTTCACAAGTTTTCTTTATTAGTAGTTGACTTTGGCCAACTAAATTTCATTCCATCAGTCTTGGGGTATTTGTAAAGAAGCAGTGTTCTACCCTGTTTCTCATTTAAGCAGCCAGCTGCCCGTTTTGCTTTTTACTCCAGTGGACAAAACTGGATGCGGGTACATATATAAGATCTGATGACAACTACCTTTACCTATCTGACAGCAGTTATTGAGGTCAGTTCACATCCTAATGCTACCACTACATCTGGTACTGGCTGATGCCGTTGTGTACAGTCAGTAGAGAAACCAAAAATTGAATGAGTGTCAAGACTATTGGGTATTGTGGCACTCAGTGGGTGTTACTGGGATGCTGGGTTACCATTTTTAAGACCTTCATTTTGACAACTAGTCCAAGCACTGAAAGTGTCTGGATCTGTGTGTTTTCCCCATCTATTAGCTAAATTTTCCCAACTTTAGAGAGAACCTCTCTCCTGCCTGCTTAATTGTGGCACTTAGCTGCCTTGATTCATTCACTTCAGATTTTGCCTATTGTTCTGTTCCACTGTATCTTCTAATTATTGAGTAAGCATCGTGTCTTGTGCTAGTTACTTAGGAATAAGATATAAGGTTGTTGTGCCTTTTCTAGAGCAGTATGTCTTATGAAATGTACATCTTCTGGACAGTGTGTGAGTATATCTTACGTAGGTATCTGTTAATACAGTGCTATTGGGCCATTATGATAAAACACTGGCAGTCTTGAAAATGCCTGTGAAGATTAACTTTTATTCTAAACAGTCTTGTTAAATCACAAAAAAAAGGTACTGAAGATTTGCTTTAATATAAAGTAATTTTCATAAGGATTGTTGTTCGCTGTTCTATTTACAGGGTCTGATACCTTATTCTCTCCTTTCCTTTAGAATCCCTGCCCAGAATCGAATGCTTCTTTCCTCTCCAAAATCACATTCTGGTGGATCACAGGGTAAGAACAAGGTGGTGTTGTACATTGCAGTGTTGGGGTGGGGGGGGTAGAAAAAGGCATTTTTTTTAGTTTTAGTTTCATGAGATACTGCTAATGTTTTGCTAATTTGGTGACAGCTTTGTGTTTTGTTCATTGTAGACACTTATCCACTAATCAGCTTCATGGTTTAATTGCTTTAATTTATTTTGAATCGACTGATATTGTATACTTAATATCCTAGCAAGCATGTTAATGAAATTGTATACTCTTAATATGTTTGAGAAATTGAAGGGATGTAAACAAGCTTGTAGTATTTTGTTTTGAGTCCTGGAAATTTTTTTAATCATTCAAAGCCAATACCTTGAATGCCATCTTAACACAGATGTCCAGAAAAAAAATTATGCCTCTTTGTCTTGTAGTTGGTTAGTTCTTGCAAGATGAGTGTTGAATGGGAAAGGTCCATGGAATATATACACGTGTAAAGTAATATTAGTGATGCAACAGTTGGTATGCCTTATGAATTATTCCTTGTCAAAATATCTCCGTGGTTTTGCATAAAGGTGGCACCTTTTTACCCAAGGCGTACAGCCGAACCTAATCCAATATTATAATTAAGTTTAAGAACGTAAGTGTTATTTACTCATCTGATTTCCAAATGGGATAATTTCTTTCTGCTTCACTAAATTGTTTGTAGAGTTTCAGGTAAAGCTTGATTCCTTAAAGAGAAGCACCTATTTCCTGTTGACTTAAATACAAGTTGGGTGCCTAAATATCTTGTGGGGATCAGGACCTAGATTACTATTTGTTTGTCGGTTATTACATTTCAGCATCTAGTTTCAGAGCTGGCTCCATTTTGGTTTTGACATATATGTTTCCCTTCATTGTAATCTGTGCATAATGTTAGCTCTATAGCAGTTGATGATTTTTCTGTTGCAGGTTGATGATTCAGGGATATCGACAACCACTGGAAGCTAAAGATTTATGGTCATTAAACAAAGAGGACACATCTGAAGAGATAGTGCCAGGTTTGGCTAGGAACTGGGCAAAAGAATGTGTAAAGAGAAAGAAGTAAGTTTATGCTAGGTAGTGTTAATTCAAAGTGGTAACTGAAATGTGGATTGAATTGGTCAAGAGCCATTTTATTAGGGAAGACCTTAAAATTGCATATCCAGGAAAACAAATGCGAAAAGGAAAAATCTTTTATGTAAAAGAAAGAAAAATTATTGAAAAGGAAATGGCTTGTGATTCTTGCAGGTAGGAATTAAAGTAAAATAGATTCCCTGTACTTTGTGATGGTGGTGCTTTGATTGGTTTATCAGCTAAATTCCTCTTGTACGTAACTGTGTTTAATTGTACACATTTCAGAAATCCTTGACAAACAAATGATTGTCAAAGATGTAGTGAACTCTACCTGCCTGTCATTTCTCTTATTAATTTCCTATTAGCATCCTAGAAATTTTCTTGAAGAGGTATTGAAAAGGTCTGAGTAAAGAGTTGAGATTTGTCTCTAGACATACTGAGAATGGTAGAGTGTGTTTGTGTGTAGAGGTATTTTTTTAAAACTCTTCTGTAAACATTGGTAGCAAATGATCCAAAACAAGATGCCATAATACTCATTGTGTATCAAAATTTTCTCATGCTTCCATCATCCTGGCATTCTGAAGTGCTTACTCACTGAAGAAAAAACGGTTTTATGCTATTTTTCAAATTGTATACACAAGCATAGTTTTGTACAACACCTGTTGTGATATACTGCAGAAAATGGTATGCTTTGGCATAAACCAGATGTGTAGAACTGAATGCAGTTTTGATCAACTCTGAAGGCTGGCTTGGCCTAGTTTTAATTTTTAGACTGTAAACTGGGGTGAGCCCTTTTTTTGCTCACAGCAGCTCACAAAAACTCCTTAAGTGGCTCTGCCTCAGGACCTGGCACCATACTGTCACTGCCTAGAAATCCTGGCCCCGGGTTCTCCATGAAGACCAGCTCAGGCTCCCAGAGGTAGCACATGCTTGTCTGGGCAGATGGGACGGGGCTGCAGGCAGGAAGGCTAAGGCCAGGATTGTAGGGTGGTGACAGCATGGGGCTGGGCCCCAGGGCAGAACTGTAATTCACTCCCAGCATGTGGAATCAGCTCTTGTGGCAGGGACATGTGAAGTAGATCATGGCTTGGCCGTGGCCCAGCTCCAGCCCTGCCTGCCTGTCTGTCCCATTCCCAGATGCCATTCCTTGCCTGCCTGCAGCCCCATCCCATCCACCGAGCCGCATGCTCCCTGTCCGCATGGGTCTCATGCCATTCTCCATGGAGGCCCTACCTGTCTGCTGCATTCAGCGTCCCTGGCAGTGGGTACAAGGCCCATGGGCCAGGGTGCTTGGGCAGCAGGGCTGGGTCCAGTGGTGGCAGCAACATTGGCAGTGGCAGCTGGAAGGAGTTGGCGCCGCAGGGCTGCCAGGAAGCATAGTCTGGCCGCCATGTTGCCCTAGCTTTGCTGTGTGTCTGGGGGTGGTGGGACCAGCCACATGTGCCACAGCTTAGGCTGCCCCCCACGCCTGGGATGGGCAGAGCTGAGGGACCCCTTCGTAGACTGGATAAAATTCCTTGGCAGGCAGGTATTTTGCCCACCCTTACTGTAAACTCTTAAGAGAACAAATCTACCTCTGCACAGCACCAAATAATATAAATAATGAATTTGTTTTTTATTTGGTATCTGTGTAATTCATAAATTTATTGGCACAACTTTTGGATAATTGAATTGTACTTCAAAAGTCTGTATTCATCTTGAGATGAGTTGAATATTCCCCATAGCTCTAAAATACTCTAGCTAAGGTATGGATTACAATTGGATTACTCAGTTTAGTAAAACATCAAGTCCAAAAGAAGGTTCAGCATTACCATCTGGTTCGGGGCCGCTTGCAGCTACTGAATAAAAAACGATGGCAAGTGTCACAGCGGCGACTTGCAGGCCTTGTAAATGTCTGCGTCTGCTCCTTACCACCTCTCCACCTTACAAACTATAGATCTTTATTCATTCTTAACGCTGATCTTTGGTAGACTAGTCACTTTTTGTTAAAAGTTTACCTTTTGTTGCAGGCAGCCAGTGAAGCTTGTGTACTCACCCAAAAAACCATCAAAATCAAGTGGCTCAAGTCATGATGTGACTGAAGAGGCTGAAGCTTTGATTATTAAAACTGCTCAAAAGAAATCTGAGGCCTCTCTGTTTAAGGTGTTATATAAAACTTTTGGACCATATTTCCTCATGAGCTTCCTGTTTAAAGCTTTGCATGATCTTCTGATGTTTTCAGGTCCGGAAATCCTAAAGTAAGACTTCCCTCTGACACTTTCTGTATTATTATTATTTTTTTTAAATATTTACATAGAATAAGTTGACTATTTGATTCATTGGCACCTCCCCAAGTTACTTCTCCTCTTCCTGGGACGGCTAACAAAATATTCCCCTCTACCTCAATATTTGCATACGAATGATCTTGGTATACTGGGTTTCAATTTGATATCTAGCATTATGTTTCTTTTCTTATGGAACCTTTCTGACATGAGGAAGTTCAGACGGCAGAACTTCAGATTCAGCAGGGAATTCGCTTTTATTTAAAGTTGATATATAATTGTCTGTGGTATAACACAAAGCCGAAGGTCATTTTTAGAGTAAGCCAAAAGCCTAAAGTCACCCTTAAAAATTAGATGACACAATGGAGGGTTGATAAACAAAGACTCTTTGTGAGGAAAAAGAATATTAATTAGGATCACACAAACCTGCGAGTTAGCTAAGTTCACAGGCAGTGTATCTTACTGATTCTCAGCCCTTCTGTTTCCATTTTCTTGAAATGGACATCTATAGTACAGTACTGTAAAAAGTAAGTTCAAGATGACATGGAGTAAAATGAAACTTTGGAAAAAACCTGATTCACTTCCTTGATCGTAGCCCAGGGGCAGGCAGTTATTTTGAGTGGAGGGCCACTTACCCAGTTTTGGCAGGCTGTTGAGGGTAGCCCCACCCCTTGATAGGTGTCCTGCCCCCTGGTCACCGTCTTGGGACCACTGTCCTAGGGGCAGCACTGGTGGGGCCCAGAGTGGGGCACAGGCTGGCAAGGGTCTGTGGAGCCAGGCTGGGCTGCACCAGCAGGGAGAGGGGAGCTGGCTCGGCTCCATAGAGCCCCGCCGGCTGGGACCCCACACTCCTGCCACCCTGCTCTGGGCCCTGCTGGCACTGGCCCTGGGGACACCGGTGTTCCCACTGGCTCCCCGCCTGCTCACACCCAGTGCCCCCCAGCCCTGAGGGCAGCGCACAGCCCCGACCCCCTGCTTGCCAGCAGGGAAGAAGCTGGTGCTGAGCATGGCTGGCGCCCCGTGCTGCAGGTGTTTGCAGCCCGTGTTGGGGCTGTCTGGAGCAGGCACAGGCAGCCTTATGCAGCCTGCAGGTAGCTGCAGTGCAGGGCACTGGCCATCGGGTGGGTGAGGTGTCACTTTTGCCCATGCTCAGCACCAGCTTCTAACCCGCCCCACTGCCAGCCTGGTGGTAGGGCTGGGTTACAAGCTGGTGCTGAGCGCGGGGAGAGGGAGGGGAGAAAGCAGCTCCTCTCTGCCCCATGCCCGGTGCTGCAGCCACTCGCAGCCTGCCTGGGGCTGCCTGTGCCTGCTCCAGAGAGTCCCGCGCAGGCTGCGAGTGCCTGCAACATGGGGCACCAGCCATGGGGTGGATGAGGGTCTGCTTTTTCTCTGCACAGGGAAGGAGCCCAGGGAAAAGCTAAGTGTTGGGGGGGAAGCGGCCCCTCCCACACCCGGTACCCCATGCTGCAGGCGCTTGCAGCCCCCATGGGCTTGTCCAGAGCAGCCACAGGCAGCCCCATGTGGGTTGCAAGCGGCTGCAGCGCTGGGGCACTGGGTGTGGGGGGAGGGGCCTTTCCCATACATCCAGCCAAGTGTGCCTCCCTACCCTTTGACTGGGGTCCCCCCCTCCCCTTCCCATGCTGGGGCAGCCAGAAACCCTGGCTGGGGGGCGGGGCCCCACTGTTTTTGGAGCCTGCCAGGCTTCCCCCGGGTCTTACTGCCCTTGGTTCCTGTCGTTTGTGACAGGAACCAAGGGCAGAGAAATGTTGATTTTCTGCAATTTTTTTTTTTTTTTTAGGGGCCCCGCGGTCCAGATAGAATGGCTTCTCGGGCTGTATTTTGCCCACCCCTGTCATAGCCCATCACTCCTTTGATCATAGCATGTCTGAAATACTAAATGAATTTTAGTATTTCGGACATGAAGAGGTGCCTGGTGGTGTGAGAACTTTCCTGGGTTTCCTGTCAAGGTCTATGGAAGAATTCTGCTGTGGCTGAGGCCACAAGCAAACATAGTCCTGAGTGTTGGTTTTGTTTTGAAAGCTTTTGGTTCTTTGTCTTGCAGTTGCATACAGTTGATATGTTTGGAATAATTTGTGGTCTCTGCCTTGAAACTGCTTATGCACTATTCATTTAGCCAAATTTTCTCTCCACAGATTGCTGATTAACTTTGTGAATGATAAAGATGCTCCAAATTGGCAAGGTTATTTGTACACAGGGATCCTATTTATATGTGCCTGTCTCCAGACTCTGATCCTCCACCAGTATTTCCATATATGCTTTGTTACTGGAATGAGGCTCAAAACAGCAGTCATTGGTGTTATCTATCGAAAGGTATGCAATTTTTTTAAAGTGTATTGATGCTACCATGTTGATGACTTCTCTGAAAACTGTGTGTGTAATAAAAATTGGACGATCATCACTAACTAGAGTAATATGTCATGTTGGGACACTGTCTGCAGAGGTAACTAAAAGTGCAAAAGGCATCTAAAATTTGTAAATAAGAGAGTGTACTAGATTAGGAAGTTGCCCTGAGTGATGTCTCACTGTATTTGAACTAAACAATTTTCCTGGGTAGAAATGGGATGGACCCAGATATTGTGGAGAGGGCTTTTTTAGTCACAACAGGCAGCAGCCTGTGTCCCCCCAGCCAGAATGGGCTGGAACTGTTTAGAAATGCTTTCAGTCAGTGTTGAATAAGGTGAGGCAGGAAAGCATGTGACAAAAGAGCACTTGGTTCCTTATACTAAAGAACCAAAAAACCTCTGAACTGAAACTTGCTGGTGTTTTAACCCTTTGTTTATTGTACCCCAGCTGCTTACCTACAACTAGAGTACCTTTAAGACCACAGAATAAATGAAATAATGAATGTGGTAGCGCTGCTTATGAGAAGATCAAGTTCTAGGATTTTTAACATTTTTGGTTCAGTCTGGAATAAATATAAACTTTGAAACTCTTTTTTTTCCCCCTGTTGCATTCATTGACTTCCTCTTTATCTACTTCTAGGCATTGGTTATCACGAATTCTGCCAGGAAGACCTCCACTGTTGGAGAGATTGTAAATCTAATGTCTGTGGATGCTCAGAGGTTCATGGATTTGGCCACCTATATAAACATGATTTGGTCTGCACCTCTGCAAGTTACCTTAGCACTGTATTTATTGTGGCAGGTAAGTGTCACGCATGCACAAACCGCAAAAATCATAGGTTTTTGGCATCCTGCCTTGCACCAACAAACAAGGCAGTGCCATTGTTCAAACTGCGGCATGTGGAATAGGAGTGGAGTGGTTGAGAAACTGCTGCCTTGAGAGATTCACAGCAAGGCACTGCCACTGATGAATGAGGTGGCAGAAGCTCAGATTCACTCCAGATACCATGCTGGAGCAAAGGGATTTCTTTGCCTGCTCAGAAGTGAATGCCTTTTCAATGATCCTGCTTCTACTTGACGATCCTGGGGACACCCTTGCATGTGCCATATGAGTTTGGTCTTCCTTTGCTCCAAAGCATACAGTTTACACCTGAATTCACTTAATCTGCTTATCGCTTGGAGAACTGTTGAGATGAAGCATCCTTGCCTTTTGCTCAGCCTCCTGGCAGCCATATTTTAAACAGTACACTGCTCTTTTTGGTCCAGATGCTTATTGGAATAACAACTTCAGTTTCACTTTTCAGTTTAAAGTAAGGACTGAGAATTATTCTCTTTAGAGTGTTGCTAGCAGATTGTGCTACTCCACACCTTGAGTATTGTGTCCAGTTTTGAGTATTGTGTCCAGTGGGACCACCCACTACAGAACAGATGTGACCAATTTGGAGAGTTCAGCGCAGGGCAAAAAGAATGGTTTTGGGGATGGGGCAGGTGCGTTCTGAGAAGAGGCTGTGAAGAAGAGAAGACTGAGAGGGGATTTCATAGCAGTCTTCAGCTACCTGAAGGGTGGTAACAAAGAGGGTCTCTGCCACTGCTGGGCCTGGCCTCACGGCATGGGCACCTTGGCCCATCTGCCCTGCACTCATCGCTGGGGATGCTGAATGGCATGGGCACGGGGGTCTCCAGGGAGGCTGATCCAGGACCCTGGCTGGCAGGTTGCTCTCAGCTGGGTAGATGATATTGGGCTGTGGGTGGATAGGGAGCAGCGTCTGGGAGTATGATGGGCAGGGCTGAGGTCAGGGTGGGGTACATGGGGTGGTGGCAGTGGAGCTGGGGCTGTAGTCCACTCCCTGCATATCCTTGCCTACAGAACTGGCACTCACTGTAGGGATGTGCAGGAAGTGGATCCTGGCTCTGCCCTGGGCCCTGGCCTAGTGTTGTTACTGCCCTTCAACCCCAGCCCTGCCTGCCTGTCCTGCTCCTGGATGCTGCTTCTTGCCTGCCTGTGGACCCTTCCCAACCATCCAGCCAAGTGTGCCTGGTTCGCGGGTGTCTCGGACTGGTCTCTGTAAAGACCTTGCCCGCTGCCCACTGGTTCTGTTCAGTGCCCTTGGTAGTGAGTGCAGGGTGGACAAGCCCAGGGCTGGATAAGATAAGTTACCCCCTGCCCTGCTGTGCATTTGTCATGTACAGGGCATCTTTCCTGCATCTTTTACAGGTTTTGCTTGAAATGCAAATTCAGTGTTTTGTTGTCTTTAGTTGCTAGTTCAGCTGAAATGTATATTCAGTTTCCTTGCCTTCTTTTGGTATGCTGGCTTAGCCTTTTTCTATGGCTTTCTTAGTTTGGAGATGCACATATAATGAGTGCATTGGGTCTCTGCCAATAATTTTAACTGTCAATTTTTTTTTTTTTAGGGTTGAGGTTTTTATCATGCTTATGACATGGGTCTAGTATTGGGTATTGCAAGCTTATGCCTAATGGGTTGCCAGCCATTAGCGGAGATTGATTTATTTTGGTAGCAGTCTTGTCACTACAACCCAGTCTTGTCCCAGCTACTGTCTTGCATTTGCTGTCCAAGCTTTAACAGCCAGGAAAATTGTATGACTAATTTTTTAAACTAGTATTTGACTGTAAAGTTGTAATTAAACTATTTTTTCCCCTTTAGAATTTAGGTCCTTCTGTGTTAGCAGGTGTGGCAGTCATGGTCCTTTTGGTGCCATTAAATGCCGTGATGGCAATGAAGACAAAAACGTATCAGGTAACATATTAAATACCTTTTGTTTGCTTTAAGAAATGTTACTACCCTGTGACCTTTTTAGTTTTCATGCTTGCTGTATTTGCAATACAAGGTGGTTTTCAGAAGAAGCACATGCTGCCTGAAAATTATCTTTTAGATTGGTGACTAGCATGCCTAATGGACTTCCCAAAAAAATACGAACGGGCATTTTACAATCTTGATTTCTAGGATGGAAACATTACCTATAAAACAACATCACATATAAAATGCAATGTTTCAACAGTAGCATAAAATAGAAAGTTATGCAGCTTAGTAAGATGCCTACTAAGATGAAATGCAAGTCGTACCACTTCTGACTTGCTGTCTGAGAACTGACGTCAGAGCACTTACTATTTTTGTGTGAAATATTTGTTTCTAGCATGGTACTCCTAGTAACAATTTTTTTCCTTGGTCACAGTTTGGGTCGTAAGTTTTGTTTTATTTTTTCTCCATAGATGTCTTCCATTTTTACTCTTCATAGTTCCTTTATTTCTAAAGATACACATATAAATCCAGAATGTAATTCCTTTATTGATTTTAAACACACTTTTATGAAGGAAAAAAAAATTACACATGATAAATTTTAGTATCTGGAGTCTGATACAGATGCATGTGTCACTGATTGGTGACACTATTATTAGCTGCTAAGTGAGAATTGTAAAATTATCTTGATTTAATTGTATATGCTGATTTTAAAAAAGTATACACTATTTAATACAACCTTTGGATCAAATGTAGAAGTTGCAGAGTAAATTAACTGAATGGACCTTCTGGTTGTTGAAGCTAGATTGCTTTTGAAATCCAAGCTAGATTATTTAGAGCTACATAAAGGGTCTCAACACAACCCTGCAATCTGCTCTGTAGCCTTACCTTTCGGTCTTGTGCTCTCACTATTTAATGGCCTTTTTTCCACGCTTTGTACTGCATCTCAATGATCCTCTTCAAAGGCTTCTTTTATAACTGGAGTAGTTTTGAGAAGATAGGAAGTGAACATAGAATCATAGGGCAAAAGGGCTGAGAGAGAGCTCAAGAGTGATCATCTAGTCAAATTCTTTGCTCGAGGGAGAATTACTCCTGTCTAAACCATTCCAGGTGAATGTAACCATTTCATGATATACTGGGGAGGAGAATGCCCCCAGAAGTCAAATGTCTTCTGCTGAAATTTGAAGGTTTATCACCTTGGTTCTCCATTAGCTCATACCGGGCGCATCCACACCGTAATCACAGGTACTACCTTAATGGACTGTAATCAGCACTACTGTGCATTAGCTACGGTGCACACTTTTTTGGTGACACTAATGCTCAGTAAGCAGCCCAGTTTTTGCATATTTGGCATGGGTTTTTCCCACTGTGCTAATGTGTGCTAGAATTAGTATACTGTGCTTGAAACGTCTCATGTAGATGTGCTCATTTAGTAGTAGCATAAGCAGAACAATGTTGCATTGTGTAGGGTGGCATATGGTAAGGTACAAACTAGCAGTCAAGTTCAGTTACAGTGGTGTTACTTTTTAAAAAAAAATTGCTTTTGGTGTATAACTTTTTGTAGCTGAGAAGAAATTGAGTAGCAGAACTGATAATCAGGTCCTCTGCTAATGGCATGTAGGTTTCTGAATTATTTATGTTTTTGTTTTAATATTCTGATAATTTATTTGTACCTTAGCTTTTCCCCCTGCCAATCTAAAACATTCCTTAATTGGCTGAAATGTCTATCTACTTCTACAATTCTCTGTTAAGGACTTGTTAAGCATTTAAAAAAAATATTATGTGCATTCGTAAATACATCACTTTCTTTGCCCTGATGAGAATTAGGTATGTATTACTGTTGAGAATTAATAATGTTTTTAATTCAAATAATTTATCAATGACCTTAATTTTTGTCATGTTTTTCAGGTAGCCCAAATGAAGAACAAGGATAACCGAATCAAACTGATGAATGAAATTCTCAATGGGATCAAGGTGCTGAAACTTTATGCTTGGGAATTAGCCTTCAAAGAGAAAGTACTGGGGATCAGACAGGAAGAACTGAAAGTACTTAAAAAGTCTGCTTACCTAGGAGCAGTGGGTACATTCACTTGGGTGTGCGCTCCTTTTCTGGTAGGTAAAACAAACGTGAAGCCTTTTTTTGTGGTGCATTTAGAAATCTAATGGAACAGGGGAATGAAGTCTTGCTTTTTTTGCTAGTTGCATTACTACTGGTCTTTCACTCCTAGCAGTAAATTGGTCCTCTAAGCAGAACTTCATGTGCGGTCAGGGACAGATCCAAAAGGGATGCAATGGCATGGCCATACCCTCCCCTTTCTAACCACTTGGCAGGAGCGGCAGCTGGGGAGTTTAAGTCCCTGAAGAAGGTACAGATCCCACCCTCTTCCCTTCATGCTTAGTGGTACACACCTTCTCCTCTCATTTTCCTGTCCCCACCTGCTGTTGCTGCTATCTCTGTGGTTCTGAGCATGAGAGAAACTCCTGTCCTACTCCATTGTGGCTGTGCAGGGTCTGGGCTTAGCTTGGGGCATTGACAGCAGGTGGCCAGGTTCCCCTTCCTGGCCTGGTCCCCACACTGGGTGTTTCCCTGCTAGCCTAGGAGTAGGCATGGGGAAGAACTTGCCTGCCTGCTTGTGGCCACTGCCATTGTCCTGGGCTGAGCCTGGCTCCCATGCAGCCTACTTAGAGTGGGACTGGAGTTCTCCTCACTCTCAGGACTATGGCAGATGTTGGGGGAGCAGGGAGGGAAAGGGGGTGGACTTCTTACCTGCTTTGAGGACTTCAGAAAGTCCCTGATAACTGCACCGTCTGCCTGCCCCATTGAGAGGGAGAGTAGGCTGGGAGCAGGGGATGCAGCCACCCCTGCAGCACTGGTTGCTGCTCCTGCTCCCTCTTTTTGCAAAATCCTTTTCTGTCCACAGCAACATGAACGTTGTAATTTCTCAGTGTCTTTTTGAAAGGAGGATCTTGATACCTTTTGGTTTTCCAGAATGACATTGCTTATAGTAGAATATTTCCCTGTAACACTTCTACTTTTTGTCTGTGTCCTTTCTGGAGAAAACACCTTAGAATTAGTTGTACAACAGATTCACGAGTAAGAGGCCTCAACAAAAAGGAACCTCGTGCACGTCCGTTTAGAACACGTATCAATTCACTTCACAAATACCCCTGACCACACCTTGGATAGGGAAAGATAATTCTGTAATTTGGGATCATTTAAAATTCTACCTCCCATAAATCTACTTCCTTTTCATGTCTAAAGGGGGAAAAAAAAAAAAAAAGAGAAACTGACTTGTTCATTCTTGGCTTAAATTTTAAATTTAAAGAAAAAAGAGAAGAACGAATTGTATTAAAATTGCTTGTGGCTGTATTGGAACAAAAGTTGCTCTTGCCTGTAGAAGCAAATAAAACCATGACTACATTAGGATAAAATATGTACTGTTCTTGTTGAAGGTGTTTAAATGTTCTTTCCACTCACGGATTCCTTCCTTCCAACTGCTATTAGTGTTTACACTGTAGGTGTGATAAAAGGCAGAAGAAGTCGCAGCCTGGGTAGGAAATGTCAGAAGCATTCTTTAGCGACTGCTTGTCTAAAAGAAGGACATGGAAAAGAAAATCCACGTACCATTCCAGAGATGGGCTTTCCTTGTTTTAATTTTACGTAGGGCCCAAGCCTAACAGTTTCTACCCAGCTCTTAAACTTTGGTGTGTAGTGAATGCACAGCAGGCCTGTTCTTGCCGGTCGGGCAAAATTTCCACAGAAGCAGGACTGGTGCTTAAGTGCAAGTGTCCTAATACTTCCTCTTTACCTCACTTTTATCCACTGGGATACTTTTTTGTAAAGGACTATGTAGTAGGTGTTTGACTTGATTTTGTTTCCTTTTCAGCTACACTTTTTTTTTTCCCCCCTCCTTCTCTACCCTGTTGCTCTTGTGGCCAGAGATGTTTTATAACATTGTGTAATATCAGTGTCATAAAATTAATCATTGCCTTGTACCTTTGTGTGCGCCTGTACTTGCTGATAAGATTGAATCTTGGCTGAGCTACCAGTAAATGCTTGCACATTCCTTTAAAGTATTGTTTAGGCCTCTTTCGCTCTCTATGGGAGGGCTCCTCTCACTGTTGATCTGTCTGAGTACAGGACCATGTAAACACACTACTGTACTGTGCACAGTTGTCAGCAGCTGTAAGAGAAACAATATACTCTTTCACAGCAGTCCACTAGACTTACAAAAATACTACTAACTTCTTTCATGTGCAATGCTCAATTTTAAGAGTCTGTTAATTTGTTTTATTAGGCAGATTGTGAGTTAGTCTTTCCTACTAAATGCAGTTTATGCTTGCACTTTTACCTCAAACATCCCACTTGGTACTAAGCATTAATCTTTGGGACTAAAGTGTAATTTGGGCTTGCCTAAAATCGGGTACACTTCAGACCATCAAGCCAACTGTGTCTTGATATACGATTGTTATAACTTTATTATCCCACACTAACATAAGGAATATAGAAGAGGCTATTGGGGCAGGAGTGTCTGGAGCATGAATTGAGACATCTTACAGGCCATCTTAAGAGAAGCCACACCTGGAAAGGGAGAAATGTGTTAGTCTTCTGTGTGTTGTACTGTTTTCTTTGTTGATGTATTTTTCCTGAAATACAATGTGGTTACTGATGGTGCAGTCCAACGCAGGTTTTTTGTTCACTGTGAACAGGGACTTTTCTGAGCACTGTTTGGGCTGCTATAGAGATCTAGTTCATGAAATGGTTACTAGGGGTGTACAAAAGGGGCCATGTTGGATTTGGTCCAAATCAGGGACAGTGATTTGACTCAGTGGTGGATCACTGTCCCGATTTTTGATTCAGTTGAATCCAAAGATTCGATGTTGATTAGGAGAAACAGCGATTCGGCCATAGACACAGCTTTAAATGCTTTTTCTACATGCCTTGAGGTACCAGGTGGCTCGTGAAGGCTGACATGGTGGGGAAGATGGAGCCTCCCACTGGAGCACGGCGGGGAGGGGGGCCCCTGCGTGCTCGGTGCTGGATCTTGAAGTGGATCGGAAGTGCTTTTGGTCCACTTCTGGGTCCGCCACCGAGCGCACTGGGGATCCCCCCGCACGCCTGTGGGATGCTCCATCTGCCCTCAGCTGTTTCCAAGCCGTTTTAGCAGCTCTTTAATAAAGCATGTAGTTGGTCCTTGCGGGACTTGTTCTTACTGTTTTATTGGTCTTAAGAATTAATGCTTATTTGGCTTTCAGCGTATAAATATGGTTCTAGTTATTATACCATATGTTGTCATTGAATTGTGCGATGAAGGGTAGTAAAGAACCTGATTTTTGCCTCTTTGACTTTTAGGTTGCTTTATCCACGTTTGCTGTGTATGTAATGATAGATGAGAACAATGTTTTGGATGCTCAGAAGGCTTTTGTTTCCTTAGCATTATTCAACATCCTCCGGTTCCCACTGAATATTCTTCCAATGGTCATCAGCAGTGTAGTGCAGGTAAGGTCTTAATGTTAGTAATTAAGTGGTTTTGGTTATGTGAAAAGGCCTTTCTAAAGCCTTGGGATGTTTAAGCATTGCAGTTGTTTGGACATTCTAGATGTAAATCGCTGAAGTGCCCCCACCTTAGAAAGTTAAACTTACTGGGTTTTTTTATTTTTCTCCATGTGTTGGGCACGCTAATAGTTTTGGTCTTGTACAGTCACAAACCCTTGCAAAACAAATGTACATCTATCCTGTGCTGGTGATGGGAAGGTGTCGTGCCATCTTGTAATGCTAGGAACAGATACTACTAATACACTTTCTTTAACATCTGTTAAAAAATCAGTGTTGTACATGTGTGAGAGGAGAGAGAAAAAGAGGGGTGTGTATGGGGGTGTGTATGTGTGTGTGTATGTATGTATGTGTGTGTGTGTGTGTATGTATATGTGTGTGTATGTATATATAACATGATTTCTCATGTCTAGGCCAGCGTTTCCTTAAAGCGCCTGCGGGTATTTCTTTCCCATGAAGAGTTGGATCCAGACAGCATAGTCAGAGGTTCCCTCAAAGATGGTAAGTCCCTATTTTGGTACAAGTTAAATTTGCTTCAGTACAGCAGCTTATAGCAGTTTCCAGGATTGTAAATTTAACAAGTTTTAGAGCTCAATTCAGATTGTGGGTAGGTTCTTCAGTACTTCTTGTTGCACTTAAAAAGGGCTTTTAAACCTAGTGCTCTGAGAATTGATGCAACACTCAGCTGATGAATAGCAGAAAGGCTTGTTTTAATAATTACCAACAAGTTCCAAAGCTAAATGACAGAAAAAGACTCTTTCCCAATATAAAATAAGCTATTAGTCATTATTATTGTAGCTGCACAGAGATCTTTACCCAATGCAGGCAGGAAGCGGTTCTTGTACAGGCGTGGATCCTTCACTTTTTGGCTGGGTGGTGCGGGATGGCTTCTTGATCTTCCCTGGACTGTGCACACCTTGCTGGCAGACTTGCTTAGTTTTTATACTGTTTAACTGTATAGCTTCAAAGCATTTTTCAGTGATAGTTGGCCAATTAAAGTCCAAACAAAACAGGGAGGGAAGGATTGTTTATCAGATCATAATTGTTAATTGCCTGGCTCCTGTTTTTGGTTCTGTCTGGGTCTGAAGACTTGTGTGTTCTGTGTTTTTTTTACAGCTCCTGCAATTATATGTTAATCATAGATGATTAGCCTTGAGTGGTCAGACAGGATGTTTAGGTACCCTGCCTTGGGGTATTTGATTATCAGTGGGGCACGTTTGTAGTAGCTTGTATGGGTGATGGTCTTTTTCCCAAACTCCAGACATGCATTAAATGGCTGAGACATTGTAACACCTCAGCCTGTTTGGAGAAATGTTAGCATGTCACGTACGGGATGCATGTGCACAATGCACCTTCTACAGGTTTCCTTTGAGATGCATATTTAGCCATTTGTTTTCTTTAGCTGCCAGGTCAATTGAAATGCATATGTAGTTACCTTGACTTCACTGGCTCAGCCTTTCCTTTGGCTCTTAGCTTGGAAATACACATGTGATGAGTGTGTCAGGACTCTGCCAGTACTTTTAACCATCACTTCTCAGGTGTGGTAGAAAGTTGAGGACTCTTGTTATGACTGTTATTATCTTATGGCATGGATCTTGTATTGGCTTTTCTTGTGGCAGTCATTACCACAATCCAGTCTTGCCCTAGCCCTTGTCTTGCATTTTTGTGCAAGAGATGCTGTCCAGGCTTTCTCAGTTTTTGTATGCAGCACATTTTGGATTCTCTGTAAGTAGGGACCTACCTAATTCACAGAGGCTGCCTTTATTTTTGCTGTCCCAGCACGGCATCTGGTGCCACTTCAAGCAGTGTGTCGTAGGGTCTCCCCATGCTTCTGGTTGAGGGGCCCCAGAATTTCCATCCCCTCCTGGGAGATTGATAGATGGAGAGGGACTTCAGGGCCTCTCAGCCAATCAGAGGTGTGGTGGGGGGACTCACTGCACTCTGCCAACCTCCCCACCACCATGCTTCAGGATGCCCGGGCTTCCTACCTCCCCAGCTTTTTTTCCCTCCTCCCCTCCCCTCTCTGTTTTCCAGTTTTCCCAGGGACCAGGCTTTTTCTTGAGGGACCTACCAAATTTGTGGTTTCCGCAAAAATCACCTAATCATGAATTTGATAGGTCTCTGTAAGATGTTCTTGTAACCTATGCAGGTTGATTTAGTTATTTTTATTCTCCATCCCTCCCAGTCAGTAGCGTATTTTTATTTAATGTCAGTAATAGATATTAAACAGCAAGTTTATTTTTAAAATAGCTTAAAAATAAAATTACGCACCTGCTGGAAACTTGTAGACCATTAAATAATTGTCATAGTAGTGAAAATTGGAAGATGGTGATGATAAAGCTTTCAGAAGGTATCTACATGTCAGTGCTCTGTCCCAAGGGAGGATGTCTTTCCAGCACTAAACTGACCAGCAGTCTTAGATTGGGGCAGGCAAAGTCTGGCCTCAGGCTGGATTGAGCCCACAGTGGACTCGGTTTCCCAGCAGCCCCTGCCCATGTCACTATGGCTGGTTTTTATGGAGCTGTGACAGTGCAGGGCTGGGGTTTCCCTGGAGGCTGGCCTCAGCAACACTGCTGGGATGCATGGTTGGATGGGGAGCTGCTCCAGGGTTGGGATCTTACATTGATGACGGTGTGGTCCAGAGCTGGGGCAGAGCTGTAATCTGTTGCCTGCATGCCTCAGGCAGGGTTGTGCTGAGACTAGGGGTGCACCAATACAGAATTTTGGGCTGATACAGATAGCCGATTTTTAGGAGGTATATCAGCTGATACTGACTGATCTGATTTCCGATACTCGGCTCTTCAGCTTGAAGAGATGCATTCAGCTTGTAAGTGTGGTGGGGGGGGAGGGCGCAGATCAAGGCCCTTGCAGTGAGGGAGGGAATGGGGTGGGGAGGGGCGCAGGACAAAGCCACAAGCGGCTTGTCCAGGGAGTGGGGGGGGGGCGTGTACCCACCGGATTTGTGACATGGTGTGGGCTACAGCTGCGGGCTGGGGCCAGGGTGGGCGCGGGATGGAGGCATAGCTCCTAGGCAGGGTGTGGGAAGGGAGGAGGAGCTGGCTCCTGCTGCTGTGCATGGCTCGTCCAGAAAGAGCCTCCCCCCCTGCCACCTCCCCGTCCCTTCCCGGACAAATGGTGGGAGCCACCAGGCTAGCACCAGAAGAGCTGCACGCAGTGATGGGAGCCGCATCTGTCCCACGCCTGCACCGGCCCTGGACCATGCTGTCACCCCTGCAGGATCCCAGCCCCGGAGCAACTCCCCGCCCAGTTGCGCACCCTGCCAGTACTGCTGGGGCTCGTCTCCATGGAAACCTGGGCACTGCGCTGTCATGGCACCACTGGTACTGGGGTCTCCATGGAAACTGGCCACAAGGACACAAGCAGGGGCTGCTGGGATGTGGAGTCTGGCTACCAGCCAGATCCACCATTTTCCCCACCCTGTCTTAAATGATTCTGCTGGCAGTTAGATATGTGGAGTGTCATTTGTGTACAGGACCTAGTACAACTATTAATGTTTAATAACGTACCTGAGCATTTGTCTCTCCTGCAGTGGTTTGTGGAAACTTAATGCCCGTGATGAGAAATTTTGCTGTTCTTGTAGCTAGTTTTAATCGCAGATGATTCCCTTCCTTTTTTTTTTTTTTTTTTAACTAGAAGATGATAAAATGTTTCTCTCTGTCATGCATTAAGAAAGGTTCTGCATTAACTACATTCACTTGGTTTTCCTATAACAAATTTCTTGCCATGACCTTTTATTTCATGCCTTGTTCCATCCACATGGCTTCTTTTTGGCCGGTAATTATTGATAAGCTTATCAGTCAAATATGTTCCATAGGTTTTAGATGAATTCTTTTACATGACTGGTATTAAACATTAATCTAAACCAGGGCCCCACTGCCCACAGGGGACTGCAGACCTCTCCATAGGCTAGGAAACGTGGTGGCAGGGGAGCAGTGGCCATTGATATGCCATGCACCTGCCAAAGTTTCTAAGCCCTGCATGATCAGGTCAGGACCGGGCCATGCCCTGTTCCCCCTGTACCACTGTGTTGGGGCTGGGCTTGCTCCCACTGCCCTTCCATGTGACTGGATTAGGCTCCAGTGTGTCTGCGCTGTGGCTTGGATCAGGATTATCAACAAAAAGGTTGAGCACCACTAATATAAACTAACAGTTAGTCATGGCAGCATGTCTTTATTTACTGTACTGTGACCACTGTATATGAAGGTATGTCTTTTTAAGTCTGGAAAATACATGTACAGTGTGGCATTTGGGGGGAACAGCCCCCATTTTCAACTTGTGATCAGAATTTCTTTCTTCACAAGTTAAATTCTTTTTTCTAAATGTCAGTTTTTGTTAACTTTTATAATGTGAAATTTTCAACTGAATGCTTCCTTTGAATCTTAAGTCAGAATGAAATCCAGCATTGTCTACTGGATTTTATTTGGGCCGTGCTGTGTTTAAAAACAGTAGAAAGTAGTAGTTAGACAAGCAAGCATATTAGTAACCTATTATATAGATACTGAATCTGGTCAGTTGCATATGAAGGTAATATTTTCTCTTGTTATGCTTGTGTTTTGTGGTAATCGGAGAACATCGGTCAAAGCAGAACAAGAATGTGTCAAGCAATTGGCTGCTGGAGTTCAGCTACTAAAATTAGCCTTGTACCTGCACATCTGTGCATGCTGTGATTTACTTGTCATGGCACAATCCAGTGTATATCATATAACTGGTTCGGGTGTCTTTTGTTTGTTTTAATTGGCTAGCATCTAAACATGTCTTTTTTCATTATTTACTAGCTGATGGAAGCATAATTGTAAAGAATGCATCATTTAGTTGGTCCAGAAATGATCCTCCATCACTGAACAGGTAAGTCATGGACAATATTTGCTCTAAATTGGGATGGGAAAAATATGGCCTGGCAGGCACTTTCATCTGGCCCACAGTGCCCACCAAGTAATTGTACCCTGCCTAGCCCTTCCACCCATGAGGGTGGGAATGAGGCATCCACTATGCACACTCCTGCCAGCATACACTATTGTGCCTCACTCCCACCCTTGTGGGTGGAAGGGCCTGGCCCTGCCAGCCAACAGCTTCCAGGTAGGGCTGCTTCTGTTACTGCTGCAGCCGCTGGGGGACCTGCTCAGTCTCCCCGGCATCCTGCTTGCCCACACCCCCATCCTCACCCCACAAACATCCTCCCTTCCCTCCCCCCCACACCCTCTCAACATACCCTATCACTCCTCACACACAGCCACACTCCCTCCCACACCCCTCATTCCACCATACACACCCAACCCACCCTCCACATCCCTCCCTAACATAATAAACAAGACTAAGACTTTATTTTTGAGTTATTACATGATCACCTCTATATACACTATGCTATTGGTTCCCAACCTCAGGGCGCAACCCAAATTAGGGATGCAGGACATCCTTAGTAGGGTCATGAAGGGCCCACATGCAGACTTGTGTGCGGCCCGGGAGAGGTGGGTGGGCGGGTGGGGCAGGGCCACCATGCACAAAGGGAGCAAAGGTGGCTCCCCCACCCCTGTCCCCAGGCTGCCAACACACCCTATTCCCAGCAGGCCCTGTGCGCTGTGTCAGGAGGTCCTGTTGGTGGTCAATTTAGGGTTGCAGCAAAAAAAAAGTTGGGAACCACTGCACTATGCAAACACAAACCATGACGCATTCATAGATTCATTGATTGTTAGGGTCTAGAAGAGGACTTGCAGATCATCAGGTCCAGCCTGCCTGCTCTAGGCAGGAAGACAACTGAGGTCAAGTGACCCCAGCAGGGTGATTGTCCAAAATATTTTTTTGTAATAAAATTAAAATATGTTATAGTAGGTCTTTGACTTTCAGTGTAAGATTTTTTTTCTGGTTCTAAGTTGCCTTCTACCAGTCCATAGGAGTATTTCCAGGGGGCAAGGGGAGGGACTTGTGGTAGTAAAGATCAGGGGTTAGGGGTGGTTTGCGTCATGAGCAGGTCCAAGAAGGTGATCCTTCCCCTCTATGTGACATTGGTCAGATTTGCAGTTGAAGTACTGCATCCAGTTCTGGTTGCCGCACTTTAGGAGAGATGTGGCCAGCATCGAGAGGGTCCAGAGGAGGGTCGCTTGCATGATCCGGGGACAGTGGGGCAGGCCCTACGAGGAGAGGCTACAGGACATGAACCTGTTCAGCCTTCACACGAGAAGGCTGAGGGGGGACTGGTGGCTGTCTATAAACTTACTAGGGGGGGACCAGCAGGGAATGGGAGAAACCCTGTTCCCCTGAGCACCTCCCGAGTAACAAGGAATAACGGCCATAAGTTGTTTGAGAGTAGATTCAGACTAGACATCTGAAGGCACTACTTCACAGTCAGGGCAGCTAGGATCTGGAGCCAACTTCCAAGGAAAGTGGTGCTGGCTCCTACCTTGGGGGCTCTTTAAGAGGAGGCTTGATAATTACCTAGCTGGGGTCATATGAGCCCAGTATTCACCCGTGCCCAGGGCAGGGGTTGGATTTGATGATCTACCCTTCCAACCCTACATCTGTGAATCTGCTTCTCCCTGCCCCCTCTCAATGTTCTGTGCTCCTTTGTTAAACTTAAATGATTTAAGTGTGCTGGGACAAGGGTGCAGTCTGTAAAATGTACACACCTGTTAATGAGGGAAAGCTGTTGAGGACATGAGGAAAAGTAGAGACCGCTGATGGGTGGAACTCTATTTTTGATGGGTGGAACTCTGTGCAAGTGAAGCAAAGGACTTTCTGCATATTAAACTTTACACTTCCAGATTAATATCATTGTTACTTGCTGTAGTTTAGTAGTTAGTGTAAACATCCATTATAACTAGTGACAGTCTTGCTGAACTATGTGCCATCTATTTCAGCATTGATTTCACCATACCCGACGGCTCCCTGGTTGCTGTTGTTGGCCAGGTCGGCTGTGGAAAATCTTCTTTGCTATCTGCACTGCTAGGAGAGATGGAAAAAATAGAAGGTTATGTGGCTGTCAAGGTATGCCATATCTGGATAATGGTTCAGCTGTATGTGGCTGGTACTTAAAGAAATGCAGCATCTTCAGTAGTACAAAGAGAAAAACAAGCTCTCAAATGGAAAAAAAAATTGGGGCAAAGGTTATAATTTTAGAAAGCAACTTCAAAAAAAAAAAAAAAGTGGCTTTTCACTGCTGAGTGACTTGGACTTTTATATCAGGAAGTTAATTTAGGAGCTTTTCTCTAATTTTTCTCTGATTTCCCCCCACCCCTTAGTTATAAACTTAATATTAACTAATCAAAACAATCCAGCTTTTTCTGTTAATGATATGTGAATGAAAAATCACTTCCCTCCTAAATGAATAGGGTTTCTGTAATGATGATTTACCAACTCTTGTTCATTCAGTATTTTGAAAAAGATCCTAATTATAACAAGAGTCAAATTACTAGTGTGCAAGAAACTGCTTTTTACTGTTCTTATTTTTCCTTGAAGTGTGATGAGAACTGTTTTCCCCTTAATATTTTATAGAGACCTTTCAGCAGTGACAGATGCATTTCTGTATTCTTGCAGTCAAGATTAGATTAACGTGGTATGCAAAACATAAATCATAAAATTATATGCGACGTAAAAAACAACAGAGTTGGAATGTTTGTTGGGACTCGGTAGTCATACAGAGCATGTATGTTTTGCATGGGCACTTCAATAAGGTGTATATTTTAAAATCTTTCCTCCCAGAATGTCTTCGTAACATTCCTGACTTTTATCAGCCCAAAAAGACTCCGAAGTCGAGCCTTTTTAGTTGTGATTTATGGGAAACATCTTTGATCAGGAAAGCAGTTAATTTGCACAAATTCTCAGATTGTCTTTCCCAAATCTGTACAATGCACATAATGCCTGTCACAAAGGTGCTGAGTATGGATTTATTGCATGGTGCTTTGAGTACGAGCATGAGATAGTGTTTATTTAAATTTTGAAGTAGTTGATAGTTGATTTCTGTTTCTCTTACAGGGCTCAATAGCCTATGTTCCTCAACAAGCCTGGATACAGAATGCAACTCTGAAGGGCAACATTATCTTTGGCAGGGAGACAAAGGAAAGCCACTATAAACGTGTGGTTGAGGCTTGTGCACTTCTCCCTGACATAGAGATCCTTCCTACAGGAGACAGAACAGAAATAGGAGAAAAGGTATTCAGGTGCTCCACTGTATTCAGGGAGATGCAGTCACTGTAGTTAAGGTTGCATAATTCCATTTTGACCTCATTTACTGTAGTGCATTATTTAGGATTTTGGGGGGCAGAAAATCTAGGCAAGGTTTCTACCTCAAAATGAGCTTTGGCAACTTTGAGCAAAACCAGTTGTCCTTGCAGAGCAGCAGGAAAAGAAACAGCTATCATTGTGATGTGCCTGTTGCACAGTTCAGTTTAAACTGGGTTTGATTTTTGGAGCACTGATTCTTGGCTACACTTGCAAGTTGATTGATGTACCAACACCTGTTTTTTTTCATCCGGATTGAGGCTGTGACCAGTTTGTAAGGTCTGATAAGTTGTGGATTTGCGAAGGCAGTCAACTTAGTACTGAGTTGGGCAGACAACTGCTAGCACCTGCTTCACTAATCCGCAGAAGCCTCCAAAATCCCCACCAGTCTACCACTTGGGTTCCCATCCAAATCCAGTCCTCCCTCATTTAAAGGACTGGCAATGACAACTCTGTGAAAGCAAGTGGTTTAGCAATGGCAAGAAAATGGTAGTTAGCAGTGTTAGTCTGAGGTCAAGTAGAAGGCAGGGTAGATATGCACCTTAGAGTAACCAAATATGTCTTTGGGTGTGTCTACATAAGCCCAAGCTTTTGTGAGTTGAAGCTCGCATCATAGAATGCTGTGAAATGAGTTAGTCATCTGCCATACCTACACCTTTAAAAGCAGTCAAGGAATGGCCTCTGCAGGCTTTGAGATGCTCAGCAGAGGTGTATGCGGTAGTTGCACCCTACCAGTGCTGCCATCTGGAAAAGCAGCATGAGGTTCACATTTCTGGTGTATTCTAGACCATGTAGTTCCAGTTTACAGCATGTATATAAGCTCTTGCTAATTTTGCAAGCCAACAGGACCAGACTGCCAGACCACAGGAAAGGAGGGGGTTTTCACTGGAGTTCTGTACTTGGTATAACTCCTTTGCATAGCTTAACTACAAAATCAGGCTGATTAACTTCTGTGATATGAAAAATAAGAATTTCAGTGTACCATTTGTAATTTGCATGCAATGGCTCCTGTAGAGTCTCAGTTTTTCTCTTTTCACAAACTATAACAGATGAAATGTACTTCAAGTTGATATTTGACTGTGAAAACTCTAGTGCTGAATTTTTCTCTTCATTCCACTCCAGGGGGTGAATCTATCTGGAGGACAGAAGCAGAGAGTCAGCCTTGCTCGGGCTGTTTACTGTAATGCAGATGTATATTTATTTGATGATCCTTTGTCTGCTGTTGATGCCCATGTTGGGAAACACATTTTTGAAAACGTTATTGGACCAAAGGGAATCCTGAAAAACAAAGTATGTACTGATGGCATTTGTCTGTGAAATGATGCTGCCTGTGATCTGAGCTTGGCTCCAAGAACTAGAAACACTTCTGGGCTCTGACTGCAATTTATTTCTTGGCCCTGGTCCAATTTGCACATGTGTGGAAACTCTGGACTTAAAGTACTTTCATTTTACAAACAGATAACATTATCTTGCAGTGGACTTGTGAGGACTTGATATTTATAAAGTTCTTTAAGCTCCTCTGATGAAAGATAACACTTTGCACAGAAACCATTTTATGTTTTAAAGCTTCCAGAGCCATAGATTGTTCATCAAATGGATACAATGAACAATTAAAGGGTGAGAACACTTATCTAAAAAGAAATACTATATATGTGTTCATTATGCACACATAATTGAAATCTGATTCATACCAACGAGAACAAGTATTTATTTATTTGTTGTTTAGAGATGTTTATACTTGAAAATATTGTTTTTCTTTTTTACATCTAGACTCGGGTATTAGTAACCCATGGGGTCAATTATCTGCCCCAGATGGATACAATTATAGTGATGGTTGATGGTGAAATATCTGAAATGGGCTCTTACCAGGAGCTGCTGAAGCAGGATGGGGCCTTTGCGGAGTTTCTTCGCACATATGCTAGTGCCGAACAGAATGTGGAGAATGCAGGTAAGCTTAGCAAGCAACTCAGAGCTAATTTCATAAAATACAGGTTTTGTGTTAACATGTTCCCTTGGCACCTTTTCTTTCCTGTTGTAGGCCAGTGGGTTCAGTCAGTACTGATGAAACCAGATTGGCTGGCAGAACTCAACCAGAAATCCAGGAAAATAAAACACAGGCTTTACCTAATAATTCAGCATAACAATAAATTCTTTTGTCCTGTAGAATAATCCTCCTCTGGAAGCCTTCTCTTTTTTTTTTAAGGTCCTTTAACATAGCTCTTGAGGTCAGGCAGCCTCAGCATGTATTTGTAGGCTTTCTTTCATCTCTGATTTCTTGGAATCTATCAGAAAAATGGTGCCTTAAACTGGAGGGCAAAAAGGGTCTTGGTTTTTCTTCCAGTCCTTGTTCTTTTAGTATAGCTGCAGAGCTGCCTCTGGCACACAGGCAAGGTGCAATACTACATCATGAAATAACAACTTACGTCCAATCTGTTTTTTTAAATGGTCTGCTCAAATCACTTTGGCACTTTTCCCTGCACTAATGCTCAGGTATGAGACGTTTTGTTGGATTAGCTGGAATTAAGTTGCTGATTTTATTCTATCTATTTGTGCTTAAAGGGTTTTGTGTGGGGTTTTTTTTTTTTTTTGGTTTGTAGGCTGCAGGTTTTGTTGGCCAAGGAATAGACTGCTACTGACTAACATCTGTTGGTGAGAGGATTACAGGGCTGGAACTCCCCATCCTGCCAGTTGTTTCATCCCAAGTGCAGGAGCTTGCACTTGTCTTTACTGAATTATATTCAGTATAGCGTTGGATCATTTCTGCAGTTCATCAAAGTCTTTCTGAATTCTGTTCCTACACTCAGCTTGGCATTTAAGTGTGCATTTAATCCCATCTTCAAAATCATTAATGATGATGCTAAACTGTACTGGACCCAGGATAGATCCCTGGGAAACCCCATTTGATACCTCTTTCTAGTTGGACTTTGATCCATTGGTAATTGCTTTTTGAGCATGATGGTTCAGCCATTTTACAGTATTTTCATTTTGACTCTATTTCATTTACTAACTAATAAAAATGTGAGGCCAAGAGTCTTGCTGAAATTGAGGAATATCACATCCACCACTTTTCCCTTCTCTTTCTCCTCCCCCCACCCAATATCCACAGTATCCATCACCTTGTCATAGAAGTCAGCTGGGTTGGTTGGAGGTACAGACCAATACTGTATGGGTTAGTCTCCAAAATAGCCATTGTATTGGCAGATTCCATTAGGAAGCTTGCATTTTCATAAAGTTTTTTTGATTTTTGGATCATATTAAAAAAATCAGTCAGACTACTTGCCTTGACCAAGCCAGCATCTTCAAGGCTTTTCCTTGTGTATTCCTCTGTGTTGAACTGGTACTTCCCTGATGTAATAACAGTATTCGTAAAGAGAGAATGCTAACTAGTCATGATATTGGTGGGCTATGAAAAAAAACAAGTCTGGTGAGGTAAGGTAATCCCTTTTTGGACTAGTGTGTATAGTTTGGTGAGATGGGAGACAAGCTTTTGGTCTTACCTCCCATCACGAATCTTGCTTCTGACACTATGTCATTGGAAATCTGTATGGAGCTTAAGAAGACCGTGGTGTTCCTTGCCTCATAATGGGCCAGACTGGGTTGTTTTCAAGGGATCAAGGAATGCTGGTTGACATATTTTTAGGACTAAGCTACTGGTAATCCAGCTGGTCTGGGGTAAGTAGTCATCTGACTCTTGTCTAGAATCCATCTTTGTCTTTTTCTCCAGCAAGTTGGAAATTTGCTTCCCTCCCCACAGAATCCAATGTTACAGGAATAACATTTATGGGGTGTGAAGGTACACAACACCTTCCAGACCTTTCATGGTATGTTGTAGACCGAGCAAATTAGGCTTGGCCTATCTAGAGAGGACACTAGAACCATCTGATAAAGATGACATTGGCAACACCTGCCAATAGTAGGACTCACTTAAGAGAGGCTAGCCCTGCACAACTATTTTAACCTGAAGGTATCTTTCTGAATTTCTCATAAAAAGATGTGTATAGCTCTAAGCTTATTAGTATTTTCAGAAAGCTTTCTTAGTAAGTCTTCCTAGCAAGTTATCAGTTATGAAATAACTACTTACAACTCTGCTACTCTTAATACCTGGCTAAAAGGCAAGGGGAGAAGATGTGCCGTTCCCTCTTTTATTTGAGCTTAGTTTTTGTTTCCAAACTTACCACCTTTTCTTTGCAACCCTAAGCATGTGGATATGTAGGCAGGAGAAGAGAATTAAGGTTCAAGTTGCTTGTTTAGAAGCTTTTTGTACATGCAGATGATGGGAAATAGTTGACTGGAATAGAAAAGGCTTGAAATGTTCTTGGAAAAAAGTTAATGATTTATATTTTAGGTTCAGAGAATTCATTAGAGTGGACCATTCATTCCCTAGTCGCAGGTATTTTTTTTGAAGCAGTCTGTCTTGGGTTAGGGTCATAGACATTGCTGCTTGCTTATTTTCTGGGTTGCATTGTTGTCAGCAGTAACGTTTTACTGCACAAAAGTGTTTGTAAACTGCTTGCTTCATAACAGAAAGGAATTGCATGCTCATGAGTTTGCATTAAAATTGTCATTTCAGCAGTTGGCTCTGATTAGTCTGTTTCACAGTGAAAAAGATGATGTTTTTAAGCTTGCTCAAAGTAGAGTGTGTGTGTGTGTGCGTGTGCGTGCATGCACATGTTGTACCTGATTTTGAGGGGAAAATACTCTTTGTTGATAGTCATTTTAACTTTTTGATAGGTTACAAAAACAAAGTCAATAGGGAAGGTCTTAGTGACCATCTCATTGACAAGTTAAAAGTGGTCTATCTTTAGCAAGAACAAGAAACATGAAACCTTTTGGAAAGATAAACATTCAAGGCCTGATCTTGAAAATGCTTGAAAGTGTGTAATCGCACAGAACTAAATGAGGCAGCTCAGATGAATGACTCTTTGCAGCTTCCATACCTTTGTGATTCCACTGTTCTCTTTGTCTAGTGCCTATTTTGCATGATGAGTCTAAGGAATTCCAGACAATAATGCCAGTGGTGACTAAGACATGAAATATGGGCAGTTGTTGGAATTTGTTCATTCCTTAATGGGTTGTACCAGCGTTTTTATGATGCTGGGAACTTTCTTTTTCTCAAGTAGTAACTACAGTGCATATACCACAGAACTTTGTAAGTCAAGGATGAATCAAACTTTGAAGAGCCATTTGGGAATTTGGTGTCCTTTTAAGGTAAAATTAGGGGTTGAATTGAATTCAGGGATCTCAGATGAAAGGCAATTTAATTGCTTAAAGACATGCTTGCTTATGGAAAGCTGTCAAGTTAAAGTTTGCCCCCTCTTAAGCTAGGATTAGACATTGCAGTTGTCTTGGGACAAATTGTGTCTGTGTTTGTCTCAGAACAGAAGAGAGCCGGGATTGGCACGTACACATCTCCCTTCCAGTCGGGGTGTAGTGAGCAGCTGACTGCACTGCTGCTTTTCTGCCACTGATTCAATGATGCAGTCCTCGGACAGCATTCAGATATGCATTGCAGTGTCCCAGAACAAACTGTTTGTACCTATTCCTGAACCTTTTTTTCAGGTTTGTCCCTAGACCAGACATGGATGTCTGAATGATCACACTTTGTCTTAGGATAAAATGTTTTTTTCTGGGACAAATGTTGCGTTTGTTTGAAGCCTTAGTTTCAGATGATTAAACTAAGAATGTTACAACTGGGGCTTTACGCAGGTTGGCTGCCTTGTTTGGTTTTCACTCTGCCGAAGCCACACTGACACCGCCATGGTAGGGTACCTTGGTGTTTACCTTGTAAAATACAGTAACAAATGTATTTTTTGGATTCAGAGTAGCAGTGCTGTAGCCCTGATAGTCTAGGGAACATGCAAGAAGCAAGATTTATTCCGTAATAGCTTCTACAGTATATGGTATTTAGTTTAAGCTCTGTCTTACTTTTCCAGACCCGAGAGAGGGCTTTGGAGCCTGAACATCTTTCTTTCTCAGATATATAGTTGGTCCAATAATATGTTACCAAATAAATCTTGCTTCTCTTTAAATTCAGACACTGGAAGAACTTTTTCACTATAACAATGTTTGATTTTTCTAAGTGATGTAAACTATTTATGGCTCTGGTTAGCTCAAAAAACATGTGCGCAAAATTCCTTTTGCGTTTCCCTGGACAACTCTGGACATGTAAGAACATTAACAGTCCATCCTAAAAGAAGACATTTCTTTGTCCCTAAAGCCATATAATGTGCGTGGGGGAAGTGGTGAAATACAAACTTAGTAGGGTCCGATAGCCATTGGTAGAAGGTTTGAATGTAATGCATGTGGTTGATCTTTGCTGGGAATATCACCTCCAAATACATGTTTTTGTTTGTTTGTTTGTTGGTTTGCTTGGAGTGATCTAGCCTGCTTGTACTCATCAGCTCTTCCTAATATTTTAGGATTAACGTAGGTAACAACTATAGTGATGTGTAACAGCTTCTGTTTTTTTTGGTGGATGTTAAAACTGTAGAAAGGCTTTTTTAGATACTGTACTCGGATTAGCTATCTCTTTCTCTCTCTCTTTGCTTTTTGAAGTTAAAGCCAGCATTCTCAAAATTACTCTGAACCTGCTTTTTACCAGTACACCCCCCCACCCCTCCTTTGTCCCCCAGAATAGCTTTTTCTAAGTTTCTGGGTTATTGTAAAATGAGCATAAAGAATTAATGAATAGCCAGGCCAGATGAATTTTTGAAAAGTAGAAAATGCATGGAGTGTGTGGTGGTCTAGATTGGCCAAAGCATGGACTGTATTCTGATGCTGATGTGTACTTTAGTGTCCTATATTTCCTTATAACTGTGTCTCGGATTACTGTGTTACAGTAGGTCTACATTTTGATTGGAAAGCCACTGTTGCTTTCTATTTTGTGTTTTGTTCAGTGTACCTTTTAGATTCAAAGTAACACTAAGACAGTATGCTTGCTAATCTCTGGGTTACCAGGTAAATACTATAGTGTATTTAAGTATGTCAGCAGCCATGAAATATTTAACATTCATTTCTGCTGGTGGGCATTGCTCAACAATCTGTCTGGGAGAGGGAGCATACAGCTGTTTAGCTGCAGCTGCCTGGTTTCCCCACCTTCCTCAGACTGGAGTGATCCTGATCTGTGGAAGGCCTGGGGAGCAGTGCCTGCTCCACTTCTGGTTGCCAGGGAGAGTAGGGCAGCAGGGAAGAACTGCCCCCCCCCCACGCCTTCCCCAGCTTGGGGTCTGGGGAAGAGACGGAGAGTAGCCTCCTCCATGCTGCTCCTGGTCTCTGGGAACAGAACAGAAGGAATACAGCCCCTAGCCCCTTTGCCAAGCCAGGCAGTGCCCAGCTGGGGGAAGAGGCAGAGTAGTAGCAGTTACTGTCCTCCCTAGAATAGCTGCTATTTCTCCCTGCCTTTTCCCCAAACTGGCCACTTCCTGGCTTAGGGAAGGGGCTGGGGGCTTTGCCCTGCTGCATCCTTCCCCTCCTGGACCAATGGGGCAGGGAAAAGCAGAGTAAAGACCACCTCCCTCCTCTCCTGTTCCCCAAACCAAGGATCCCAGTCTGGGCAACTAGCTGCTCTTCCACTGTACTCCTGGTCTCAGGGAGCAGTGGGGAGCTCCCAGCATGCTTCTCATTCTGAGGTCTCCAGTGTGAGAAGGGAGCAGGGGGCTTGCAGCACTTTTGCCTTCACTCAGCTCCTGGGCAGCTGGTCAGCCCCCTATGTGCTGTTCACACTGGAGTCCTCCAAGTGTGAGGAGCTAACAGGGGGTAGCTGGTAGCTGATTCTCCTGTTCCCTCCTACTTCAGAGGAGGGGCAGGAGCAGCTGCCCCCCACGCCTCTTCCAGACCAATGTGACTGACCTGAGGCAGGCAGGGAACCTTTTTCCCCTGCTTCTTGGAAAGAGTTAAGCCTGGAAAAAAGTGTACAGATGTTCATTCTCCCTAGAGAAATTTTCCTGGGGCTAACTTCTCTCTCGTAGGGGTCGGCATATTTTTCTCCTGGAACCGCCATTTTTGGTTTGGGAGAAAAGAGCACGAGTGAATGTCTGTATCCTTTTGGTTTCTAGTGGGAGAACAGTGACTCTTCCAGTAGAAACTAAATGTCTACATCTGCCCAGTGTGTTCTCTCTGTTTGGATGTGCTATTGGTGTGCAGATATGAGTTTTTAATTTAGACCTCTCTCATTTTTGCCAACTTTGTTTTTAACTTTTCTTACAGATGCAAAGAGTCCAACTGTGAAGGAAGGAAAGCGAATGGAAAATGGAGTTCTTGTAAATGAAGCCTCAGGAAAACAGATCAATAGGTTTGAAGATTTTTTGATGGATGGGGAGTAGGAGGCTCCATCCTGTCCGTACATCACAGGGTTTTCAGAATATAAAAAGTTTAAATTTTTCTTTTAGACTTGTGTTTTGGTAAGGAGAGTAGTGCCTGTGGGAGGGAGAAATACATAGTGCATATTTTCAATAATAGAATTTTCTAGTGGGACACTTCTTTCTGTTTAATTCTACATGCAGAGCTAAGACTGTGGATCAGACAAGTCTTTTTTTTTTTTCTAGTTGATGTACAAAACAGCTTGAATCCCAAACCCAGAGAATGCAGTCTTGCTGCTCTTACTGACAATGAGTTGTGGTTTTTTTTTTGTTTTTGTTTTTTTTTGTGGAAAAGGCCCTTTTTAAAATTTCATTTGAATCAAACAAAGACTTGGAAAAATAACATCTCTCACATTCATGCCTCCAAAAAGAGCATTTAGGACTGCTAACACCATGAAGTGTCCATTGTGTTTAAACAAGTTCATGCCACGAATGTTTTATAGCCTTTTGTAAATCTCACCTTACTGTGCTACAGACTTCTCCATTTTGTGGGCTGCATATAATGCGAGAGGCTCCTTACCAGAGTACCTGTTAGTTGATCATTATAAAGGATAGACATTATCGAGATGACTGGTTCTTAATATAAATTCTAAGGTGTGTTCAAGAACGTGGAAGAGGTGGGGTGTTAACTTTCCACTTCCAGTGACTGAAATGATTTCTTTCTGAATCCCAGAATCTGCAAAATATAATGGCAGGATCCAGAAAGGTCGATGTTCGTTGTTCTTCATTAAGTTTGATGGAGCGAACAAAACTCTCTGGTGTGTTAGTCTGTTCTCTCATGGCAGTTCTGAAGCTCTTATTTTCTACTACAAAAGAGTTGTGCCTAGGGACAGACTCTGAAGCGTGGAGGTTGGGGCCACAATGCTGAATATCCGTGTGTACTCCCTCGATAAGGGAATGCCTGCCTGATTTACCCTGAAGCAGAATAAGCTGGTATCTAGACTTGTAGGTCCAGCCCACTGGAGTCTAGTTGCCTGTGAAGCAACTGGTCCCTTTGTATCATTAAACAAAAGTATTTGTTTTTCAAACAGACAGCTCAGTAACTCATCTACATACAGTGGAGAAACAGGGAAATCTTTGCAGCAGAATAGTACAACAGAGCTCCAGAAGGCAGCAGAAGACAAAAATGCTTGGAAACTAACAGAGGCTGATGCAGTAAAAACTGGAAGGGTGAGAATGAACCTCTTCCTCTTTTTGTACCCTGTCCACAAATGTAACTTATCAAAAATCCCTGCAACTTGGCTAAAACAGCATTGAAGTGGAAGGAGGAGGAGCATGCAACAGATGTGAAGGAGGGACTAGGCATGGTTTAGGAGCTTGTTTGTAACTGTTTCAGTGCACCCTGCATTCAGCTGAACTTCGGAGTTGTTTGTAGGCTGGGAAAGCGTCAAAATGAAATCAGTTTCATGCACATTTATGTGCCTTTTTAAAAAAAACTCTTCAGTGATGGTTCCAAAGTTGACATGAAAGTTTGAGCTGCTAATTTTAACTTGTAAAGAAGCTGCAAGGTTGTGGCAAGGTTGCGACACATTTAGTGATCCAGTCTATTTAGAGAGGCTGAAATTGAAACAGATTACAACCAAGTTTCCATGAAAAATGCAGGTCCTGAAGCCTACTACAGCTTTTCTTTTTTCTCATGAGATTTGAATGCATCTTAAGAGATGATGGCAGTTTTGATGCTGTGTAAATGCCAGCTACTTCACTTCATTTGAATCTTTAAGTTATCAAATCCATTTAGAGGGAGCCCTGTTCTTATGCACTGATTATTAGTTTTGGCTCCCTGATTTCCTTTTGTCACAGTATTCCTACTCCACGTGAATTATATCCTATTATTAAAGGGTGGGCTAATCTTGTGGTTAAGGCACAGGAGCAGATATTGTAACTCCTGAGTTCTGTCCTTGGCTCTACATAGGTCTCCGGAGTCACCTTGATAAGTCGCTTTCTCTTTTTTCACTCTTACCACCTGTAAGAGGGGCAGTGTTTGCCTATGTCATGCAGCAGTTGAGTGTTTAATTGTTGCAGAGCATTTGGTTCAGAGGTGGCACCAGCGGTGGTATGAGGCACTTTTTTTTTTTTTTTGTTCTGGATCGTGGCTATTAGACATTTAAGAACAAAACAAAACTGGCATGTTGACTTTACAATCCCGTGGGTAATTGCTAAATGTAAAGGAATCATCAGTACTTAAACTTTAAGTGATCTTTTCCCCTCTCCCCTTCTTGTCTCTAGGTAAAGGCAGCAGTGTACTGGGAATACATGAAGGCAATTGGACTTTTAATCTCTTTCCTGAGCATCTTTCTTTTTATATGTAACCATATAGCCTCCCTGGCCTCCAACTACTGGCTAAGTTTATGGACTGATGATCCTGTTATCAATGGAACTCAGCAGCGCACACACCTCAGGCTGGGAGTGTATGGAGCACTGGGAATTTCTCAAGGTTTGTCTGGACTTTTTATTTCAACTGATCAGTTCAGCATGAAAGCCAGTGTTATCCCTGATGTTTCTAATAATCCCTGGTAACTTGGTATCCACAGCATTGTAACAAAGGCTTGCTGAAGACTTTTTTTTTACTGGAGTTTGCATTGATTTTTATTTATTTATTTAATGAGACAGCTTAAATTGCAGTGCAACTTTCAGCCAGTGAATTGGGCTCCTTCTAACAGCTAGAAAAGAAATGAATGTGTGATTTGTTTCAAATTACCAGTAGTATGATACATTTCTATCACCAGTGATATTTTTTGGGCCTACTTGAAGTGAATTATCTCTGTCCATGGTAACTCACGTGAATGTATTGTGGCAATTTCTTGTCACGTGATTCCCAGCATCCCAACAAGATGGTCTTTCACAATCGTGCTGGCTGTTCTAGAGGAGAAGCCAAAGACTGACTGAGCCACGTGGACTGAAGTCTCTTGCTGATGGAAGAGGTTCTTCTAGGTCAGGATTAAGATGCCTGCTCTGCATAGCATTGTGGAGAAGGCCTCTAGATGGTGCTGGGAGGTGTTTATTTTGAACAAAAACAGCACAAAATTTTTAACTGAATTGCCATATTTGGTCCTTCAAAAAGAAAGAAATGAGGTCCACTTTTTTTTAAAGGAACCAGGGTTTACCCAAGCTATGTCTACAAATATTCCATGAAGTTGAATATGAAAAAGCAAAAAAAAAATTTTTCGGAGTGTGCTTTTAGAGTTTTTTCTTTTTAGCATTTGGTCCAAATAATTAAGACCATAAACTCTTGCCTTTCAAAGGAAGAACCTAATTGAATTGCAATAGACTAAACTGAGTAATTCAGAATTGAGGTTTTTTATGTTAAGAAAAACATCATGAAAGATTTTCTGTTTAAGCGGAGAGTTGATCAAATCTGCATCTCTTCTACTTTCTTTTTTCTTCTCCTCCAGGTATTGCTGTGTTTGGCTACTCAATGGCTGTGTCCATTGGGGGGATATTTGCTTCACGATACCTGCACCTTGGCCTACTTCACAATGTGCTTAGATCTCCAATGAGTTTCTTTGAACGAACGCCTAGTGGGAATTTAGTGAACCGGTTTTCTAAGGAAATGGATACCATTGACTCTATGATACCTCAGATTATCAAAATGTTCATGGGCTCCCTGTTTAATGTTATTGGGGCCTGCATCATCATCCTGCTGGCCACACCATTAGCCGCTGTTGTAATTCCACCTCTGGGATTCATCTACTTCTTTGTGCAGGTGGGGAACATCTCTTGTTGAGCTTTTGAAGTATCTGCTACCTCATGTCAGTTCTTCTGTCCTGATGCTGAACTTGAATGGATATTAATGAGGTAATGACCAGAGTCCATGTTTGACTGACTGTGTTCTCAGGTACTTTATGAAATGCACTGTGGATGGTCTGTCTACTCAGCTCACTGAATTGATAGTAGTTGAGCATTCCCTACCAGACAGCATTAAAACTGGGATGTTTTCTACTGTCCTGGATCATTCCATTATAACTGCTGTGTAGTAGATAATGGTAATATTTAACAGTGCTTTTTAAAAACCTTGTGGGAGTTTCATAGAGAATTTTTTCTCATTGATCATTTGTTTCTATTGCTATTTGGAGAGAAACTCAAGTATGTATAACCCAAGTGGGGAGTGCGCTTTGAAGTGCACAGGCTTAAAGTGCATGCCTGGTCAGAAAGATAATTGTCTAAACAAGAGGAGTCAAGCATTTACTCTTGCCATGCTTCCTGCGAGTGTTATGAACTTACGTACGCTGGCTTTGCCCTTTTACTTCTGCGCCCTGTGGAGGCAATCCAGGTATGGGTGTAAGCTTATTCTTACACTGCTGTTAGTGGGTTGGTTTGCTTCATTCCAGCTGCAGAATATTTCATGCTTGTGATTTAGTGTGTGATCCAAACATTCAGCTTGCCTTTGGGATCCTGGAGTTTTCAAGCAAGCATGTATAGGGAGGAAAAAAACCCTATAACAAGCGATTTTAATCTTCAGTCTTCAGAGATGCCCTACATCAGGGCTAGGGCCAGATTAACCCTGTAGTGGGCCCTAGGCAAACAAACCTGTGAACCCTGGGCTGTTGAAACCCACCCCAGCACTACTGCCCATGGGGAGTGGGGCTTGGAGTCACTGCTAGGAAGCAGCTGCTGTGGAAGCAAGACCAGCAGAGGGGAAGGGAAAACGGCCATTTGCACTGCCACTGCAGAGGGAAAGACCAGCACCCCCCACAGCTCAGAGCCCTAGGCATGTGCTTTGTTTGCCTATGTGTTAATCCAGGGGTAGGCAACGTTTTTTGGCCGGAATGCCGAAAAACACCACAACGCCTACTTCGGAAGGTGCCGGAGTGCCGGCGTGGCAGAAAAACAAAATGAGGGCAAGGGGTACGTGGCAGGATGCCCTGCTTCCGCTTGCCCCCCACCAAAAGCCCCTGCCCCACAGCCCAGGCTCTGTGGCTGCCAGCAGCTACCCTGTCTCTGGGTCGCTGCTGGAGTCCAGGCTGCTCCCAGCAGGGCTTGCAGTGTCCCAGTTGCCTGCTGGGAGCAGCCTGGGATCCTGGCTAGCAGCAACTCCCCAGAGCTGGGGCCAGCTGCAGCCCGGAGGCTCCAAACAGCTGCACCGGGCTCCGGCATCAGCTCCGCACAGCGCGTGCAGACACGCCTCGGAGCGGGCGGTGGGAGAGGGGCCTGAGGCAGCGCAGCCCTGGTCTCCCCTTGCTCCCAGCGCTGAGGATGAGCCCGGAGCAGCTGTTTGCACCTGCCCGCTGCTTGCTGGGGCGCTGCAAGTCCTGCTGGGAGCAGCCTGGGCTCCATCGCTGGCAGCAGCTACCTAGAGTCAGGGCTGGTCATGGCGTGCCGAGCAAAATGGCCTCACGTGCCATGCTTGGCACACGTGCCAGGGGTTGCCGACCCCTGTGTCAACCCAACCCTGATAAGACTGGGCAAAATATGGTCCATGGGCTGGATCTGGCCTGCCAAGCCATTCTATCCAGCCTGCAGGGCTCCAGTAAAATTTAGACTATTACTTGATGAGGCGCTGGTTGCACCAAGCAGCTCAGGCTCTTGTTGTGACGTGACCAACCCCAACCCCAGTGAGGCTTCTGCCTTGGCAACCCTGTGGCTATTTCTGAGTCCTCCCTCCATCTGAAAAGTGGAAATTCAGGTAAGAACGGGCCACGGGGGATTGGGGACGGACCACTGGTGAACTCTAGCTGGGAGCAGCACATGGAGGCACAGTGCCAGAGTGCCAGGAGCACCAGGTGGAGCTGGCCCAGCCCTGATGGCACTCCGGGGCAAGGGGAGGGACTTAATGGCAAAGGTCAGGGGTGAGACTGCCAGTCCCAAGATGGCAACCAGGGAGTGGGGCACTTGTCAATGTGCAGGGCTACCCTTGCAGCCCATGACAGCTCACCAAAATTTGTTAAGCAGCCCTCCAGCCAAAATAATTGCCCCCCTCACCCTATGTTGTGTTTGAATGGTTCATTCTGGCCTTGAAATCTGAACATGTGCATCCTCAAAGTAGGTCCTAATATATTGCTTTTATCTAGTGGAATAGTCTGGGGTTGAGTATGAGTTAGGTTTTAAACAGAATGAAAGGGAAAAAAAAAAAGGAAAAACTATCTCCAGGATTGTACTTACTGTTGATTTGATTTCCAGAGATTTTATGTGGCCACCTCTCGCCAGTTGAAACGTTTGGAATCTGTCAGTCGCTCTCCAGTCTATTCTCATTTCAACGAGACCCTTTTGGGGGTCAGCGTCATTCGAGCCTTTGAAGAACAGCAGCGTTTCATACGGCAGAATGACACAAAAGTGGATGAGAATCAGAAAGCTTACTTCCCCAGCATTGTCGCAAACAGGTAGAGGGGCAGAAGTGTTGGGTTAGAATACCATAACAAGATCCCAGTTCCACTGTCCTTGCTCCTCACCTCTAGGAAGTATCAAGTTGCTTCACAAAACCAGTGTTGGTTGATTTTGACAGGAAGCTTTGGTAGGAAAACTCCAAATATGGTTCTAAAACACTTTGTATTAATACCAGGATGCCAAGTTTAATGCTGCATGTGTTATTTTTCATCCCATCTTTTAGAGTTTGGTTACTGTTCATATTTGACAGCCTTACACTTAAAATAGTTAAGGCTGTATACGAGCAGTGAGGTCGGAGCTGGATTCTTTTTCTTTTAGTGGAAATTCATCCTTGAGTTCCTCAAAATGTGGTTTACAAGTCTAGCTTAGTTGTGGTTGTTCAATGAACAAACATTTTAGGGTTAAAATAGGCATGTATATGCTTAATGTCATTGGCATTATATAGTAAGTTACAACTTTACCAATTCCCAGAGGATCATAAGGATGAACTGATACAAATACCTCAGTATCACTAGCTTTAAAAGCAAGGAAAAACATGGGTTTTTCACATGTTCTGGAAAACTAAATTCTTTCTTCTTGCAGATGGCTGGCTGTCCGGCTGGAGTGCGTGGGGAATTGTATTGTTCTCTTTGCGGCACTGTTTGCAGTGATTGCTCGCAAAAGCCCGGGACTGGTTGGTCTCTCTGTGTCCTATTCCCTGCAGGTGACTTATCTAAAATTCCTCTAAATGTTTAAGACTCCATCACTCTGTTTATTATTCCATTACTAAATGTGACGGTATGCATAGTACAGATTAGTTGCATGTAGTCTTCTATGGATTGTGCAAAAGAGAAAATGCTACCAGATGAGTCTTGAAAGAGCTTGGAGATGTAGGTCTTGCTGGTGTGTGAGGGGCTATAAAGAAAAAAAGAGAAATGACGTTTGCATCAGTAATACAAAACTAATACTATGACCTGCGTCTGGTGAAACAAATGAGACACGGGTTTCATGACTGCAGTAGTGGCCAAGGACTAGTCCATGATATAGTTGTACAGCTCCCACTGAAACTGGGTGTGTGTGTGGGTGGGGTCATGCTTGTGTCAGTATTTGCGTGTTAGTGTTCATGACAACTTGTAAACTCTATGCTGAGGAATTTCTTTCTTTCTTTTAATTTATTTTAATTTTTGCCAGATTACAACATACTTAAACTGGCTGGTCCGCATGTCTTCTGAGCTGGAAACAAACATCGTTGCTGTGGAAAGAATCCAAGAATATTCTGAAATGGAGACAGAGGTAGTGGCCCATTCACTGTACAGTTAGCGCATTGTGGGGCCCTCATCACGGGAATTGTTATGTTACAGGGTTTGCCCTATTTACCTCCCCAACAAAAAAAAGTTTTGTGTTGTAATGCTAACAAAGAAGGGCAAGAAGATTAAACACTTAAAGTGCCACTGTTGGCCAAACTAAAGTACTCGTCTTTGAAGAAAAGATGATAATATTGTAAGCTGTTTTCTGCTGTTCCACTGGGCTGAATTTGCTTTGTATATAGGATCCCAGCTCTTACTGACAAGGGAATTTATGGATATTAATTTTTAATTGGCCTTTTTAAAGAGCTAGATGTTTCCTTAGTTCTTAATGCTGAGAGTGCCCTCTTGTGGAAGAGTAGTGCACAGCAGGCATTTTTTACTTCTAGTGAACGGCTGTTTAGTCTGTACTAAATTAACAAAAGGACCTGTGCAAAACTCCGTTTCTGATTTTCTGGCATTCATGCAAAATGTTTTTCTTCAGATGTAGAATCATAGAAAATTAGGTTTGGAAGGGATCTCAGGAGGTTATCTAGTCCAACCTCCTGTTCAGAGTAGGACCACCCGCAACTGTATCATCCCAACTAAGGCTTTGTTTACCCAGGTCCTAAAAACCTGCAAGGATGGAGATTCCACAGTCTCCCTGGGTATCCTGTTCCAATGCTTTACCACCCTCCTAGCTAGGAAGTTTTTCCTGCTATCTAGCTTAAACTTCCCTTGCTGCAACTTGAGACCATTGCTCCTTGGTCTGTCATCTGCCACCACTGAGAACAGTCTAGCCCCATCCTCTTTGGACCACCCTTCAGAGAGCTGAAGGCTGTTATTAAATCCCCTCTTCTACAGTTCCCTCAGCTTCTCCTTAGAAGTCATGTGCCCCAGCCCCCAAACCATTTTCATGGCCCTCTGCTGGACTGTCTCCAATTTGTCCACATCCTTTCTGTAGTAGGGGGCCTAAGACTGGCTGCAGTACTTCAGATATGCCCTCATGAGCACTGAATAGAGGGGATCATCGCTTCCCTTGATCTGCTGACATCACTCCTACTAATACAACCCAATTTGCTGTTAGCCTTCTTCCCAACAAAGGCAAGGCACACTGTTGGCTCTCATTCATCTTGCTGTCCACTGTAACCCTCAGGTTCTTTTCTGCAGAGCTGCTGCTTAGCCAGTCCATCCCCAGCCTGTAGCGGTGCAGGGGATTGTTCCATTCTAAGTGCAGGACTTTGCACTTCTTACTGAACCTTGTGAGATCCCTTTTGGTCCCATCCTCCAATTCCTTTAGGTCCCTCAGACTCTTAGCCCTACCCTCCAGTGTATCTACTACTCCCCTCAGCTTGGTGTCATCTTCAGACGTGCTGAGGGTGCACTCCATCACATCTTCCAGGTTGTTGATGAAGATATTGAACAAAACCAACCCCGGACTGATCCCCGAGACGCTTTTTACTAGATACTGGTTGCCAACTAGACATTGAGTCATTGACCACTACCCTCTGAGCTCGATGATCCAGTCAGTTTTTACTATCCACCTTACAGTCTCACTCATCGAACACTTACTTCCTTAGCAAGAATGTTGTGGCAGACTGTATCAAAAGCCTTGCTAGAGTTAAGTTTTATATGATGCCTACTGCTCTCCCCACATCCATAGAGCCAGTCATCTTGTTCATAGAAGGTAAACAAGTTGTTCAGGCACGACTTGCCCTTAGTGAATCCATATCGACTGTTCCTAATGACCCTCTCCTCCACGTGCTTCAAAATGGATTCTTGAGGATCTTCTCCATGATTTTTCCAGAGACTGAAGAGAGGCTGTAGTTCCTTGGATCCTCTTTCTTCCCTTTCTTAAAGATGGAAACTATATTTATTTTTCTCCATTAGTCTGGGACCTTTCCTAATCTCCAGAAGTTTTCAGAGATAATGGTCAGTGGCTCTGCAATTACATCGGCCAACTTCCTCAGCATCCTTGGGTACATCAAGTCCATGGGGCTGGACACATACACATCCAGCTTTTCTAAATAGTCCCTAACCTGTTCTTTTACCACTGAGGGCTCCTTACCTCTTCCCGAAACTGCTGCCAGGTACAGTAATCTTGGAGCTGACCTTGTCTGTGAAGACTGAGGTAAAAAAAAAAAAAAGGCATTGGGTACTTCAGTCTTTTCCACACTCCCGCTGTGGAGGGAAGCACCATGCCCCTGCACTCCTCAGGCAGGCAGGTTTTGTGGGGTGGGGAGATCAGGCTTGCTGCTTTTCTTGGGTGGAGCTGCTTTCCTGGGCTGCTGTTGGGCTGCCTATAGGACTTTCTGCAGAGCCATAGAGCTGCACAGAACCTGGTGCTTCGCTCTGTGGCTGTAAGGGGCAGCAAACTAAAATTCCTCGGAAGAGTTTTAGTTTGCTGCGCCCCAAGTCGTTTAAGGCGCATTACGCTGCCGAGTGTGCTACAGTACCCGGAATTAATGTGCAACAGACTGCCAATGTGTGCAAACACCGACACCATTAAAGCAGTGCAAAAACATTTAGCCCACTTTAAAGTGTCGTGCACACACGCCTCTACATACGGCCCACATGTTCCTTAATAGCTGCATCTCTAGTTGCACTTTGGTTTTCCTGATTTCATCCCTCCATGCCTGAATAATACTCTCTTATACTCCTCCTTAGTTGTTTTTTCCCAAGTTTCCACTTCTAAGCTTCCTTTTTTTTGTGTTAGCCACTGAAGAATTCCCTGCTAAGCCAAGCTGGTCTTCTGCCATACTTGCAAGTCTATCTGCACATAGGTATGGCTTGTTCCTGCGCCCTCAGTAAGGTTTCTTTAAAATACAGCCAGCTCTCCTGGACTCCTGTCCCCCTCAGACTGGCCTCTCAAGGGATTTTGTCCATGAGTTCCTTGAGTAAGTCAAAATCTGCTTTTCTGAAGTCCAAGGTCCATACTCCTGCTGCTCTCCATCCTTCCTTTTCTCAGGATCCTAAACTCAATCATTTCATGGTCACTGCTGCCCAAGTTGTCACCCACTTCTACATCCCCCACCGATTCTTCCCTGTTTGTGAGCAGCAGGTCAAGAAGAGTATGGCCCGTAGCTGGTCTCCCCAGCACTTGTACCAGGAAGCTGTCCCCAACACTCTACAGCAACTCCCTGGATTGTCTTTGTACTGCTGTATTGCCCTCCCAGCAGATGTCAGGGTGATTGAAATTCCCTGTGAGAATCAGGGCCTGTGATTAGGAAACTTCTTCTGTTTTGATGAAAGCCTCATCCTCCTGGAGAAAAAGTTTTTTACTTTCTTCTTGGGTTAGAAGGAAGATGACTACTTACGTTTCAGTCCAAGTTGAGCCTATTTTTATATGTAAAGTGCTGTGAATTCTTTGTGTCTGCCTTCTGTGGCTTTTGGTCTCTGCAAAACCAAAAGCAAAAAACCTGCTTGCAGAGCCTGATCTGAGTTGGGGTTTTGGAACAAAACCTAATGAAACTTCCTGGTTTTTAGAAACTTGCAATGACTCATGTCATAGATCTTGTGGGATGCACTGCTTGTGTTTTAACTGCTAACGAGTGCAGATCTCGTCGACTGGGGCTACTAGCATATACAGAACGGTTCAAGTTCTGTCCCATTTACAATCCATTTTAAGGCAGAGGTGAAACCTGTTTATCTTGTGATCTTGAAAAGCTTTCAGTTCTCTCTCTCTCTCTCTCTCTCTCGGGCAAGCTGCTTCTAGTTATATCCTGTTTCTCCTTGACAGCAGTGGATTGCAGAACCATTGCTCTTGATTACATCATGCAGGCTTGTTGTCTTCATTGCACAGCTAGATTTGCAGTCTTGTGTTTCTAGCACAACCCTCTTTAAAAACTAAACTCTTGCCTTTTTTCTCAACTGTCCTGGCTCCCAGGATGGATTTTTTTAGAACTAGATTGGGGTTTGTCAACCATTAAAGGGGCTGTGAAAGGGTCATGTGCATGTTACTTATCTGACTGCTCTTTCAGGCTGAATGGAGCATTGAGCACACTGCTCCTCCAAGCACCTGGCCTCACGAAGGGAAAGTGGAATTCAGGGGCTATGGTTTACGTTACCGGAAGGACTTGGACTTAGTTCTGAAAAATATAAATGTTACCATAAATGGAGGTGAGAAGGTAAGCACCACATCTGCTATTTTATACAAGCACTTAATTTTACAAGCTGGTGTATATGTATAGTGACATCACATTGGGCTGATGCAGGAATTTTGAGCCCTGGGGCTGTCAGCATTGATAGATAGATAGAGCTTCTGCAACTGGGGTTGCAAGAATGCATTCTTTAGTTGGCCGCTATAATGGGTTCTAATCTTATAAAGACCTACAACCAGAGGGAGATAGGGGTGCTGTCTGTATACTAAGCTTTTTTCCCCTGCCTGAGCTCATGATGTTTCTCTGTACGAACACAAGCTGCAATATTACAACTTGAACTAATTACCTTGTTTAATAAACATAAGCAAAACAATACAGTAAAACTTGTGTGTGTGCTAGAAAAATGAGACTTGGGTGTGATATTTAATAGCTCTCATCTGTAACACATTAATGACTTACACTTGCAGTTACACAGGTAAGCATATTTTTCATTTTACTTTCAAATGAACAAGTCCATTCTAAAGTAATACATGCCATAGAAATAGAAAAATGGGAAATTTCCATATTTGATTAGCAAGTGTAACACATGATTAAGTGCTCTGTGAAATATGTATATATCCTAAATTCAAACAATAAAAACATCAAATGTATCATTTTAAAATTGGGGCTGTAGAACACCATTCTAAAAAGTACAAGTTTGAACTGCCTTAACATTTCTACCACATGCATTCACCACACTTGCATTTTCCTCTAGGGAAATCAAACAGGTCTTCTACATGGCACTGAATTTTAGTGTGCTATTGGAAGAATCTCCATCTTCCTCTGTACCTTCTGGCTGCTGATACTAACAACTTTTTTTTTTTCCCCTTTAAGTCGTTTTGCATTAAATCTTTCTGAAAATGCATCTGCTGTAAGAGACTCCTGTTAGTACTTTCACTTTGGGGAAAAGCTGAATTCCATTGGTAACTTCCATATGTGTGTTTTCCAACAGGTAGGAATAGTTGGAAGAACAGGAGCTGGGAAATCCTCTCTCACTTTAGGCTTATTTCGAATCAATGAATCAGATGAAGGACAAATCATTATTGATGGAGTTGACATTGCAAAAATAGGGCTCCACAATTTGCGGTTCAAGATCACTATTATTCCTCAGGTAGGTCTGATGTTTTTGTCAGTATTGCAAGTACTTTTTTTAAAATACTGTTGCTTTAACAAACTGGATTTTTGTACTAATACCCTTCTTAGGCCCTGATCCAAAGCACAGTGAAGTTAGTGGGAACTTTTCTATTCACTTTAATTGATTTTTGAACCAGGCTTTTGTATTTATTTTACTTGTATCCCTTCAGTCACCTACAAACTATGCCATTTTCCTTGCCATTTGGATAACATCTTTCAGGACTACTTGCCATAGTCTTTTTTTTATGCAGAATTGTTGATCCTGTGCCATTTTCCTACATAGGATCCTGTCTTGTTTTCTGGTTCTTTGCGTATGAATCTTGATCCTTTTGACCAATACTCTGATGAAGAAGTTTGGACATCTTTAGAACTGGCTCACTTGAAAAATTTTGTATCATCTCTTCCTGATAAACTTAATCATGAGTGCTCTGAAGGTGGAGAAAATCTAAGGTAGAGTAAAATTACCTTTTTTCATGTCTAAAAGCAACGCTTTTTAACATTTGAGAGAGGTGTATATGTGTGTTCTTTCTGTTTTGTTCAAATGCTGGATTTAGTACCTCTTGAAGGCTCGGATCGAAAACATTTACTTCCCCAATCAAAGGAGATTCCTGTCCCAAAGACCCTAGTTCTGTTTAAACATCTACGTAGTTGGCATGCAGTATGACTAACAATACAGAATATTTCTTCATTGTGTAAGACCTGAAATACTTGTGTTGGGGAAGTTTTAATTCAGAAACAGACAGGACATAATTGGGGGTGGGGTTTCTGCAAGTACGGTAAAGTTCAAGTTTTACATGTATTTTTAAGGCTAGTATTTATTGGCTAGAGCATCCTTAGGCACATTTTAGACTCTAATCCGTTGTAGTTGTTCACAGTTTGTTTTACTGGACAAATGCAGTTCTCTTATTGCGTTATAACACTGTTACTGAGCAATATTAATTGTAAATAACAGCATTCAACATGCTGATTGCAAGCTGCCTCCAAACCAGTGCAGATACAGAACAGTGGACTTCATCACAATTTGTACTAGCTAAAACATCGTTAAAGCTCAACTGCTGTGTAGGAGCTATAATAAGAATTCCTCAGGTGTGGCTCTTGCTGCTTTTTTACACTGAGGTAGTACCAGACTGGAATTTTGGCGTCTGAAACTTAGAAGAGATTTTACAGGCAACAAGGTATGAAGCTAAAGGCTCTGAGTTGTTTCTGAAAATAGTATTTTTTCTGTTTTCACGAAGTGTTGGACAGCGTCAGTTGGTGTGCCTTGCTCGAGCTCTGCTTAGAAAGTCCAAAATTCTGGTTCTAGATGAAGCCACGGCAGCGGTTGATCTTGAAACTGATGATCTTATACAGTCAACAATAAGGACTCAATTTGAAGGCTGCACTGTTTTGACTATAGCACATCGTTTAAACACTATTATGGACTATACCAGGTAAAGAAATGTGACTGCTAAAGAAGAAATAGCACATGGTGCCTCTATCTTGCTTATGTTGCATACAAAGCTGTTAACCCACATGAACGGTGGTCCAACTTTTAAATAACTTTCTCCTATTCTTTGCTAGGACTGCACTCAGACAAAAATCTCAGGTTCCCTCTGGCTTCCACTGTTTCAAATCAAAGGATTCTGAGAGTTGAGTTATGCCTTTGGCCATAGTTAAGTAACTCCATTGTCCATAGCAAACTTGCCAGGAGTGGACGAGAGCAGAATTGGATCAGGTCATCTCCATTCTGTCACTGACTGGTAAAGATCAGCACTTGCCAGTTTCCAAAAAGTGGTTTCTTGCTTTCTCTCCATAATTCCCTTCACAGGAATGGGGAGCTACACCATAATGGAAAAACAGCCTTTTATCTGCATCAAACCTGCAGGAATTGTCTTTCTAGATTACACTCAGAACTAGTTTAGGCTCTCTAGCTGTTTGAAGAGAGGGAGAGAGAAGGAGCACCAAAGCTATGGGCCTTGAGCAGTAGCCCTCAGTTCGGGTGACCTGAAAGGTAGCTAGCTGCAAGGAAATGTTTAACCGGGTACTCTGGTTTTCTTACTCTCGTCCTATTTTTATTACCTCTCCGCTACAGTAAGTTTCTTGGCCTAGTCTGTTGAAGTGGAATAGCTCTGTGCATCTGAAATGAGATCAGAGAGGTACAGGACATAATCTCTGCTCATCTTTAAAATCCTTTCATATCCCTAGAAGTTTGTTTTGTTAGATGTGAGCTGCTTTGTAAGATCCCTTGTGTGTATTCACTGGAATGTTATGGTAAGGTGTATTCTAACTTGCTTTTTTTCCCCTTCCCTGTTTTAGAGTTATAGTCCTTGATAAAGGTGAAGTTGTGGAGTGCGATTCACCAGCCAATCTACTGCAGAAGAAAGGCATTTTCTATAGCATGGCCAAAGATTCTGGTTTGGTGTGATAAAGAGCTTGTCTGGTATGGGGAAGGGCAGTGGAGACTGACATCTTGAACTGTAACTTGCATTATACAGTTACTCAAACCAAAACCCAGACCCAGAAAACTCAGTGACCATGAAGATGGAAGTAACGTTAAAAATGCAATGTGTTCTTTTTTTTTTTCCCTTCAGATTTGATTTTGCAAATATACTCCAGTACAAGGCTACAGTACTGAGCTATAGACCAAACTTCATAGACTCTTTTTATCTTCTGCCTCAAATCATCAAACGACAGTGAAAAGTATATTTACATGACTCCTCTAGAAGCAAGGGAATTCCCTTTTTTTGACTTGTGCTCTTATATTCTGATGCCCTTTTGTTTTAAGGCCTAGCTGCTTGTTCAGTTGATTACTTACCATTTTTAAGAACCATTTCTTGTGGGATGCACCCGGGATGTGTTTTGTGGCCCAAAATGTGGCCCAAAAATGTGATTTCCTGAGAGACAATATTGCTGCGTGCCAGTTTTTTATGGTACTTCCTGTATATGATCATAGCTTTATATAAAATATTTAACAAGATGCATAATGTTTACACTTAGCAGCAAGTTCATAAGAATTTCCACTTTTTCTTGATGTGGAAAAACACAGCCATAGTCAAAATAGTAATTGAGCAGGTATGGGAAGCCCGTCCCTTCTAAAACCAAACACCTTGCAACATGTCCTGGAATATTAAGTCCTCAGTTTTGCACTCCTTGTTAATTTGGTAGTTGCTCATGTGAGAGGTCCTACCTAAAGAGGCTCTTGTGAGTGAAGGATTTTACATGAGTGAAGGTTGCGGAGTCAGGTACACTGTAATAACGACTGTAGTATTACTGGTCTTGGTATATTTGCCTTTAAGTTGAGCCCTCCCACATTTGAGGACAGTTAGCTTTATAACAGGGTGTTGGGGGGTAGGAAAGCCCTGCTTAGAGGGTGTTACTATTAAATCATGTGCAAAATGTTCTGTTACTGTTCCAAAAATGTATCTACGTTTTCACTGTTTTAAGTGTATGCCAAGAAGGTTCTTGCAGAACTTAATTCACAATGGCATTCAGTTTGCCAGATTCTTGTTACATGTTTAGTTTTCTACGTGGGAGAAATAAAAAGGAAAGAAAAGGTATTTCTCACATTCTAAACAGTCTTGTTTCAGTTTGTATAGGGAAAAAAATTCAAAAGAATCCAGCCTGACTTCAAGTGGATTGAAACGTTCATCACTCCAGGAATGTGGACTTTTGAGAATTTATGTTGCCGACCATAATACTAGACAAGTGTCTTGTCTTAGAGTAAAACTATTTATTTTTTGTAAATTATCACTCTTGAAAATTAAGACATTTTTCTTTGGTATTTTTTGTAATGACTATATTGGAAATATGAATATTTGCAAAAAAACTTGCAGTAAACTTCTTTGTTTGGACCTTTTTTTCTCATTCTTATATTCCTTTATAAACTAATATTTGCTCCATCATTGATTTTTAGGGTGTAAGGCCTAGGAACAGTGTTTATTTGAGGCTGAAATGACTTTTACTGTGGTCGTGCTTTGAAAACTAAGCCTTTGATGCCTGTGGCTAGGGTTAACTGTACAGACCCTACACATTGGTTGTTTTCAGTGCTGCTGAGTTTAAGGGAATGCTTCATTGATCTAAGCTCTTTTCCTTTGCCCACTTGGCGTCTGCTGTTTTTCTGTAGGCCAGAGTCACCTATAAGTGCTTGGTACCTCTGAAAAATCAATCACTTGGTATGTGTGGCCCAGGCTTGCAGGGTTAGATAAAGGCAAGATGATTATATGAGCATAATTTAGTTGTGAATAGTTTGGATCTTGGGAAATACTTAGTTCCTCCCACTTTTCTTCAAAGATCATTGGGAAATGGGTTCACTGAAATCGGGTGGGGTGGAAAATAGGTTGTGTGTGAAAAGGAAGAGAGATTTAACTAGCACCTGAGGCCCTATGATGGTAGGCTGTCATCAAAAATCTCTTCACGTTAAACCCATTTTGTTTCTTGTTTAGTTTGTTTTGGGTTCGATACACTTCTGTGTTGTACGTGCAAGTCTGTCCACACAAAATACCTGTTCTCTCCAGGTCGGTAGAACGGCACGTACCCCAAGCAAACCATCTCTGATGCATCTGTTTAAAACTTGCAGAATTACCCCATTTCATGTTAAGCAAATGTAAAATATGTTTTCTGATCTAAAGGGCAGTGCAGAGTTGTAACATAAAAACAGTCTGTGTTTTCAGGCCTGTGTGTGGGACTCATGTGGGGTAGTGTCATTTCAGGGCAAGCCATCTCTCTGATTTGTTTTCAGACTATGTAAACATGAAAAATATTTGTTAAAGGTCTTGTGAACGTTAACAGGTAAACCACAGATGAGGGACTGAAATGGGATTAGCTCTGAAAATCACTCCTACTGTGTCTTGCCGAGACATGGTATCAGAAGCATTGCGTGTTGTCAGTGCGGTTATTAGCACAATGAATCATCTGTTAATGTATTTATTAACATTACCAGGCTGGAATTAACCTACAGCTTACTTCAGGCTTTCAACAAATGTTAGAGGTCTGACAACACTCTGCTGGCACTTTTTTTTCCCCCTGTACTGAATTCTTGTTCAGTTAAAGTAGCCAAGAGAAGTCCTACATGGATTGTGAAGGTTGAGATGCGCTCGTCTGTATCAGCCCGTTTTATGAGATCTGTCTGCCTCCTAAACGAAAAAGCTGTGAGTGACTGACTCTGAATCTTCCCCCACCCCCCTTTTGCCATGCAATCCTGGTACGTGTCTTCTGTACTTCTGAGTAGAAAAAACAAAGCAGCCTCAAACATTTAATGTCTTAGTTTGGTTTGCACATACTTTGCATCTTTATTCTGTTTGTCCAGTGTGTGGCCCAGCAGGCTCTAGGCCAGGGGTAGGCAATTATTCAGCTGAAGGGCCACTTAATGAGTTTTGGGGACCTGTTGAGGGCTACATTCATCTTTATCTCTCCCCCTACCCTTCCTCCTTCCAGAACCCAGCTGAAGCTGTAGTTTGCCAGGAGACTGGACACTCAGATGTGGACCCAGGCAGGAGCTTCTGCTGTGCTGGGTGGGTGGTGGCGTCAGAACCTGCCAGCAGCATCACAGCTGGCTCCTGCCTGGGTCTACAACTGAGCATCAGGGCTCCTGGTGACTTCCAGCTTTGGCTGGGTTTGAGAAGGACGGGGAGGGAGGGAGGAAAGGGGAGAGAGAGACAGAAGAGAAGAGATGGAGAGAGACACTGCACCCACCTGGCATGGCAGCAGCTCTTGCCTGCGTGTGTGGCTGATGCTGCTGTCAGGTTTTGGGTTGGAGCTCTCGTCAGAAGTATCCACTGTGCTGAGAGGGCGGCAGATCAGCTGGGGATGCCACTGACGGGTTCTGCATCCAGGCTCCTGAACGTGCCTGCAACATCCACAGCTGACGCCACTGCCTGCCCACTATGGCGAAAGCCGTGCCCCAGTCCAGAACTGATGCTGTTACTAGATTTGCCTATCACTTCGGGGTGCGTTCGTTTATTAGGGATATGTTTCTAGGGTCTTTGTAATCCTATCAATGTGCTGCTTGTGTACTGGTGTTTCTATATGGAGCTGTATCTCTCCCTTCTGCAGTCCTCGTCCCCAATGGAGCTATCTTGTAGGACTCCGTTTCAGTAGGGCTGGGTTCCAGCAGTCTCTCTCTCGACAGGCTGTGACGCCCTCATATGCTAGGAATCAGTTCATTAAGGGAACGATAAAATGCAGTCAGACACATGAACAGAATACCTCATTCAGTTCATTAGGGCATGTCTGAGCCAAACTGGGTCAATCAGCCTATACAAGCTGATCCCCTTATGTCTCAAACTCAGCACGCCCCAATCTTTTGCACTAACTGTCCTAGTAGTGGTAGTTTCTTGATGAGCGGACCCCCCCAGTATTTCTGGGCTTCACAGGGATCTTTGGCTTAGGTAAAAGAAGCGTTGCTGCAGAGCAGGTGGGGAAAGGGAAGTAGAGAAGGAAAAATACACCTGGTTACCACCAGTTTGACTATAAAAGTTATTTATTGCTAAGTATATGAAATTTATAATGGTATTAGCAATAATAGACATACAAGGGAAAACAAACAAAAACAATTACCATATTACCCTGGTTTAATTGACTATTTGGGAAAACCTAGCTCAAGCTTAACTAATACAATTTAGGTTCAGAAAGCTATGCCTAGAGAGAAAAAGAAAGAGCGAGAGAGTGAGCAAGAGCTGGGATCACACCGTTCCAAAGCACTTGGGTGATTTGTTGACAAGCAAAGTTCCCAGCATAATCCTTGAAGGGAGACTATCTGTTTCTCCCAGCTCCTTGAGAACAACAGCAGATGGTGTCGGAGAGATTTCTCTCTCTTGAAGCACACTGTTTGCTGCTTTTCACCTTTCTTCTGCTCTTAGTCTAGCCTTTTCAAAGCATTCTTTTAATTGTGTAAATCAAGAGGGTCCCAAGCCATAATTGGCAGGGAAATCCTGTTATATTAACAGTTTAAATTTTAAATGAATTAACCCCTTGTCACTGAAAAAGGTATCTGGTTTGGAACATCTCAAGAAACTGATTAACAACCGGGAAAAACATTTAAGTTTTAAGGAGTAACTAGACACCTAGGAGCCAGCTTGAAAAGATTATGAATATACTGGAAGGGTTCTTAGATGGCCTAGCTATGCTGACTTCACAAGTGCAAGCATTAGTGTTTTGTATTGTACCTATTGGGAATAAGCCTCAGCTTAGCATGACTTTCAGATGTTGCTGTAGTCTGTTAAAAGACTCAAGGGGATTATTTGGAGTGTTTATAAACTTTGTGGGGAGGACTTCCACCAGTCGTCCTGGGAAAAGTATGACAGCATTTGTGGCCAGGGCTCCAACAGGGTGGATGCTGTGATGAACCCTTAACCATTGTTCAAATGTCGCCCATACCCCCGCCTCTGACTTGGTCTCTTGCCTCATCATTCCTTAACTTGGTGACTGAGTTTTAGTCAATCAAGTTTAAATAGGCCTCCCATAGAGGGACTGGGGAATGTATGGTCCCAGATGCCTATTCAAATTTTTTTTCTGCTTAGTTCTGGTTAAATGAGGTGTGTGTTTCGGGGGGGGGGAGGAATAGAAAAAGTCCTTTGTAAGTCCAGCAAGCTGGGTGCCAGACCTCTCTCAGGAAGACAGCTGACAAGTAACAACACCCAATGCTGCTGTTTGGAAACAGTCCCACCCGTCCACCTAGCATCACATGGTGGCTGGAGCTGCTGGCTGTCCATGGGCCAGATCCAGTGAGTAGGCATTGCATGACCTGCATATCTGGTGGGTCATATTTTGCCCACACTTGCTCTAGGCCCAAGTGTAGGATTTCTAGGTTCTACCTTAACTTAAATCAACAGGAGTGTTCAGATGACAGTAGTGCTTCTGGGAAACCAAAAACTGGTTGGTATAAACCTGCTGAAATTAACAGTTGCTAGCAGGAAAGGAAATTATTTATTAAATGCAAACTTGTTTTATGCATCATGTTTAAGAAATGTATGATGTTAGTGGTTTAATTAAGAGGCTTTGCTATCCAGAGGTCAAACTTTGTTTATAACAGTGATTCTTAAGGTGCCTGGGGTGCTACCAGATCTTTTGAAAGGTGATGTAAGGTATAAGGGGGTAAGTGAGGTGTTAGGAGATAAGCTGGGGCAGACGATTATTTTTGGCTGGAGGGCTGCTTAATGAGTTTTGGTGAGCTGTCGAGGGCCACAAAGGTAGCCTCACCTGTTGACAGGTGCCCCACCCCCTGGTTGCCATCTTGGGACTGGAAGTCCCACTCCCAAGCCCCTGACCTTTGCCACTAGAAGTCCCTCCCCTCGCCCCAGACTTACTCCATTTGGGAAGGGAGTTTGCCATCTTGGAAATTGGGGTGGGGGAGCCAAAACCAAATTACACACTAAAAATCAAACATCCACAGTAACACACTTTAATTTTATTTTTAAAAATATTATTTTTGTCCTGATTTGTGTGTTTGCATTGTGGGTATATAGAGGTGATTGCATAATAGCCCAAAATGAAGTCTTACTCCTGTATGTTGCAGGGGTGTGGATGTGTGCACGAAGGTGTGTGGGTGTGTGCATGTAGCAGGGAGTGGGACTCCCCCAACAGGCATGTGAGTGTGTGTGTGTGTGTGTGTGTGCATGTGTGTGGGGGGGTGCATGTGGGAGGGGGTGTGGGGTTTGTGGAAGGTGTGCGTGGGTACGGCGTTTGTGGGGTATGTGATTGTGTAGGGGACGATGTGGTTGTGGGGTTTGCAGGGAAGGGTTTGTGGGAATGGTGAGCGTGTGCATGGGAGCCTCCTGCATGCACCCCCCTGAGCCAGTTGCCCCTGACTCGCAACAGGCCAGAGCCTGCGCAGTCTGCGGCACCTCCCTGCCACTGGCTACAGTGCGCAGCCCCTGTACCCGCTCCAGACTCACCCCGGTGGAAGCAGACCAGCTGGAACCTGCACTACAGCCCCAACCCGGCACATCCCACACCTGCTCTGGACTTGTCTGTTCGTGCAAAACAGCAGCATTGGCAGCACCTGGTTGGGCAGAAACTGTTGCTGGGCATGGGGGAAAAGCAGCCCCTTACCCTTGCTGCCGTCCAGCACTACCTGCTACAGCTGCTCTGTTGCTGCTGCCTGCCCCATGGAGCTCTGCTGCTGCTCTGGACTGCCCCGTGAGGCAGCAGTGACAGCACAGCGGAGCCACAGGGCAGCCCAGGTGCAGGCTCTGGGCAGCTGTAGCAGGAAATGCCGGGCAGTGGCAAGGGGGAGGGGCCACTTTTTCCCCCATGCCCAACAACAGTTTCTGCCTGGCCAGCACTGCTGCTGCCACTGTTTAGCATGAGCAAGCGAGTCCAGAGCAGGCGCACTGGGTCAGGGCTGGGGCATGGGGTTGGGGCCAGCAGCAGCACTAGATGGAAGAAGCTGCCTCCACCTGGGCTCCCTAGAAAGGCAGTCCAGGTGCACAGCCGCTCCAGCCCCGCTGCTTGCCCAGGGGGTGGCAGGACACCACGGCTGGACGGTACCTGGGCCAAGTGGGATCGAGGGACCTGCTGCAGGCTGGACAAAGCCCCTCCATGGGCCAGATCTGGCCTGCTTGATGTATTTTGCCCACCCCTGAGTTACGCAGACAAATGAATATAAATACAGGCTTAGGCTTGTCCTCACCTAGACAACCTCCACTGCGAGGCCCCTCTGCAAGGAGGTAAGCACAGAAATCTATAGTTTTTGAAACTGCATGGCATTCGGTTCACAAAAGTTGTGGAGGGGCCTCCAGTCCAAAAAAGTTGAGAACCGTTGGTTTATACAATTGTGACTAGAGATGTGCAACACTGTAGGGGGAGTTGGCGCAAAGCTGTCAACTGCCTCATTAGCCAAGTATAGACATTTAGGGTTTCTTTGGCCACCTTACTGTCATCCTTAACCTGTGTTTTATGGGAGGTCTGACTAGCTGGTCATAATGATGATTTTTGGCTTCAGAGCCTGTGAATTTCCCTTTTTGAGTGAATTACAGGTCAGTGTCTTGGAAGGAGATGAAATAGGAGAGAGACTTATTACAGATAAGTAGCTTTTCTCTGCAGGTACTTAAACAACAACAAACAAACAAAAAAAAAGTCCCAACTTTGGAGGCCATACAGCTCAGGGGATATCTCCATTGAAAAGCAATGGCTGAGGGGAATACTAACCATGAACCAGTGAATGAGCACCAAGTCGCCCAATCCAACTCAAACTGTTAGTCCGCTGGGGCTACTGATGATATGGGCAAGCCCAAGCACATGCATTCACTTAACAGCAGAGCCTAGCAGGGCATGCAAGTGCAAATGACACTTGGCCTCTGCTGGTAGAGTAAACCCCGACAACCTGCACCGTCTAATAAAAGCAGAACTTACATGGATCAGGACTGCATCTACAATAGAAATAATTCATGGGGCAAGGATGAGGGTAATATCCTCAGCCCTGTCAAGTTTGTTTTGGCACTTGCCTGAAAAATAAGAACATAAGTGCCATGCTAGGTCAGACCAATGGTCCATCTATCCCAGTATCCTGTCTCTGACAGTGGTAGGGGTGCCTGCTTTAGGGAGACTATATATGAGCAAGTATATCTAGAGCAGTCATACTCGCCCTGGCATCTACCCTCATTGGTTTACAGATGCCAGTGCATACACCCCCTGTCTATTCTGTTTGAATAGCTATTAATTGACCTATCATCCATGAATATCTAGTCCATTTTTTACCTGGCTGAACAATCTTGTTCTACAGCTTCCTGTGGTAAAGAGTCCCACAAGTTAACTATGTGCTTTCTTAAAAAAAAAAACCAAAAAACCCCAAACCGAGAAGCAGTGGTCTCAAGGGAAACTTTGTGAGATACTAGGAAGCATTGGAACAGGTAAAGCATATTAGTAAAGCATTGGACCAGGTTACCCAGAGAGGTGGTGGAATCTCCATCCTTGGAGGTTTTTAAGACCTGGGTAGGCAAAGCTTTGCTTGGGATGATCTTGTTGGGGTGGACCTGTTTTGAGCAGGGCTGACTAGATGATCTCCTGAGATCCTTCCTGACCCTAATTTTCTTTTAAAAATCTATTAAGTCTGTTAAATACAGCTCTAGGCAACTCCCTTCAGCATAAAAACTACTGTGCATATACGAGGAAATCAATCAACAGTTAATCTGTTCAGTTCCTTTTAAAACTAGCTGATCACTAGGGCTGTGCGAAACGGCACCATGCCGTTTTGACTTGCATTTTGGCAGAACAGCATTTCGTTTTGAATTTTGTTTCAATTCAAAACCGCTGATCCATTTTGTTTCGGTGAAACAGTTCTGCTGTTTTGACATTTTGTGTGCAGGCTATAATGGGGAAAAAACAGCCTATAACTTTGTCATTTATGGCCTGATTTACAGGAAGGGTAGCCCCTTGTGAGGGCGTGAACCCTGCCAAATTTCAAGAAGATGGTTGTAGTTTCCACCAAACCCCTACATCTCAAGCTGTGGACAAGCAAAACTTGTGACACAGTGTGCATGTGTGTGTGAAGGTGCACCCTCACTCAACTGACACCAAGGCAGAAACCAGGGCAGTTCAACCAATGCTGCTTTCTATGCAGTTTTTCCATCCCTCCTCCAGAGCACTGGGATTGGAAGAGACCTCAGGAAAGGATCACAGTCACTGGCCAGTAGGCCTATGCAAGTCGGTATCGAGCTGATCCGGCTGCTTTGGATGACAGTGATCTGATCCATAGCTCTGGACTGGGTTTCTGCCTCAATTCGGCCGAAGCAGCTTCGAAGCCTCTGAGCCACCTTGGAGATCCGGCCATGGGGTATAGGGGGGGAATCAATGAAATACCGTATTTTTCGGACCATAAGACGCACTTTTTCCCCCCCAAAAGTGGGGGGAAAACGAGGGTGCGTCTTATGGTCCGAAGGTGTGTGTCCCGGGGAGACGGGGCGGAGCTTGCCCGCGGAGGCAGCGGAGCCCGAGCGGGACACCCGCCGCTTGTTTATGCCGTGTCCCGGGGAGACGGGGCGGAGCTTGCCCGCGGAGGCAGCGGAGCCCGAGCGGGACATCCGCCGCTTGTTTAGACCGGAAGCCGGCGCCCGTGCCGGTGGCTGGGAGCTGGCAATAAAAATGGCCGGCCGGAACAGACGGGGCAGGAGTCCGAAGGAGGGACTCGCTGCCGCAGAGACTGAGGCTCCAGGAGGGGTGCGTCTTATGGTCCGAAAAATACGGTACCTATAACTTTGTTATATAACTTGGCAGGCTTCGTCCCTTCTGCAGAGTCTACCACCCCTAAAAATTTCATCCAAGTCGGACAAAAAATAACAAAGTTATAGATATGTTATTGTTTCCCCATTATACCCTATGGCCAGATCTCCAAGGCGGCTCCAAAGCCCTTCGGGAAGCCTGACAAGGCAGAGCTTTGACCCGGATGTGCTGCTTTGGACCCCAAAGCGTCTAAAGCTTCTCTGGATCCAAAGCTCTGTCCGAAGCCTCTCACAGCCCTATTGGCTGGCTACACACTTGATATGAGAGCACGCCCCTCCCTCTCCCCTCCCCGATTCCAGGGTCGGAGGGGACCTCAGAGGGCCATCTAGTCCAACCCCCTGCCCCTGGCAGGCAAGAAAAGGGTCACCAAACCTAGGATCGTGTGATCCCAGCCAGGTGCCTGCCCAGTCTCCTCTTGAAGACCCCCAAGGATGGGGCAAGCACCACCTCCTTTGGGAGCCCATTCCAGATCCTGGCAACCCTGACTGTGAAGAACCTTTTTCTAATGTCCGTCTAAACCTTCTCTCCAGTAGTTTATGGCCATTGTTCCCTGTTGTTCCAGGGGGTGCCCTGGTAAACAGATCATCACCTACTTCATGTTGCTCTTCCCTTATGAATTTGTACGCCACCACAAGGTCCCCTCTTAGCCTTGTCTTGGAGAGGCTGAAGAGTTTAAGGTCCCTTAGCCTTTCCTTGTAGGGCCTTCCCTGCAGGCCTCCAATCAGACGAGTGGCTCTTCTTTGGACCCTCTCCAGGTTGTCCGCATCCTGCTTGAACTGCGACGTCCAGAACTGGACACAGTACTCCAGCCGCTGTCTGACCAGTGCCGCATAGAGAGGGAGAATCACTTCCATGGACCTGCTTGTGAAGCACCTACGGATACACAAGGTGCGATTGGCTCTGCCAACTGCTTCATAACAGGGTCCAGGACTCATGTTCATCCTGGAGTCAACAATGACTCCAAGATCTCTTTCTGCCTCAGTGGTGCTGAGGAGGTGGCCTCCACCCCTCCCCCACCTATAGCTATGATGGCAGTTCTTTCTCCCTAGATGCAGCACTTTGCACTTGTCCTTATTGAATTGCATCCTGTTGCTCTCTGCCCGCTTCTCCAACCTGTCTAGGTCAGCTTGGATCTGGTTCTGCCTCTCCAGGGTGTTAGCTGCACCCTGTATTTTTGCGTCATCCGCGAATTTGAACAGGACTTCCCGCCCCCTCCTCCAGATCACTGATGAAGATGTTGAATAGCACCAGCCCCAGAACTGAGCCCTGAGGGACTCCATTGCCCACATCTTTCCAGGTTGACACCAATCCATCCACTACCACCCTCTGAGTGCGACCCCTGAGCCAGTTTGCTACCCAGTCTACCGTGTAATCATCCGTGGCATACCCCTCAGTTTATTTATAAGGATGGTATGGGATACCGTGTCAAAGGCCTTCTTGAAGTCCAGATAGATAACATCCACTTCGACTCCTGCGTCTAAATGTTTGGTGGCCTTGTTGTAAAAAGAAACTAGGTTAGTCAGGCAGGACCTACCTGCTATAAACCCATGTTGGTTACCTCCCCGCATCACATTAGCCAGCAGGCTCCCACAGGTGTGTTCCTTGATAATTTTTCAAGGATTTTCCCAGGGGTAGTGGTAAGACTGATTGATCTGTAGTTCCCTGGATCCTCCTTCCTCCCCTTAAAGATTGGGATGACACTGGCCCTCTTTCAATCCTCTGGGACCTGTCCCAAACACCATGAGTGCTCTTGCTAGTGGTTCAGCTATGACACTTGCTAATTCCTTACTTTAATTTCTGTTTTCCTGCAGGCAAGCCCAGTTTGAGCTTCAAAACTCGAAACATTTTGAAATTTTCAAAACATTTTAACTTGCCTTGTTTCATTTCGAGGCTGTTTCGAAGCTCTGTTTCATCTCGAAACAGCAAACTCAAACTCAAAATGAGTCGAAAAAAAACTGCGGGCAAAATTTTGCACAGCCCTGCCTCTTGTTCAGAACCCCGGTCTCTGATCATGCAGACAGTTACTACCGTCTTGCTGCACCTGGATGAAATATGATATAAAGAGTTACTCTGGAAGAAGCTTATTAGTGCAGCGAGCAAAAATAAGCCATGTAAGTCAATCTTCTGGCACTGTCATAGACAATCAGTGCTGTCTCCTACTACACTATATTAAAGAAGTTCTGTTCCCCCCTTGTGCCTTGAGGATGTTTTCTCCTCTCCAGGTGGGAAATGGTAGTTCTCATTAGCATGTATTCCCATTATGTATATTCTGTCCACGTGCATTCATAGCATTGGAATGAAGTAGGTTGTTGCCCAGGAAAAATTATACCTTCTTCAGTGAGTTAGTCCATAAGGTGCTGCCCTGCCCTACCTTCTGCTTGACTTCAGACTAACGTGGCCAATTATTTCTCTCTAATTTACAGAGTAGTGTTAGAAGAGCTGAGTATATTTGTGACTGGGTAACCAAAACAGTGCTATTCCATAGAATAGGGGTGTCTTAAGATCCGGCCCATGCAGCCCTGTCACTGGCCCCTGCTGTCGTTGATCCATTTGACCCAGGCAGCACATGCTGAGCTGGTCCCATGCACTTCTTGTGGCACTTGCTATGGGATCTGTGCCACACGTTGGACTATGCTGCATGGTGCTTCTTCCCCCCTGTCGCAGGGCACTGAAGTGCCCTGCTCCTAGGGAAAGGTATAGGTGCTGGTTGCCAGGGTGACCGCAGTTTGGTCAGCTGACCAGAAAGGGGCAGGGCCTGGCCTATATAAACAGCCTAGGCTGAGGCCAAGCAGGCAGTTCCCCACTAACATCCAAGGAAGAAGGAGCTCTGCTAGGGTAGGCAGCCTAGAGAAGCTTGATGGCCTGAACAGCTTCGGTTTGAGGACTGGGTGGAGAAAGCCCTGGTAAGGGTTTGATTGATGATTAGCCAGGTGGCTTAGAGGCTTGCATTTAGCCAGGAGGCTTAGTTCTGAGTTGAAGCCGATGGGCTCGTGTTAATGCTTTTGGTGGTTTGTTGTTACGCTGGAGGACCGGGTGAGGCTAATAGGGGTTGGAGGAGGCCTCACAGGGGCTCCACAGTGGTGTGAGGACCCTGGTGCCAGAAAGGGCACAGCATTTAGGGGTGCACTGACCCCAGCCCTGAGAAGGGGCACAGTGCATTGGGGCCAGGTAAGGTCAAGGCCACCTGAGCCCCACAGGAGTGATGGACCTGAGGAGGGGATTTAGGGGCCAGGTATGGCTACGGCCACCTGAGTCCCAAGTGCGGAGAAAGGCCCTAGGGCAGGCAAGAAGCCCCAGGGAGGGCGCACAGGCAAGAAGCCCCAGGGAGGGGATTTGGGGTCAGGCACGGCTATGGCCACCTGAGCCCTGATTGTGAGGCAGGGCCCCAGTGCAGGCGGGATCGTGGGAGAGAGCCCTGGTGTGGGGGCGCAGCTGCAAAAGAGGCCAGAGAACATCCACGGGGAACACGGGCATCTGTGAGAAGAGAGACCAGGGAGTGCTTGTGAGGGCGCAAGCTAAACAGCCGCGAGAGAGGCCAGGGGAAGACGAGCCCAGGGAACCTGCGAAGGTGTGCGTAACTGAGACGGGCCCAGAGGGCGTCTGTGAGGATGCAGGCTATAGCAAGGCAAGCAAGGGGCCGCCGTGAGGGCGCGGTAAGGGATTGACTAGACAATGTCCGGGACATCTGTGAGGCTTGGGACATCAGGGGTGGTAGGAGCCACGCATAGCCCTTAAGGCTTTAGTGCACGGAGACAGCTAAGATGGGGCACAGACTGGGATACATCCGGGGTACTGTGTCCAAGGGGTCGAAAAGGCAGCCTCCCATAACACTAAAAGCAACAAAGATGTGGCAGGAGAGAACGAGGGTGCATTGACACCAACCTGGCACAGTAGGGGGCACTAGGAGAGATCATGGCTGCTCCTAGGACCCCGCCCTGCGACACCCCCATTCCCCACTAGTCTGGAACCTGCGCTGTACACAGTGTCTGCTCTAGTCAGTCTGACCCACTGTCCCATACATTAGATCTGGCACAGGGCAGGGGGGACAGGTCTGTGGGCTTGATCTGGCCTGTAGACTGGCTCTGAACTGCTCATCTAGCCTGCAAGACCCCTGCCATAGAGGATCCATCATTCCCTTGCTGTCCTTTTCTCTGTTCCTCGGTTAGAATATTTTTGAATCTGAGTAAAGATACCTAAGGTGAAATAATCAACCCACCTTGTGCTACAGTTCTACCTGCTCTAACTCCACTGATATCAGTTGAAAATTTGCCTCATTATGATAAAGCCTGCTTATTGCATCATTTATTCTGTATCATTTTATTAAACATTTTTCTTAACATTTCATATTTCTTCAAAGTAACTTAACAAAATCTCGTATCAACACAGAATTCTCCACATAAAACCTTGTTTGAATGGTGTCTTAGGGAAAGGGAATAGATGTTATTTTACCAGAGACTTACTCTTTTAAACTTCCCTTCCTGTTGTTTGTTTGTTTGTTTGTTTGTTTGCTAGTTTTAAAATCAAATTTTCAAACGAGTGACAGATCAGTGATTTTAAATCCCTTTGTATGCTCTGCTGGATCCAGGTTTCCAGTGAACCTATTTCAAATTACTCTTACTTTACAGGAAATGGGTTTTGGCATTTGATTGATGCTTATGATAGCTTCTTTAGTCCAGTGGTTCTCAGACTTTTGAACTCGAGGCACCCCTCCAGAACTTCTGTTTCAACAGCTAACTTGTGTTACAGTGCTTACTTTCTTGTAGGGAGGTGGGGCAGTCTGGGTTGGGGATCAGGCCTGGACACGACTGTGTGTGTGTTAATCTACTTAGCTAATTATCTTCTCATACCTCAAGGTACCCATCAAAGGATATGCTGGCACCCTGGGATGTCCCAGCACTCTGGTGGAGAATCACTGCTTTAGTTACATTGGCTAGGTACAGATCATCATGCATTAAGAATGCAAAAACCACTCTAAAGCTGTAAATGAACTGATGTTCATGGCTCTTAGAGCACTTGAAAAATGGTGGATTGTGCTCCTAAGGGCACCTATACACATGCTGGACATCTGCTTCGATGCATGTTAATTAGCACACATTGGAGCAGACTCAATCGAGTCTGCTGAAGTATGCTAATTAGCACATTCCAGCAGCCTCCTCATCACGTATTCAGTGTCCCCACACTTCAAAATGGTAGCGGGGGGGGCCACGAGGAAGGGGCCTGGGGTCTCCCTGTTCCCCAGCTCCTGCCAGGTGGCAAGGGAGGAGGGCTGAGGCTGGGGAGAGAGACTATTCCAGCAGTATCCTGGGAGTACCCGGAGCAGCTAATGTGGGCAGGGTCCCCCCTCCCCTCCCCTGCTGCTGAGCAGTAAACATCTGTTTTGTTTTATCACACTTTAATTTAGTGCTTTGAAGTAAAGGGTTTCTTGAATGTCTGTACTTAGCCATTATCAACTAGATCATAAAGTTGGTGACTTGATGAATGCAGTATTTTAGATTAATACAAGTGATGGACATAATTTTAAGAATTCAGTCTCTTTTGCAGCATGTCTTTACACATCTTGGGACCCAATGGTAGTTTTGTTTTGCTTCACTGTAGGACCTGGAAATCTCTCTGGTCTTTAGAAGCACACTTCTGTCTGACTTACAGGGTTGCAAACAAGTCATCTTTCTGTAACCTAAAGCAGTGATTCTCAGCCTGGGATGCCTGAGATCCTTGGAAGTGTGCTGCAAGACGTGTGAGGAGATGAGGACGGGCTCAGGCTCTCCATTCCTGCTTGCCCCCTCCCTCTCCCCCCCATATGACAAGGAGATGAGCACTGTAATAAATTAATTAATATTTTAAATTGAGTGCTGCTCAATTTGCAAAAGTTCTGGGGGTGGGGGGGTACCACAAGTTTAATGAGGAGTGCCTGGAGTTTGAAACGGTTGAAAACCACTGCCCTAAAGTGTTTTATTTTGGCACAAACATTTACAATAGCAAGAGAAAGCCCTTGCTTGCACATTTCCTGCTGTTAACACCAAGCATGAGTAGCAGATGATAGATTTTGGGACTGTGACACATCCACTGGAAACTAGACTAGGGTCATTTAAACACATGCTAGGTCAGCCACTGAACAGCCATCAGGTGATGGACAACAAACTACTGGTTGTTATTTTCCCGAGTTGGAAGGAGCCGCTTCCTAATCTGCATTCTCCTATTCCTCACAATATTATTTCCTGAAGAAACAGACATTGATATCTTTGAGCTGGAGAATCTGGGATAAAATTGGAATAATACAGCATCTTAACAACAATCACAGTAAATTTCATCTAAGTATCCCAGTGCTTTGTTTCCTGTCCCATTTTTTTAAAATAATAATGTCTACAAACTGCATTGAAGACTGGGGTTTTCCTGTGCACAACAGCAGCAAGGCTCAGTCCCTGGTGTGAGGACCCTATGATCTAAAGAGACCAGACAAAGTGTGGAAGGGGAAAGAAGCATAGAAAAATGACTTGCCCACAATTAGATAGAAGCTGTTTAATTTTTAGGAATAAACCAAGGAGAGGAACCCTTTCAGCCTGGGGCTCTGCACAAGCACATACTAACTCTCTCATTGTATAAAATTTACTTTTCCAGCACTATCCAGCTGCCTGAAGTAGGACAGCACCCACTGACCACGGCAAATTCTGTGCTCTGGGAAGTACCAAAGTCAGAATTTCAAGTAAGGTTTCATTTGTACTGTTATTTTACAGAACACGTGTTAGCAGCACCTCCCTGCAACGTAAACTGAACAACAGCTTGATTTCTTTGGCACTCAGGAATGTCTAAGACCTTCCCAGAGAAGTTGCCACTATTTGTAATACAATCTGAGTCAAATGCAAAGCACAATTATTTTGCTTCAAAAGCAATGACATGCGAGTGTGCATTTCTTCTTCTAACCCCAGAATTCATAGATTTTTATGGCTGGAAGGGACCTCAGTAGATCATCGAGTCAGACCCCCTGCTTTGGGCAGGAAAGAGTGCTGGGGTCAGCTGACCCCAGCCAGGTGTTTAAATTCCAATTGGCTCATCTGACTAACTGGGCACAAATGAATTATTAGTATTTAATTTTTGAAAACCAAGCCAATAAGGAAGTGGTGTGTGTGACATAACTGTTCATTCCTTCCCAGAGAGAATGCCAAAACCTTTGGTAATAACATTCAATTGTGACCACAGTTTCATCTAGTGTAACGATGGAAAGTGTTCTGAAAATCAAAAAGCTGGATGTGTGTATATCTCTCATGTACAGTAAAATAGTTTCCCTTTAAGTATTTAGTGCATCGTGGCTCAAATGCAGATGAGATTTGATTAAGTACCAGATGTTTTACAACCAAACCAAAGTTACGTTATTTAAGAATAGATCAGTTCTTTTCAACAACAGATGCATGTTTTGGGTGATGATCAAACAAGGCCTGATTCTTCAACCAGTCTGTAGAATAGTCCCTTTTGAGCCATTAATTTCTCTGGTGTATCAAATTCAGCAATCTGACCATTTTCCAAGACTAAAATCCTGTGAATAATATTAAAACAGAAATTTGAGTATTGGAATGCAAAAGCAACACTAACTTAAGTAACCATTCTGAGCTACGATTATTAGATCTTGTTAGATCAGCTCCTGCCACTATTCCCCAACCAGGGAACAAGCCACAGGAGAGTAGGAGACATAACGAAATGTTCAAAGATGATGCATAAGTTGGGTGGCCCCTTTGTGGCAATGTCATGAGTACATATTTAAACAGAACTTTTGGCTTCCTATTTTTTAATTGTAGAGCAGCAAGTGATGTCTGAGAGGTTCCAGTGAGGAGACTCTCTGCGGCTTTAATTTACAGCAGTAGACAAAAGGGTGGGATAAAGAATTAAATGACTTCAGTGGACCTAGACAGACCTCACTGTTTCTCAGCAGTTGATGCATCCATCACTGACAAAAAGAACCTGCTATTGTTTAAGAGAGCACTCCGGTGGGGTCAATGGAGCAGAGAGAGAGAGGGACAGACTTATGAAAATGACTGGACAAATCTGCAAGGGGAAGACTACCTGTTGCAGTCCAGGATGGTGTTCACACGATGAGCTATTGTCAACACTGTGCACTCTTTGAACTGAGTCCTTATCATTGATTGAATATGGAGGTCCATCTCTACATCCACTGATGCTGTAGCCTCATCTAGAACCAAGATTTTGGTTTTCCGTAACAGTGCCCTGGCCAGACAAAGAAGCTGCTTCTGACCAATGCTGAAAGCAAAAAGGTAGGATGGGGAATTGAGGAGCAGTAAATAGTGTTACTGGGGTTCAGAAAAAATAATCAATTTGAGAAGGTTCTGGCAGGCTCATGGCTCCCTTTCTCTGAGGAAGCAAGAGCCTGGAATTATTCAGAGTTGCGTTCCGTCTGAATTTTAGGAAATGAACAAGGAGCCATGCGTGCATGAAGCCTGTGATGCTGACAGCCTGGCAGATAATAGTTTGAGACCAACCAAAGCTGGGAACATTATTAACTTGTACTATGTCAGCATGTAGGAGCCTCAGTCATGGTCCAGGTGTCAACTGTGCTGGGCACTGCACAAGCTCAGAACAAGGCAGTTCTCCCCGGAGATCTTCTAGTCTAAGGGATGTCATAGCGCTGTTGCAGATTTCCCCTCGGGGCTCATAGTGGGACCAAGTTCCAGGGGTGGCAGTGATGTCCCCTGGTGGCTGTGTGGTTCCTGCTCTGGATTCCTGGGTACTGTCCCTTTCTTTGCTGCCTGCTACACTTAGATGTAACTAGTTGATGGGTAATAAGGGAGGCTGCCCTCAGGTCCTAGACTGAGCCCTTGTCCATCTAAGCCAGCAGGTCTTTCCCAGATCCTACTGGTCCCAATCCAGTCCCTCGCTGTACTGACTTGGTCCTCTTGCCCCATCCATGCCCCAGGGCATTAGTTGCCTTAAGGGTTAGTTTTGTGGCCTCTGACCTCCCTTACAGCCAGGCCTGTGTCTCACAGGTGTTATTGTTCCATCACTTCCCCTTGTTGGGGCCTTGGCCTTCTCAGCTTTTGCCCCTCTGCTCTCACCGGCTCCTTTTTCCTCAACCCACTGCACCAGATCTTAGCTTATTAGGTGCCAGCCCTTGTCTCTAATTTCTCAGTTTTGGGCCTCTGGCCTTGGTCTTGTCCCTCTAGGGTTGTGGGCCCCTGACCCTAGTCTCATCTGTTGCGGGCTCTTGTCTCCACCCTTTTTGGGCTCCCTGGCCCTGGCTCTTGCACTGTCAAGCTATGACCTCAGCTGGCTTAGGCTTCAACCCTAACCAGTTGCTGTCTATCAGCACCTCAAGCCTGGCCCCTTGTTGGGTTCAAAAGTCACATGCCCAACCACTAGGACCTCCATAACACCTCTAATAGGCCAAAACCACTGGTAAAACTCAAACAAAAAGTGTAAGATCTCTGGCTATAACTAAGATATCAAGACCCCTACTCATCATGGGTCCCAATTCTGTGCAAGCCCTCAGTTCCTGATTTGCTGATCCCAGGCCTTAACCACAGCTAGCTTGCTACAGAGCTCTTCCTTCTCTGGCTGCCAGGACCAGACTGTCCACCCTGGCTCAAACCCTGGGCTTATCTGCCTCCTAAGCCCTGCCCCTTCTGGTAGGGTGGTTCCCAGTCACCCACAGAGGTTTCCAGTTGGGGCCTGATGACTGGCTCCCAGGGCAACTCGTTTTTGCTGCTCTGGCTGTTTTAGCAATGTCCTTGCTGCCCAGACAGGGCTCTGTCCTATTGCAGAGCTGCGAGTTCTGTAATAGGCACTCATAGCCTATAAGTCTGCCTGTTCTCCTGCAGCTCATAATGAGCAGCCTTCCCTACCTGAGGATCTGCCTGCTGCTGTTACTCCTTAAAGTAACAGGACTGTATCTTTTGGATTTTACTAAACCACATTTGCTTCTGTTTTATAGCATTCTTCCTTATTTGGACAATCTTGCCAATTGCATCACCCCCTCACCCACCGACCAGGGCTGTGCTGTCTTTTTCTGATGGCAGTGAAGGTACCTCAGGTTTTCCCCTTGTTCAGAGCACTCGTAGTTCAGTTGATCGGGCAGATTCAGTACAAAGTTCTTAAGCTGAGTCAGTTCCAAAGCTGTCCAGATGTCTGCATCACAGTATGTGTTTAAGGGATCGAGGTTCATTCTTAGAGAGCCAGAAAACAAAATTGGATCCTAAACATAAAAACAATAAAAAATCCTGAAATTAATACAGACCTCTTAAACTGGTGCCACTGCAGGTTTTTACCTATTGTAGGACCAATGGAGTGAAAATCTCTGGCTAGCGTAGTGTGCAAAGTAAGACTAGCTGGTCATAAGGGTGACTTCTCCCCTTCATATCTGTGGCTAGCCTTCTCACAGAGAACCTTCCTTCCTACCTGTCCCACATACTAGCACCCCATGCGATGGATAAGCACTTTAAGAAATTAATGTCATACCTGTGGAATAATTGTTATTTTGGTTCTAAGGTCATGGAGACCTATGTGAGCAATATTTATTCCATCAATTGAGATTTCTCCTTCAGCAGCTTCCACTAATCTCAATAGTCCCACTGCAAGAGTTGATTTCCCAGCTCCTGTTCTTCCAGCTATGCCAATCTATAAAATATAATGAAAGTAGATTATTCACTTTATACTTGGATTTTGATTCTTGACCAAATGATGGCTGAATTATATGACCATGGAACTGCCATGTAGAAAGAGACCTATTGGTTAATTTTGCTGTGTGCAGGTTGGACAATAACGAATATTAGAAGGTTTGAAGAAATGCACAACTTGGGACTATGCCGTGAATGGTGCTGTCATCTTGTTTCCCTATTTGATGTGGAGACAGACTACTTGTGACTTTCCTTTGCATTTAAAAAAAAAAATCATTTCTCTGTTACAACTTAGTTTTTCTTCATCTGCTCCTGTCCTTGGGCCTCTTGGAAACGTGTTCTGTGTTCTTCAAATGACAAGGAAGTTGAGGTCAGATGGTAGAGGAAACCTTTTGACTTTTCTATGGGAGTCTATGTCAAGGACAGGACTACAGGCAGTCCTCAGACTTATGATACAACTGGTTCCTGAAAACCAGATCTTAAGTCTAAATGTTGTAACTTGGAACCAATTTCCCCATAGGAACAATGTTATAAATGGGCGATTTGGTTCCTTTGCAATGCACAATACAGCTGTGTCCAGCTGGTAAGTCTGTTGTGGTAGAAGGGAAGGCGGGAGGGAAGAGGTGTCGGGGGTGGGCGGGGGGCAGATCAAAGCCCCTGCAGTAGAGGGGCTGGGATAGGAACAAGGACTGCCCAGCCGGGGCAGGGGGGCACAGGATGAAGGTGCAACATGTCTTGGGGGAGGAGGGGGAGGGCCACTCCTGCCGCTGCACGCTGCTGGTCGTCCGGCAGCTCCTGTCACTCATCCGGGAGGGCGGGGAGGGTTGTCATGTGCCCCCAGATCTGTGCTGCATCGTGCTGAGCTCTGAGCATGGGCTATGGGGGGCCTGTGGTGAATTTTTAGGTGGCTGCAGCCCTCTCATAGCCCCCGCTTTGCCACCTGCCTTGCTGGGGTGGGGCAGGCAAGGGACAGCCGCAGCTTGTCTGAGGGGCATGGGGAGGAGGGGCAACTCCCACCACTGCGTGTTGCTGGTCCAGTCTTGTGCCCACCCCTGCCGGCTGGGTGAGTGGCAGCAAGGCATAGCCCCCACTCTGTCCCGCAGCACCCGTGCAGACCACAGCTTGGTGCAGCCCCAGCCCGACCTACACTGTGCAGATCCGGGGGTACATGCCCCCTGCCTTTGACACCTTCCCAGATGAGTGGCAGGAGCCACCCTGCCCCCCTCCCCTTGTCCCCTAGATGAGCCGTGCCTTTGTCCCATGCCTGCCCACCCCAGCTGGGCAGCGTTTGCCCCAGCCCCTGCCCCAATCCCCCCTTCACTGCAGGGGCCTTAATCTGCCCCCACCCCTCCCCTCCCCCTTCCCCTTCTACCACACAACAGACTTATCAGCTGGACACAGCTGTATCAAGTGTCGGAAACTTAAAACCCGCCTTGGCACCTCCAAACATGGTGTCAGTTTATAAAGGTCGTTAAGTGCCATTTATCATTACTTGAAAAGGTGTAAGTTGAGGACTTCTTGTACATCTGTTATAAGCTTGGGAAGGCCTTAATGGTGTGTGTATGTGTTTAATGTTGCTTTTGTACCTTCAGGCTATTAACTCAGTGAGGCAGGGATCACATTTTCTGTCTACCCATTATAAAGTACTAGTTACACTTTTAGCATTTAAGAAACAAATGACATTTCTCACCTTCTCTTGCCCCCTTATTGTTATCGTGATATTCTTCAGTGCTAACTCTAAGTTTGGCCTGTACTGTAAACTGTAATTCCTAAATTCAATTCTTCCTTCAGTGGGCCAAGCCTGACTTTGAGACTTGGCTTCCTGAGTCCAGGGGGCCTATGTAGAAAGGAAACAAATGACATCTTGTTCAGCAGTCAGTACATCAGCAGGTAACATGGCTGTATGCAATATGGAAGAATACTCAAAGCATGGGTTCACATTTTTTTTCTGGAACTCTGCAATTTCTTTACTGTCCGAACCCCCAAGGTCTAGAACAGTCTGCCATCGGAGGTGGTTCAAGCACCTACATTGAACACCTTCAAGAGTAAATTGGATGCTTATCTTGCTGGGATCCTATGACCCCA